>NC_087216.1:67421810-67444309 GCF_015104395.2 Macrobrachium nipponense
GAACAGGTGTACAGAAGAAGGAATGAAAGGAGTTGCAGCTAGGGGCCGAACGGACGCTGCAAAGAACCTTAAGTAATGATTACAGTGCACCGCATGAGCTGCACAGAATGCACTGCCCTCCTACGGGGTATAAATATATATTCTTAACTTTTGTAGAACCTGCAGACAAACACAAGCGGGCTAAACAGTTACCTGATGATTGTACAAAGGAAAATGAAACGTTGAGCTTTTGTTTTGGTATAGCAGTTCCTCACCCAATAATCATTTCCCATAATAACAATAATATCATCTCATAAGAAGACCGTCTTTCAAACAACCAATCAAAAATCTCCCAATTTCTGAAGCTTGCTTGTGGGTGTAAATTCGCCTTTAGAATGGCCGTCTGGATGCAGTTTACTTTGTAATGGAATTTCTGAAAATCTCTAGTGAGTTTGCTCGTAGTAGCAGCTAACTATACAGGAGCTGCAAAATATTTATTATACCTTCGACGTTTCGGTAGCACTTTCTACCATTCTCTAAAGGCGAATGATGTCAGAGGTACTTTTTTGCCGTATTTACACCCGCAAGCGAGCTTACAGAAATTCTGGAGATTTTGGATTGGTTGTCAAAGCTTTTGGTTGGGGGAGGGGATGTGTGTGGCTTCTCCTGTGGGACAGCTGCCGTTTAATTTACCTGCTGCTAGGAAGAAATTCATTCGAGGGACTGGAAACTACCAGACAATCTCAACGAAATAGTAATGACTACACTTTTCATTGTATGATATAATAATAATAATAATAATAATAATAATAATAATAATAATAATAATAATAATAATAATAAATAATAATAATAATAAGAATAATAATAATTTTATTATTATTATTATTATTATTATTATTATTATTATTATTATTATTATGATTATTATTATTATTATTCATTATTATTATTATTATTATTATTATTATTACTCCTTTATATCACTTCCCTATACCCTGGTTATGTTAATCGACCAACCTCTATTTAAAAAATATAAAAAGAAATGCTTTAATCTTTGTTACTAGAAATGGCTGACGGCAAAGCCTATTATGGAGATGACGCTATTATTACCCGAAGCACAACGACCATTTTGAGAATTTTCCAATACCAAAATACGAGAGATTTTAAATCGCGAAATCTTCAGAAATTAGAAGTCTATGCTTTCCCCTAAAGTTGCTATATACTACAAAATTCGAGAATATAAAGTATAGTACTCCCCACAAAGTCCGGGGCGATGGAGGAGGTCGGTCTCTTGCGCGTTTTCTGTAATTTATGTATACATCAATACAAAATTATGAATACATCAATACAAAAACATTTATGAATAGATTTTGGCTACAAAAGTATGTAAAAATAATTTTTAAATTAATTTTTACGTATTTTAATAAGAGTATCCCTTACTGATTTGTCATGGGAATATTTTTCTTCTTAACATTTTGTTTTTCCTTCTTTCTTGCTTTGTTTAGTCTGTAAATCATTACTGTGTACATAATTTTTGGGCCATTACTGTGTTTTTTTAATATCAAAGAAAACCGGTAAATGAACTTGCTTCTGACGGTCATTATGTTCTTCAAAAAAGTCAACAGAGATGTATGTATATTTGTATGTATATACTTATGTATATACTGTCATCAAAGGTAACAACAAATGTTTGAAAGAAGTGTTCGATATATCCCCTACATGAGTGTCCCTCAAATCAATTCACATCAGTGTTCCAACAATGTTTTCTCTGTTTAAATTGCTCCTTTCCCAAGTCAATTACCGAAATTCCAGGCAGGAAATCTAAAGACGCGTAAAAAATCCCATCCTCTCCTTTTTATAGCACTAATTAATGTAATTAGTTCTTGGCCGCTTCCATTAAGCAGTGGAAAGCAAAAGCTCACTTTTTGTGTGTCATTTGTTTAAGGAATTTTGGCTGTTCCGGCAAATTCTTTCCTCGGTCAGTCTAAGTTTTCGCATAAAGGTTTGAGCTGCCCCTGCTGCGGTGGACGTCTTGTTCCTCTTGGGTAAAATACGTCGACCGGTAATTTACAATTATTTTCTACTGGAAAAATGTAGGTTTACTTTTATCAAGGAAAAAAAATTTGTTTCCCAATACGCTACATAACTGACAATATTTTGATATACTAGTTTTATTTATCCGATTGTTCAAGGTTAGGTTATTGTCGCAAAAGGTTTTATAAAAAGTTAAGAAAAAAGAAAAGAGAAGTTTTATCAATTTACAATAGAAAATAATGATTACCACCAACTTTGTCCTCACCCTTTCAGAGAGACACACTCAAAGCATTCCACGTTCGTCCCTCATGATGTCTGTTGTATCGACTGGAGGCTTCCTTCCTTCCCTCCTTGCTTAGTGCGCTATAGAACAAGGAACATCGTCATAAAAAAAAATAAAAAAGATAAAAATTTCCAGGAATCCAGTTTACCCTCGGCGACAGTCTCAAAGAAAGCTGATCTAAAGAGGGAGCCGACTGCCGTTTATTGCACTGATAAGAGAAAACTTTCGTGAAGAGACAATACGACAGACTTTTCATGGCTGGTCGGATTAAGATCTCTAGAGAGTCGAAAACATATTTTATTCCCCGAGAAGTGATGGAGGTTATACTGGTCTGGTGCACTATGAGCAGGATGGTGAGGTTTCTGGGATCCTTCTTCATACTTCATACAATGTACTGGACTTCTATAATTTACAATTCAGATTTTTTTATAAACGTCCATGACGGTTATGTAAACTACAGATTTACACACACGCATATGCATATATATATATATAATATATATATATATATATATATATATTATATATATAATATATATATAATATATATATATATATATATACACACATATATATATAATATATATATATATATATATATATATATATATATATATATATATATATCTAATATGCTTTTTAGAAAGTCATTCCTAGTTCTCTTACAGCATCTTGGCTCCAGTGATCTACATCGATTCAGATATGGCACGTGGTACTTAGAATAATAAATTTCACTGGAAGCAACCTAACACTGTGGCATACTGACCCAACCCCGTTACGTCATCTAAACAGTCAAGAGAAAACCGTAACAGCATTCAAGAGACCCCCGACCCCCCTCGTATTTCTCATTACCTTCTGTTACTTCTTTCTATTGAACACCCTATTCTTTCGAAGCTTGAATTTGAACTCAATGGCCCCTGTTGGCCTGTTCCATATGCATAGGGATCATCTTCTGGATGATATAATAATAATAATAATAATAATAATAATAATAATAATAATAATAATAATAAATAATAATAATAATAATAATAATAATAAGGGAGGATACCTTATTATTATTAAATAACTCGAAAGTAAATTATACTGAAGTGAAACAAAAATCATGGAAGTTAAGTGAAATCTAATAAACTGGGGTTAAAAGAAATATATTAACAAACCTAAGGCAGGTATCATTATAATCCTCACTTCTGGTGGCAGGGAAGCCCAGCTGCCTCCAATGACAATATCAACAGAGACAAAAAGCGCCCTTTTGGGGACCTCCACCAGAGGCCAACACTAGATCCACTCAGGGGCTGAGTGAATAAGCCATAATACACCGGAAACATTGCTAATAATATATTTAATATATGTAAACAAATACCATCATTAAAATCTAATTTGAGGACTGAATCGATTTTGATAAAGACGATTAGGTAAGAAGTACTTAACAGATTACATTACTGTGGAAAAAATAATGTTATAATATTCACTTACTCGGGGAGTAAGCCTATAAACTACTACTACGTTGTTGTTATTGCTGTTCTTGTTAGGGGGAGGGGTAAGATAGGTCTATAGAAAAGCCTAAAAAGGTCTGAAAAAGGTGTTTCGCGTTGAGTTAGAATATTTATGATCCACTTTTAGAATGAAAATGTAAAACATAAATCATGTGTATGATAAACAGTAAAGAAAAATTATCTCTAATAAAATATAGCATATTTATTTTAATTTCCTTTGGTGAAACAAGGCTCTCTTTAACTGCAGATTTTAGCAATTTTCAATTTACGGTAAGTAACGAATATAATGTTTACAACTTATGCATGAGAGAAAAATCTTGCACGCGTCCCGAATATGCTGGATTACGGGTCACGCCTTGTATATATAAATATGCTAAATGAAAATTAATTTGAATATTGTATTAATTTTAAGAAAGACCCTTAGGAAACTAATAGGCTATATGGTCTACATTACTATACAAAAATCAGGCAACAAACGTTTGCTAAGTTTTCGACCTCATATTTAATTTAAGGATAGGAATTTTGCTACACAAAATAGTAAAAAAAATACATACTAATATTTAAGCCTCATCCAGGAAACGAAAACACAATACCCTGAGAGAAGACAAACATGCAAGGTACAGGTCAAAGGTCAACCCCGAAACTGAAACAAGTTATATACCCGTTAGATGAAAGAGAAAGAAAAAGGTGGAGGCTGGAGCCAATTGCTCTGTTGTTACTCTCATCAAAAATAGAAGATTCTATTTTCTCCTCTGAAAATATTATTCTTCCCTTTCTTTATTTTTCCGACGAACGTAAAATGGAGATACAAGATAAAAGATTTGGGTCAGGAGTAAACGGAAACGACAACAATATTAGAGGAATGGTTTCCACGGACAGAAGAGAGGAGAGAGAGACGAGAAGTGACAGAGAGAGAGAGAGAGAGAGAGAGAGAGAGAGAGAGAGAGAGAGAGAGATATGTGAAAGTCGATGAATATATCAAAACTGGACGGCCGTGATCCTTCGGGACCACTTTTGTGTTTCAGGTCTCAGCGGACAGACCCGTTTCTTTTCGTTGTCTCTCTCCTTCATTCAGCTTCCTCCCTTTTCCCGAAATGAAAGAGAAAGAGAGTCCCAGATCTCTCCTCCAAAAAATGGAGAGATGCCCAGACTTGCGAATGACTAAAAATAACTTCTTTCGACAAAAGCGTCACAAATGACAATCGTTTGTTTTCTTTTCCACTTTCACTGAGTGAGAGCAGCAGATACGGGTGAGTGATCCCAGCTTTAATAAAAACAAGTAGAAATGCCTATCGAGTTTTCTGTACAGCGTATAATGCTGTATCAAAATCCCAGCAACGGCCCGTGAAACTCAGCCGCCGCCCATGAAACTTTCAGCCACAGTCCAATAGTGGCCTCTGTTGTTGGCACTTATAGCGGTGCCAGACGAACGAGTAAGACTAATTTAACTTTAAATTTAAAAAACTACTGAGGCTAGAGAGCTGCAATTTGGTATGTCTGATGATTGGAGGGTGGACGATCAATATACTAATTTGCAGCCCTCTAACCTCAGTAGTTCGTAAGATCTGAGGCCGGACAGAAAAAGTGTGGACGGACAGACAAATAGCCATCTCAATAGCTTTCTTTTACCGAAGACTGAAAATAGTTAAAACTGATAACCTTCTGGTTTGTTACAGAAAAATTACTAGCAATAAAATGAACAATGGAAAATAATCAACAGTTAATGACACTTTCTCCTTCCTACTTACAAGGACGAACTAAATATGATCTCCCTTCAAATTATGAATATCAAAAGACGAAGAAATAATCTCCTCACATCATTTCCTTTGTTTACTGTTCCTGATTCAGAGCAACATTCAAAGGTCATATTCCTATTCCTGTGAGGTTGTTTCTCATTAAAGTAAAAACAGAAGATTCCATTATATATTGTTTATGTCAAATAAGACGCCACAGGTTGCAATCCAGTATTCCTTAGTTACTGAGGCGACCGTTGACACTTCGAGTGTTGTCTATATATATATATATATATATATATATATATACTATATATATAATATATATATATATATATAACATATATATATATATATACGCCCGGTGTGTAGTGTTGTCCTTTTATCATTTCGAAAAGTTTACAAATGTCCATTCTAACAGATATCCAAATTGCCAATAAAAGAGAATAATAAATATATACCACAGTAAAACACATTTCCAAAATGGCTTTCGTTCTTTTAGTATCTGGTGAAAAATTAAGACTTGTCTTCTTAAAATGGCTTCAAGAAACTTAATCCCAATATGCGTCTATGCTACCGTTATTAGAAAAAGAAGACTCAGGGAAAATGAAACTCACTAACTTAGAAATGAACAGAATAATCACACACATTCCCTAACGCCAGAGTCGTATATACGGCTCTGCCTAACGCCATTGCATGCACTGCTTCACGGGGACACACAACCTGGTTCCGTGCCATCGTTGCCAAACACCGCCAGTGTAAATACAAAAACAAATGAACACAGTTTAGCGTGAAAATTCCCTCTCCCAACCCCCACCCTCCCGAGAGAGAGAGAGAGAGAGAGAGAGATACCAAATCGCTGGATATTCAGGCCTTGTTTCAATAGCCTCTCCTAACCCTATCATCAGCTTTGTGTGTCTTGCTCACACGATTGGGTGCGTAATCATGATAGATAAACAATGGAACGCGACGTCGTCGATTGTGGGTTGTCAGGGATGTCTGGGAGACGTTGGGTTGTTGCAGATTCCCGTGAAAACGGGAAGGTTTTTTTTTTTCTTTTTTCTTTGACTAAATACCACCTTACTATCTGGAACATCTGTCAAATATTTTAGATCGATTAAGATATTTTTATGAGTAGATCAAGTCAAGTAAAACTAACAGAATTCAAAAGAAATCCGTGAATTATAATAAAATCATATATATTTTATACATTAACATAATGTTTTAGCATACAATATGCATTACGTGCATTTAAGTCATGCTATATTTGTATGTGCTCTGCTGTGCTGGATAGAATCACAGAGTGATTGTACAATTAAATAATACAATCATTTTGCCTTTACATACATACATACATATATATATATATCTATATATATATATATATATATATATATATATATATATATATATATTTATATATAGATATTTATTTATATATTTATATATATTAATATATATATATATATATAATGTGAAACGAGTTTATGCAAATATTTCTGGATATGAATGAAAATGTCATTCTGAGCAGAAAATATTCAATAAACATATGCATTTAGTTTAAGGCTTCGTGCATCGGTGAGGCGAATTTTTTAAATAACCGGTTTTCCTTAATGCTGCTCTCAGCCAACATGTGTGCGCGACGTCTAGACGTCTAAGTAATCATGGATGGGAGGGAGCGGGGGAATGGGTGGTGAAGTACATAAGGTAACTGGATTACTTGTCTTTTAATTATAATTTTTTTTCTCGCAGGTTAATGAAAAATGTAACATTACAGTCCCTTCAATTAGTAAATCACCCGTGAACAGGCTTCACTATAATCAGTTTTCAATGATTAGCTTTACGTATCAAGAAAGTAGTGTAAATGTCACGGAATTGTTGAATCAGGAGTCAGGACTAGGCCTATGCTGAATGAGTGATAATGACAGCAATCATGATGACGAGGGAATGAAGGTAGGGGGAGGTTACTGCACTTTGAACAACGTCAGCTTTTTTTATTTCTTTCGATGACTGCCATGAATACATACACCAATACCTTTCTCAGGAAAGACTGAAGAAAGTGAATTTTCCATAATGTTCCCATTCTTTTTCATCTGACAGAGGCGAAGACATTTTCTTAAGTATAATTTTCCCTTTGCTTGGCTTATGATGAATACTTTTGATGGAGAACGAGAGATTTTTGAAAATACGTTTTAAAAATTTGAAGGAGGGGAGATTCCATTAAGCTTGCTTTCTTTTCTTTATCGGAATTCCAGTGAAATACCATTGATATTGAGGAAGAAGGTTTCGATGATACCTACATATTTCCCCTTTGTTCAGTGTCTAAAAATTACATTAATTTGGAAGCATTTTATTGACATCGGCCTAATCACCGATTTCCATTTTTTATAGCAGTGGAGTTCATCGTTGGGAAAAACCCATCAATAAACATTATATTTACACATTCCATATTACTGGTAGTCGTTGCCTCCAGTTTCTTGCTCACAAAATGAATAAGGAATTTGACACTGTAACCCCACCCCAACGCTCTTGGCGGAAAAGCGAGGCAGTTTAGAGTAACAAGTGAAGGATTAGTTAGCTCCTCCCCTCCCCTCCCCTCCCCATAGCCGTGCGTACTCCGACATCCCGTGAGTGTCATCTCACTTAACCATTTAATGATAACGGTTATTTTTTAAATTCGCCTCATCGGTAACCGAAGCCTTAAAACATTTTATGCTCAGAATGACTTCTTGTTTCATTTCCCCAAATATTTGCATAACTTGTGTTACACCCTGTATATATAATCGAAGAGCGACAATGACAGGTACATCGAAATTCCTGTGGCTCTATTATAATTGCCGACGTTTCTGGACAACAAGTCCCATTTTCAAGGCTAAAAACACAAACAAATTTGCAAATATCAAAATGACTCGGATAAAAGAGGAAAACTCAAACATTACAATTGTCATAGAATAATTAAAACCGATAAATACGATTGGAATATAGAGCAGAAGGCGCACCTAGGCTATTTCAGGAAGAAAGAAAGTCTGGTGACAACGAAGGGCAAATATAATACACACACACACACACACACACACACACACACACACACACACACACACACATATATATATATATATATATATATATTATATATATATATATATATATATATATATATATATATATATATATATATATATATATATATATATATATATATATATATGTGTGTGTGTAGTATGTATTATTATTTAATTTAATAAATATAAAATTAATTATATGGATACTAATATATATCGTATATAAATATCTCTTATTAATATAATCTATGTCTATGATCCTTATATATCTGAGTGTGTATGTTTGTGCGCGCGCGTGCATTAAAGAAAAGGAAGAAATGAATTCAGTTAGAATAAATTTAACATGTCCTATAATAAAACAAAACATTCAAGGTTATGCAGCATACTGAAAAGATCGAACATGCGCTTCAATAACAAAGATGGCATTAGAAAAACAAGGAATAAAAATGTTAAAACGGAGCCAATGGCACCCCTCGCCCCCCACCACACTCGCGAGCTAAGGATCAACTATTTTGCCTCTGAAGGACCCAATCCCATAGGCACGTGAATGAGAGGTAGCTGCAGGCCACCGCCACCACTGAGCATCGCTGGAGAGGTGGTCAGCTTCCCTCGTCTCGTCTCGTGACCTCATTCGACCACGGACAGCTTTTGTCTTTCCGGGGAAGAGGGTCTTAACGACCACTTGGAAAAGAAATTCTCATTAACAAGGGAGGAGCTGGAAACAAAGGGCTTCATGGCTGGTTTGGCTTTGATTGAAGGTGTCGGGACATATTATTATATTATTATTATTATTAATAGTTATTATTATTATTATTATTATGTGTTAAGAAGAACGGAATGACAAAATGGAGATGGATCCTGCCCCATGTCCCTATCTGAGATCTATGAAGAGACGTTTTGTCTTTAAGAGGTTGACGAAACGGACCCTGCCCGAGGATGCTATATTAAATCATTATCAATTATAAATATAATATATATATATAGGTTTATATATATATATAATATATATATATATATATATATATATATATATATATATATATATATATACATGTATACATACATAATATCTATATATATATATATATCATATATATATATATATATGTATACCATGTATACATTACATATATATATATATATATATATATATATATATATATATATATAATATATAATCTCTTAATGTACGATGGATTTGTCTATATTGATTTCAAACAGATACATTTCCGTGTTATTAAGAAGAAAATTAAAAAAGTTGGAAATTTATAGCCATATGAGAATCTTACCCTGAATTCTTAATAATAAACCTTTCGGAGTAAACGTGGGTAACAGAATCGACAGAGGACAATCCGCTTAATTTCATTTTGGCCACAAACCCCTCGCTTATAAATATACTTCGATAAATTTAACGCCTCATTACAATAGGATTTCCTCATACATATCATTTAAAGATATTTTTCGAAGACCACATACCACTCTCTCTCTCTCTCTCTCTCTCTCTCTCTCTCTCTCTCTCTGTATACTATATCCATATACCTACCTATCTATCCAGCCGGAGGCAAAGCACGTTCCTAAACAATCGACACAATGGGTTAAGTAAACATAATGAGTTTAGTCCCCCCAGGTTTCCAAATAGGCTTTTTTTTCGTTTCTTTTTTTGTTTTTTGGGGGGACCAGTTCATGGCATAGGTATTCAATGGAACGGCGAAAGAAAATACAAATATAAACTTACGAAGTACTCAAGATGGTTCATCCTTGCCCTTGCGTCAAATCTGTAATAAAACAAAATTTATGCGTGCGGCCCATGAAATTTTCAGCCATGGCCCAGTGGTGGCCTGTCCTATATTGTTGCCAGACGCACGATTATGGCTAACCTTAACCTTAAATAAAAATAAAGACTACTGAGGCTAGAGGGCTGCAATCTGGTAGGTGTGATGATTGGAAGGGGTATGACGAACGCACCCATTTGCAGCCCTCCAGCCTCAGTTGTTGTTAAGATCTGAGGGCGGAGAGAAAAAAGTGCGGACGGACGGAAAAAGAAAAGGCATCTCGACAGTTTTCTCTTACAGAGAACTAAAAGTGATGTTAACTTTGGTATAATCAGATGCTCGTATAGGATCACTTATGATCAGGAATGTTATAACTTCCTAATTTACTAGTAGAATATTTCATATAGGGGTTAAATTCATTGAATGTGAAATTGATTTAATTTAGTTCACACGTGGAAATGGAACTCTACATATCAGATTACAGTGAATTGGTTTGGAATTAAAGCAGTTGATACGGAATACATACATATTTATCACTTTACTGTTGTATTCCATTTCTTATATTTCGTTGAAATAGAGACAGTAAACGACTGGACATAGTATTTGTAAAATCTTATTCATCTGTCATTTGATACACACCCATGAGGAGGATACTGTACTTGTGTATGTAACAAATTTTGCTTGTTCCTTTTTCTATTTTCCGTTAATTTGTTTATTTGGCTCGGTAATCCGTCTGTAGTTTGGGTTACTGGCAGTATTGAGAATCGAGATTTATGGACTTATCTTGTCAGTTAGTTAGAAAAAATGATCTTTTGCGCACCTAAAATTTACGTATTATTTTCATGAATTTGCTGCAGCTCTTTAATCATTTTTAGTTTTCTTTACACGAAAACGATTGAGGTGGCTTTGTCTATCCGTCCGCACTTTTTCTGTCCATCCTCAGATCTTAAAAAACTACTGAGGCCAGAGGCTGCAAATTGATCATTGAGCCTCCAATCATCAAACATACCCAATTGCAGCCCTCTGGCCTCTGTAGTTTTTCATGTTATTTAGGTTAAAAGTTAGCCATGACCGTATATCTGGCAACGATGTAGGACATGCCACCACGGGGCTGTGGTTAAAGTTTCATGGGCCGCGGCTCGTATAGCATTATACCGAGATCACCGAGAGATACTAGATCTATTGTCGGTGGCCTTCATTATAATCTATATATGTATATCTATATACATACGGAAT
Source organism: Macrobrachium nipponense (assembly GCF_015104395.2). Taxonomy (NCBI): domain Eukaryota; kingdom Metazoa; phylum Arthropoda; class Malacostraca; order Decapoda; family Palaemonidae; genus Macrobrachium; species Macrobrachium nipponense. The sequence continues at coordinate 67,433,409 of NC_087216.1, forward strand.
ACATACATTGAATTGATACGGAATACATGCATTGAATTTTGAAAGAAAATAACTCAAATTGCAAAGCGAATAAATGCAAAAAAAAATATGATACAAATCTAACTTGGTTTTAGAGTTTTAAAACTCGTGCTAAAAACCAGGGTTGTTTATCCCTAATGCTGGAGGTCCTTCTTTAGATAAAATATGCGCTTTATATTATTTAACTTAGAAAATTTTATTGACGTAAAATCAATAAAGATAGATTATTTTATTCTACCTACCAAATGACAGAAAATTAGGTTTTACTGCGAGTTTTTTTTTTTTATTATTATTAAATTGCCTTTTGAACAGAAAATATTTTTTTATATCATACTAAACTATGCCCTCAACCGATGGAAGACCCACGTGTAAGTCTCTTTCCCAGCTAATCAAAGTGTACCCAATTAAAAAAAAAATTATATATATATATAGATATATATATATATATATATATATATATATATATATATATATATATATATAGATAAAGACCAGATGAACAGTATTACATCTACGTTCTTCCTTGCAAGATGAAAATCACATTCTCATAAGTTTAAGCGACAAATTATTGCCCTAAAACACCACTTCATATATTCATTTACTCAACTGGAAAAAGATTTTTAAAACGAAAGAAGCTAAAGATCAGGAAAATTCTTCGAAGTAAAATGTCTCTTTGCTCCACGACCCTCTATGATAGCGGAGAGAGGAACTAATAACATCAATTAACCTCAGGGAAAGAAAGAGGTTGAATTCTTTCACAGGAAACCTCGGATTTCCTACTCTGGTTTTTTTGTTCCGTGTCAAAGGAAATGAAGCCAATTAAGACAAGGGACTGAATGTAGGAAAAGTGCTACAAAATGGCTGGAGAAGGTCCTTCATTAGGTGCAAACATCTGTGACACTATAATATATATATATAGTCATTATTAGATAATAGATATATACATATATATTATAGTATATATATATTATATATATTATATTGATAACTTGATCACGAAGTATATAAAACGTGATGCTATGTATAAATACATTTTTTTTTTGTTTTTTTTTTTTTTTTTTTTTTTTTTTTTTTTTGCAGGAAGGAAAAAATGAAAAAGCGAGATAGCCAAGTACTTTCGGTCCTGTTCGGACCCTTTACTGAGGCAAAAAAAAAAAAACTTTATTTATGTGTATATATATATATGTGTGTATATGTATATATAATATATATATATCTATATATATAAATATATATATATATATATATATTATATATATATATATATAATATATATATATATAATATATATATGTCATATCACATTTCCGTGATTCATATACATATATCGAGCTACAATGTCCTTTAATATCTAATTCGCTCTACCTCGGAATTGATATATTTTCATATATGCTTAATCGAAAAGGAATTTTTCTCGATAATAGACTTGCCTCTCGCGGTGGTGTAGTAGGTAAAGCTTCACTGACGTTCCTGGATCTGAAAGGATCCATGGGTTCGCGCCCTGGTCCAGGCAAGTCTATTATCAAGAAAAAATTCCCCTTTGGTAAGCATATATGAAAATATATTAATTAATTCCGAGTGTAAGAGCGAATTAGATATTAAATGGACATTGTAGCTCGATATATATATATATATATATATATATATATATATTATATATATATATATATATATATATATATATAATATATATATATATCTTACAATTGTGTGATGTGTTAGTGAATTACATATCGTGTCTAGCTTGGAGACAGATTGAGCTGTAGAGGCAGCCTTCTTGAATGATGAAATCTGATGCGTAAACATTTTTAATCTGGAGGCTGTCCGTACTGTTACCAGAGGCAGTTTGGAGTGTGTCGAGTATGTACATTCGTTTGTACGAATGTCACAGGTCTAACCAACCGAGGCGCTTGGGGGAAAGACACATTCCTTTTGTGATAGGAAAGAAGACGGTTTAGTAAACGCCAGGTGTCGGGAGAAAACCCCATCATAAAGGTATGGCATATATTTTAAATGACTTAGAAACAGTTGCCTTTGAAAATAGAGAAGTGTGAAATGTATCTCTTTACTTAATATTGCCTTTGAAAAGAGAGAAGTGTGAAGTGTATCTCTTTACTTTGTTATGTTATGTATTTTTATTACAGATGGGCTCTATTCCATGATATTAGAGATGGGATTATCTATCCTGACTAATACAATGAAACAATTGACATTTTGGGTCTGGGAGTGAATACTTAGCCAGAAGAGTGGAATGATAACTTAATAGTTTTCTTTGTGGGGCAGACTTGGGTTTCTATCACTATGACTTATTAATCATTTTGTTCTATTTTATGGGTAATAAATAGTATATTTTTGTATTTATATGAGCTTAATAGCCTAATGACATGTTTGCAGATAGAGGGCACCCGCTGTCAACAGTTAAGGGTTTTCAGTTTGTGTAGTTTTGTCAAAAGGGTGTAAAATATATATTATATAATATATATATATATATATATATATATTAATATATAAATCATATATATATGTCTATATAGTAATATTATATCGTATATATATGTGTGAATATATTATACTATAATGAACTATATGTTATTAGATATAATATATATAATATTATATTCTATATATATATATATATCTATATATATATTATAATATATATCTATATATGAAGTAACGGCTTTTTCTTAACTGAATTTCCTAATACCCTGAAAAAAATAAAAATAAAAACATTTCACGTTTCCTAAAAGAACGCTGCTAAAGCCTAAAAGAATGATCGCGCAACCACGTTGATCTCTCCCTCGGCCTCGTAAATTTGTCAAGATGGTTTCCTAGATACGGTGGGGGGATGGGGTTGTGGGGGAGGAGGCGGACGAAGAAGACTGCATTTATTCTTATCATGATAACGAGAATGCTAAGCGTTGGACGCAAATTCACCCCAAGTAACTGAGCCCTCGTATATTCATTTCCTGCTTCGTAATTTTACGCCTTTTCTTTCCTGCTATTCTGAAGTTTACTTTTTATTTTAGTAATATTTTATTTTCGCTTCGCGTTCCCTTTTGTTTGTTCGTCCAGAGCTGTTTATGAATTTGCTCTTGCAGTTTTTTTTTTTTTTTTCTAGGATGAAATTTTTAATCTTACGAACAGGAAACCAAGACCGAAATCTTTCTCTCTCAACAAATATTACTCAGCAATATCCATCAATTCAACATCTTGAGAAAACAGTAAGTATGCAGGAAATTCTCTCATCCTCTCGTTCTGCTGGAGGAAATAAAAAAAAATGAGGTCGACGAATTTCAGAAGTCTAAATTCACTGACACGAACTCGAGCATATACATGACCCAGTCTCTGTTTTCCTTCAAAGGAGGTTTTCAGTCACTCTGGGAATCCCTTCCAACAGAGAGACACAGCAAGCAAAGGAAGAGGCCTTTTCATGTTGCCGGATAATTTCGCACACGAAAAAAACTGCCTGTTTAATTCTGGGGGATTAAGAGAGATGATCCCTTTAGATAAATGAGACGTTTAAGACGTAAAATTTTTGTACACACACACACACACACACACATATATATATATATATATATAATATATATATATATATATATATCGATATATATATATATATATATATCTATAGATATGTGTGTATGTGTGTGTGTGTGTGTGTGTATGATATACATATTTAGATTAGAAATTATGCACTAAATAATATAATATATATATATATATATATATATATATATATATATATATATATATATCTATATATATATATATATGTATATATATATATATATATATATATATATATATATATATATATCGAGCTACAATGTCCTTTAATATCTAATTCGCTCTACCTCGGAATTAATATATTTTCATATATGCTTAACCGAAGGGGAATTTTTTTCTCGATAATAGATTTACCTGTACTTGGGCGCGAACGCAGGTACATTATAAATCCAGGAACGTCAGTGGAAGCGACCACCCCCAGCTACCGCGGTAGCTGGGTGTATCGCTTCCACTGACGTTCCTGGATTTATAATGTACCTGCGTTCGCGCCCAAGTACAGGTAAATCTATTATCGAGAAAAAATTCCCCTTCGGTTAAGCATATATGAAAATATATTAATTCCGAGGTAGAGCGAATTAGATATTAAAGGACATTGTAGCTCGATATATGTATATGAATCACAGGTAATGTGATATGACATATATATATATATATTATATATATATATAAATATATATATATATATATATATATCAGTATATATATATAAGTATATAGTATATGTGGCAAGTGTGTATGTATGTACATATTCCTTTGTATACTCCATGCTTCCTCACGGCAGTAGAGTTACAATACTCAGACATACAATCCGTATGTCTGAGTAATGAATTTCCCTCCTGGCCGAGTGGGAATCGTCGTTCATCGCCAGAGCTCGAAGGGTCAAGAAGGACTTACTCCATTCGCCCTAAAATTCGCTCTTTCTGGCCCTTCCATCCGAGCAGGTTAGCTTGGAGAATTACGGGTAAACGATACCATTTCACAATGGTATTCAAGCTAAATTGTTGACACGCATGGACTTGTGCAATTTCACTAATACACACATACATGCATGTATATAATATATTATATATATATATAATCTGTGTGCTTGCTCTCCGAAGTTAAACCTTTTAATATTAAGAATCGTAAATTATTTATTTTTCTTAGTCCCATTATCAATTACATTTAATGATTGACTGAATTACAAATCACCCCTCAGTGTTCATGATGGCACCTGTAGTATATGTATCTGATAACCCAGTGTCTCTTGCAGTGTAATAAAGGAAGCATTTCCAAGCGTTTACCAAATGCGGAGAAAGTTGAAAGTGACGCTAACAAGTTAACTAAGGTAAGCGTCGACATGCAAGCGATGTCGAATGCAATTTCAGTTATGGAAGCTGCCTAGTTGAGGTGAAAGCTGGACTCTATGCTTGTACGATTGTCAAAGCTTCAATGGGGGAAGAAAGAGGCCTATTGCGGACCTTCGTAATAACAACAACCAACTGCTGGAAGCAGAGCTTACTGAGAGAACCTTGCACAGAAAAATAATAATAATAATAATAACTGAGAGACAATTATCCATTTTAAAGTATGCTAACCCATTCCACACTACCTCGCCCCTACTCACCGGCCCAGCCATCCCACCCCTACCCCCATTCATAGAGCAGTCTGTTCCTGTCTGTTCATGTGGCTGTCATCTTGACTGCCTGTTGTCTTCGGATGTCGCTAGGCGGGATCGATGTTCCTCTTTATGAGACACGGATAACTATTTCTTGGATCCCAGGAGATATTTCAGGGCGGATCTATATTCAAGGATTTTTTCATTTTAATTCAGATTTTGTTATTCGATCATTTTTCTTTTCACAGTTTTATTTAATTTATTTTTTTTAAATTTATTCTCTTGTTTCGGAAACGGTTCGGAAGGACAAAGTCTACATCCAGTGTATTAAGAGGGACTAAAATAGTAGTCTTGTTTCCTGGTTTATATTCATCTCTCTCTCTCTCTCTCTCTCTCTCTCTCTCTCTCTCTCTCTCTCTCTTGGGAATGATCTGGGGTCACTACTTGTTGAGCCTTTAACTCTAGTCAAGGAAGCACAAATGATTGTCACGACTGAGACTAAGGGCAATTCCATTTCTCACAAGTGGAAACTTTTCTACACCCGCAAGTATTGCATCATCGGCAGACTGAACAATCTTGTTTTCCAGGCCAACGACTGTATCATTTGTACACATTTAAAAGAACAGCGGACGAAGAGCACTAGCCTGGGGAACTCCAGCCACAATAGATCTTGGTTCGCTAAAGATCCCCTCAGCAGCAACTCGCTGCTTTCTACATTTAAGGAAATCTTGAAGTCGTCATAAAACAAGATTCTGAGGATTATTTATAGTGTCTCATGGTTTACTTTATCAAAAGCATCACTAAAATCTATTTGAATTACGCTACACTCAAAACCCTTATCAAAATTCTCTTGAAAACGGCGTGTCACATATCAAAAAGCACCACAGGTATATATCTAACTGTTTCCTATATGCTTATTGACTATCAGCTAACAATCCTTTAGATTCCACAAACTTAAATAGAGGGTTAAAGGTTTTTCAGTAACTTTGGAGAACAAAGGTAGAAAAGAGATTGGCCTGTAGTTACTGCAGTCAGCAGATATGCCACTTACTCGAACAAGCACTTTATTACTAAGCATAGACTCATCGGCAGAGATACTACGTAGACACAAAAATCGGTTGAATCTACTGATCTATGGAGACAACGCAAGACTAAGTAAAGGACAGTAAGTCGAAAGGCCTAACACCAATCCGTTGTTTCACTTTCTATATATAATATACATATATATATATATATATATATATATATATATATATCTATCTATATATATATATATATATATATATATCACATTTACGCTCAGGAATTTCCAAGTTTTTGAAAATTCTTTAACATAAACAAGAACGCTCTTACATTGTATCATTATAATATTTTTGCGGCCTTATACTGTTTTTATATTCCTGTGAGGTATCTTTCACACAAAAGACACATATGTAAACAAAGAGGATTACTTATTTCTAATCATGTACGAAAAAAAATATTTAAGTACCTTATGTGTATCATGTCCGCGTTTGAAAATGACAAAAGTAAACTATAAATCGACAGAGAGAGAGAGAGAGAGACGAGAGAGAGAGAGAGAGAGGAGAGAGAGAGAGAGAACGGGTTGTGGTGGTGGTGGCGGGGTGTGGTGGGGGGGGGGGGGGGGGGGGGGGGGGTGGGGGGGGGGGGGGAAAATAGTTGCTCTGTATAAATCGACAGAGAGAGAGAGAGAGAGAGAGAGAGAGAACGGGTTGTGGTGGTGGTTGGGGGGGGGGGGATAAAAGATTGATCTGTTTATATAAAAGGATGATAAGAGCCACCTGTTCATCCTCATTTCCGTAATTGAGTGTAATGGGGACCATCATCCACCTCCAAGACCTGATGTCCCATTTTGGAAGATTTTATTATTCGCGCTCCGGTTTTTGTTCAGATAAGTAGGTACACACACACACTTCTATGTGTATGTGTCTGAGTGTGACTGTATATATGAAGCATATTTTTTTTTTTCAAACTGTACTTTATTATATCATATGGAATGGAGTGTCCTTTACATATGCGATCATGATATGCTATGTATTTGTATATACAATTATATATATATATATATATATATATATATATATTATATATATAATATCTATATAATAATAATAACTGAAGCCACTAGGAAAGTTAAGAATGAAAAGACAGAGTGCCAAGTACTGTCGTGTATTTAACACATCTTCGGGACCCAAGAGATGGCGGAGGCTTGCAGCACTTTCCACCACTTGATCGATGTCATTTTGGCAGAACGGATGGAGGTTGATTAGATTTCGATATCAAGTAGTATTGCTGTTCAATATTTCACTTAGTTTATACCTACAATCAATCTTGAATACGTATTTCGCGCGCTTAAGGACATTGCGATTTGCAGGTTATTTAACTATTGGAGAAAACAATGTTTGTGTTGACTGAGCTTTCGAACAGTTGCACTTTTCACAACTTAGGTGATTCCATCCATGTCTATTGGATAACATCTTCAACATGACTTAACAGCGTTTGATATAAATATGCCCAATGTGGTTATTACAACTATAAATGCACATTGCATATATCGCAGAAGCCTATGAGACATATGCATACGCAGACAGACGAGCATACATACGCCCACTTTTACATGAATAAACATAAATCAGTATACGCATACCATTGTATCTTCATTTCACTCATCCAACAACGCAAGAAATTCACTTTGACTGATTCCCTGCACTGACTGGAGTGAGAGGAAGAGTGAAACTGAGGAAGAGTTGCAACTGGGGGGGGAATGTGATTTACGGACAACTGATATTGGAAGACTGGGAACCCTATCAGGTTTTCTTAGAGAGGCTAATTAAGGATAATTAGGCGCAGACTGCTAATGGTCGGTTTAATTTATGCCACTGGACTTTTGACTTCGCTTCCTAAGTAAGGTTCTTACATAGTGTTGTAGAGTGCCGGTGGTAATTGAGGCTAATGGAAATTTCCTACTGCTTTTGCTGCTATTATTTTTATTATTAGTGTAATTAAAACCTACAATTAAACAGTAAACTATATTTTATGTAAAATAAGCAAGCAAAGACTTTCGAATACCTGAATGCCGTTTCTCACTAGTGTTCGCTAATATGCAAAGCGAGAGGGTAGTTTTCTTATTATTATTATTACATTATTATTATTATTATTGCTGTTGTTGTTGTTGTTGAGGTACCGTACTGCTGTTGATTATATATATATATATATATATATATATATCTATATATATATAAATATATATATATATATATATATATATATATTATATACAAGTAAAATGATTTGTCAAAAGGAGTTTAATTACAATTATAGTTGACGTAGCCAGAAGATGCAAAGTTGATTGGGACTAGTCAAGTGGAGCTGCAGAAACTAATGAGAAAAAAGTTAAAAAAGAAGACCAGGGAATATCCCAGCCGCCTTATTCTTGAAGCAGGTTCATAACCAAATGAAACTGTTTAAAAGAAAAAAAAAATGTTTTTTTGACACAGAAACAAACCAAGTAATTCATAAACGTTATTGTTTTGAATATTAAGAGAGAGAGAGAGAGACAGCAGAGAGAGAGAGAGAGAGAGAGAGAAGAGGAGAGAGAGAGAGAGAGAGGACGCCCTGCTCAGTTATTCAAACACCATTTTAGCATCGGAAAATTTATAGAAGAGTTATACTGATATTGCACTATAGCCTTATGGCCTCTTTTCCTTGGCATATTTTTCACGCTTATAAGTTAAAGGGAGTTTACCCTTTATTTTTTCCATGAACTCATACAGAGAGAGAGAGAGAGAGAGAGAGAGAGAGAGAGAGAGAGAGAGAGAGCAGCAAAAGTATACCATAATATTTTCCCAAAGAAGTACGAGCAATTTTATTGAAGAAATGCCGTTCAATTGAGCTGATATTGTTGCTACGGCTTCTCCCATCATCCTCTTCTAGCATTTATCATTTGTTGTTTGTTCCGTTATCCCAAAATACCTGTTTTTGGACATTTCCATTACTTACAAAACCTTTCCTAGCTACTTAAAGCTCAGGTATATTCCACTCTTTGAATGTCTGGTTCTATAGTCTCTTTAGACCAAACCGATTTTAATTTCTAAGAAATATAGAAACAAATTACCCCTCTGTTATCAAAACCCACACATAGACAGAATTGTGGTTTTTAATTATATTCAGTCCCATCTAACTTTCAGCTGATTTAGATATGGAAATTCCATGAGAAATCCTTTAGTTAGAAGTTTCAAAAGGAAACTTCAATTTTGTAATTCAAGTTGAATTATTGCATTATTAGGATTCATTCTAATAGAAAATATGAACTGCAGTTTAGAAAAATACAAATACAATACAAGGCGTGATCCGACCTCAAGCTTACTCGGGACGCATGCAAGATTTCCCCCTCATGCATAAGTTGTAAACACTATATTCCTAACTTTTAACATAAATTAAAACGTGCTAAAATCTATGTCCAAGTAGACCCTTGTTTCACAAACGAAAATTAAAATAAATACGTTATATTTTATTAGAAATAATTTTTCTGTACTGTTTAACATGCACATTATTTATATTTCACATTTTCATTCTAATAAATAAATCATAAATATCCTATCCTAAAATTCCAATATCAATTGGTCAATGCACAAACACCTTTTCCAGACCTTTCCTACCAACTCAACAACAACAACAACAAAATAGTTTATAGAGTTACTCCCCGAGTAAGCGAAAATAACGGAGACTCCACATCTATCTATCAAAGTGTCTAAGTCTCTCGTTCTGTATTGCGCTTTTAAAGCTATTATGTATTAAACGTAGGTAAGTTCTCTCTCACTACTCCTCAGAGAGGCCTAGGCATTTATTAAGTAGGGAAGAATATAGTATTAATACTGCTGAAAGGGTTAGTTTCTTAGGAAAGATTGGAGTGGAATCTTCTTCCGAATAAAGTATTAAATCCAGTTAGAGGATTTCAGATATAGTTGGTCAATCTGATAATTCTGTTTACTTTCCGAATATCACATCTTCATTCAATTACATTTCCGACCAAATCTTTATCAATTGGTGTTGTGAACAAAAATTGTAGTGTCGTTTCTTGTTATTAATCTTCACACAGAACAGTTTATGTTTAGGGATGAAAAGATGGCTATAATAAGATTTATAAAAGAAGAAATAAATGTTAAACCGTTATTATGTCTCAGAGGCCCATATTATTCTGTGGAAGCTGGTACTGCATGCACACAGACTTTTCGACCTTTCACGTATGAGTGATGATGATGATAATGATAAGGCAAGACTTTTAGGCATTTCCGTAATAATAATACATATTACCATTCTTTCAATAATAATAATAATTTTAAAAATAATAATAATCATTGAAACGGGCTGGCACAACTACCTAGAGGATAACAAACAGCGCCCCACCAACAGAAAGGCTGCAGAAGGAAGTGTATGGGCACAAAAGACCAGGTCCTGATAGCAAAATGGTAATGAAGAACAGTAAGAGAAGGAAAACCAACCTAAGTATGGCATCGATTGACTACAAGAAAGCCTTCGACATAATATCGCACACATGGCTAATAGGATGCCTGAAAATATATGGGGCAGAGGAGAAACCACCATCAGCTTCCTAAAAAATACAATAAACAACTGGAATACAATACTTACAAACTCTGGAATAAGACTAGCAGAGGTTAATATCAGGAGAAGGCTC
>NC_087216.1:67444809-67466677 GCF_015104395.2 Macrobrachium nipponense
CATTCCTTGGCGGATCCTGTATTGCATTTGCTCTAGTGCGTTTAACTCGTTTTCCGTTAATAAAGTTACTCCATGTCTCGATGCTGGGCTTCCTTTGAACCATTTAGTGTGTACCATTCTCCTACGTACGTATATTCTGTAACACTACTAATTTTGAGTTCTGTTCTTATTTAGACATCTGTTATCATTGCTTTTTTTTTATCTCTATTGCTAGCACTGCTGACTTACTTGGCTTAGTATTAAATGTAAAATTCTCAAGCTGCTCTAGGCTGCGGCAGTTCCCGATTGCCATTTCTATTCCTTCTTCCCTGCTGGTGAGGAACATAATGTCATCAACAAATATTAGGGATTCTATTGCTATATTTTCTTATGAGTGTGACGTTGTTCTTCCTGCGTTAATCATTCACTCTGCCTGTCACTATGCTACAGAGCTGTGGGCCGCAAATTGTAGCTTGCCTCACATTTTCTGTTTATGTCAGTTGTATTAGTTTCTCCCGCAGGGCATCTAACGACCCTGATTTGCCGTTTTCCATTCAGTTTTCTTAACCAAATGCATCCTTTCCACCCGATCATTTTCCCCATCTCTTTGATGCAAGTCCTGTTGCAGATCCAGTTTATCAAAGCATTTATATGCGTCCGCAAATCATACAAACGTTGGGGCTCCCATCACTGAGTTGTATCAGTCACTGCATTCAGGGTTAGCAGGTGATCAACTGTGGATCTTCCTTCTATGCCACCACAATTGGAACTGGCTTATTTTCTGTTTTATCTCATCCTTCGTTATTTCCATCCTCACTTTTTCAAATACCTTGCTTACGTTACCAGTAGTGAATATCCCTCTCTTGTTTTATAATTTCAGTTTGCTTCCCTTTTTATACAGTTGATATTTTCCATTTTTTTTTTTTTTTTTTTTTTCCTCCATTTCGTCCGGAGTGTTTTAACTCCTCTTCAATGTCTCCATAAGCGTGCCAGACGTTCAGTCCCTTTCTGTAGCCATACTTTTATAATTATATTATTTATACCTTGACCATCCGGGTGTATTTATTCTTCAGGTTCCTTACTGCTTTTTCCACTTCGTGAATACTTGACTTTTAATCTTTTCAGTTTTTCCTGTCCCACTTATGGATATCCATTTCTGGGTACTGGAAGTTAATATTGAATACACTCCCTGAACACCTGAATTAGCCCTGGTCACTGACCAGCCCGAACTATATCCCCACACATTTACCCACTAAGTGGGTAATTTTAACTGTCAGTGTTACCAACGCTGCAGGTAAAATCTAGTCAAATGAGTTACCTGTGTTACCGTTTGGCAACGCTGCCGCAAATACTGCCACCAGTGGCCTGTCTCCTCATTTATTCCTCAATGTTTTTTGTTCGCCTTGCTGTGCGGATCAGTCCCACATCAGGCGAACTTTGGTCATTTAGCCCGACCACTCAAAGAGTTTTTCGCATCTTGGTTACAAACACGAATTTTTCCGTTTCACTTTGGATAGCTACTTTGTACTCGCTATGGATAAGTTAGGAAATAAACGTCATCGCCTTCTACAAACGCCTCGACGATCGAGCCTTCTACCTGCTGGATATGTTGGTGCTCATCGGCTCTAAAATAACGTTGTCGCCGACTGCAAACGCCTCTGCTTCTACTTCATCTACAGTTTGACGATCGAGCCTTCTACTGCTGGATATGTTGGTGCTCATCGGCTCTGCACGCCCTTCAAGCGTTGGATGAGTACCCGCATACATGATCGACGTTCTTTCGTTATTTCGTGTAGTAAGGTTTAGTGCAATACTAGTCAGAGATGTTTGTCTTGGTCAGGAGACAACGAAACATTAGTTAGTTATTCCAGAGATTAGTGGACAGGTTTATCATCTAGTATGTTAAGAATATTTCTAGCCTGACGAATGAATTTAACAAAAATAGAGATTAGGTTGACAAGTAGTAATTATAGTGAATTCTAAATCGTTTCTTTTTTCAAGCCCTCCCCCCTGCCTGTTCCAGAACCAGCTCCTAAACCCCCTGGGTGATGGGGGTAATGGAGAACCGCAAGCTCCGAGTGGGTAGGTTCTGGCCGGCCCCCCGGCGCGGAGCATGCAGTGTTGGCAGCAGATTTCCCCTCCCCTCGATTTGTAAGTTCTCAGGATGATGAAAATTTAGGTCTGATACAGACGATTAGGGATAATTGGCTAAATAGTGTTTAGGAAGAGAAGTGCAGGCTTCTTCCGGTCGGTTTTTTCTATTATAAGTAGTAGTTTATAGAGGGACAGTGTCCCTAGAGCCTATTAGGTGTTTCTTGCTTCTAGTTCCTTTCGTCAGAATCTTTTAGGCCATGGTTGGCCGTTCAGATCTGGTTTCGGGTCTGTCGGGTTCTGAAGGGTTGAATACTTATCCTTCGTCTTTAAGGTTACTTTCCTCTACGTATACGATAGCGTAATTTTTAATATCGACTAATTCTCTGTTCAACGCATATCGACGTACGATAATTCGTTATGTAGAGAAATCGAATAAAATTAACTACGGCTAGCCTAGTGTTCACGATGATATATGTACAGTAGCCTAGCCTAGCCAAAAGTATTCGCTGTACTACATAACCGGTAGTGATTTTTATAGTGGCTAACGCTTTAGGCTCAGGCATTCTGACTACGGATAATTCAGTACAGATGTAATTGAAACGAACGAGAATCCGATCTTAGTATAATTCATATGAATGTAATCGAACAGAATGAAGATCAGATTTCTGTCCGACTAAAGCATTTAGTGTATTGTATGTATAATCATCATTAGCGTAGTATAAATACTAACTCGGCAGTCTATTCACGCTCTGGAATCAGCTGATGGCGAATACGGGTTTGCGTCGCCGTATCCACCTCATTCTTGTCCTGATTGGCTAGCGTAACTAACGTAACAACTCTTCCTTACTTAGGCCGGTTTGTCGTCTTGAAGAGACTTGTTTTTCACTATGTTGGACATTTAACATAGTCAATACTGTATCTTGTGGCATATATTAGATGTCGGATACTATAAGGAATTCGTTGTATGACGTCTTCATACGTTTAAACAGACTAATGGCTGTCAGTAATTACATTGTGCTTATGTTTCAATTACAGTTACAAAGGAATTACCAGTTGTTTATTATTAATTACAGTGACAACTGAAATTAATATTTGGCCTAATAAAGTTAATTTAATTACCTTAAAATGTAATTTATTAATTTTCAATTAAATTGAAATATGAATTTATTACTTTTCAATTAAATTACAATTTACACAAGCTTGTCAAAACAGCACTGTTGTGAGGAGGCGTGCTTAAACAGACAATGATGCCGGCTATGTCTTTTTTCCTTGGCTCCAGATTCAACCATATCACTTGGTCTCGGCTAATGTTTTTGTTTCTAGTTACCCATATGAGTATCTGGATACTTAGCTTATAAAACGAAGTCATGCTGTTCGTCTTACGATGTAATTTAAGGCCAAAATTTGACTGATACGTCTCATTGGAAGCTAGTTTTTCCCTCGGCTTAGATGCGTAATTTAACGATTCCGTTCGTTTTTCACTCGTTTTCATAGGTATTACGAACCTTACACTTGATTAATCTTTACCGTGTGAACAACAGTAAACGAGCTCTTTCATGCTGTTACTTTATTTTACCACGGCTGCGTTTGAATTCATACAAAAGCTTGGGACCTCTATCCAGGTTGCTGATGCACGTAATTTTGCCTTATAAGCTTCAGCTACATTTATAACATGAATACAGTAATTACCGTCGCACGCGGATGAATACAATAAACAGACGTTGTTATCGGATTCGATTACTTTCGCACGCCGATCAATACAATAGTGATGTGCTAAAGGATTCGATCGTATTAGCAACAAGTTCTCGTTCGGTTGTTCATAGCAGTACGCAGTTATACGAGTATATTATCATTAAGATAATACCTTTTAACTTAGAGAGGGTGCAAATTTATGGAGGTGGAGAAGTTAGACGATTGTATATTCTCTCTCTCTCTCTTACTTTCCTGATTTCATTTTTTTTTCTCTACTATGCTGTTTTCCACCCTCTCCTAACAATTGACTCGTTGTGCAACAGAGGTTTTTCTTCCTGTTACACCTTTTCAAACATTTTTCTGTCAATTTCCCTTCAGCGCTCAATGACCTCATAGTTCCCAATATTCGGCCTTTGGCCTAAATTCTATTTTAAAAACCTACAATCTCGCTGTCTGATGCACAATGCTGCCTACGCCAGCTGCGCGAGAGATATAAGAAGACTTATTTGCAATGTAGTTTCGATTTTAATACTAACCCCATCGTAAAATCGAATTAACGCAAGTTAATTACAGTAGCTTCAATACGGACTGTATTCACGACCACGTCTTGATAATTTCCTGATTTTCTAATGTTTCTCAGATTATCATGGGGAACAGAGTCGGTCTAGTTTTCTCTCGCCCAGTTTTTTCTGTTAAAACTTATATTGTCTTTACACAACCTTCTTCAGCTGCTCATCTTCGGATGTCGCTTCGGAGTCTTCTCGCTCGACGCTCATACTGTTTATATTTACCAATATCACAGTAGAGCCATTTCATTGTTCATCCTGAAATTTGGAGAAGATTTCAATCTCTCTCTCTCTCTCTCTCTCTCTCTCTCTCTCTCTCTCACCGGGTTAAAGGAAATAATTTGGAGGGGCTGCCTTCGTAGCACCTTCCACGGGTCCTGTAGTTCTCAGGCTGCTGATGTTGATGCTTCAAGGCGGTTCCGCAACTCCGTATTTTCATCCTTACTTGTTTTGAGACGTAATGTGTCCTCCGTAGTTCTTGAGGAGGCTACGGCAGTTGGAGATTCACCTGCGCCATCGTTGATTGTATCGATACCGGTTGTCACCACCCACTAACTTTCATAGGGTAAGTTAGTAATCTTCCTTCTTCGTTTCCCATTTATATACCTTAGGAGTGTGAGACGTAAACGTGCTTACGCGGTAATTTCCGGGGGGGGGGGGGGGGGGGGTAGCTACGGCCGTTCGCAGTTTCGTCTGCATTGTAATTAGCACCTTTTGTGCCCTCGGCCCCCTTTTCTTAGGGTAGCTGGTAATTCTTCTGCGGCTCCCATGGTTCCGCAGTTCGTAACCCGTTATTAAAGCACTGTACCGCACAGTTAGTTCTCCACCTGCACAATATTGGCGCTAGGTGTTTCCTTTTGGGTTACTTCGTAGTGACTTTCTCTCTCTCCTTATTTTCTCAACTTTTTCCTGCTGCTTTTCTGTTCCGTCCTTATGGGATTTTCAAGGTGGGTTCGACCTTGATTCCGTGTCTGGGAGTAACTTCTTTTCCGTCACTTGCTTCGGATTCCAGTCTAGGTTTAGTACGTATTGGTAAAGGGAGTTAGTTGGATCGCGTTTTGCGACTTCTTCGCTCTTAAGGGGGTGTTGCTCGCCTATTGTAGTCGTTCTGGTCTCGTGTCATAGTCAATGGTGAGTGCGGAGTTTTCGCAGTAAATTGAGACTGGGTTCAAGGTTAGGTCATCGTCTTGGTTGGTACATGTTTGGCGCAACAGTATGGGAGTGACTCGCATGCGTGGTCGTTCATCGCCAAGGTATTTTTCGGCTCAGGCGTAACGTTATCGTCACTGGAGAGTGATGGTATCCGCAGTCGAGTGACTAACTCTTACAGGTTTTGCGGAACTGTTGACAGACAGTTCGCTCTTGTGAGTGTGGGTGGACAGCGGTCGGACAGCAGGGTTACATCATGATGTCTTGGGGAGTGCGGGTTGCGCAGTCGAGTACGACTTGCACAGTAGTTTATGATCTTCTTGTTGGTATATCGTTGCGCAATCGGATCGGTAGGCTCAGATATGATGGGATCTTATGTCGTTTGGTATCGAGCAGCCAGGTGTAGTAGGTTCCGGGTTCTTGGGTGCTGCTTTTCTGGGTTCGGCTTTTCTCCTTTGTTTTCCTGTTCCGGTGTGGCCGGACAGGTCTGACAGAGGATAGATACCTTTGAAAGAAGAGACTCGTTTGCTAGTTGTGGGTTTTTTTTGTTTTTGTTTCTCCGGCGAAGGAAGCGAGTATAACGGATTGTGGACTTTGTCCATTCTATCTTTCCGCATTCCAGGCTCCGGAGGGATCTCAGTTAATTCATGTAATGTTTGATATGTTGTATTCAACCTAACCAGCAGTCTCTCAAACATCAAGTAGGGTAGTCTGGTTTCGGCGAGTCGGGCAGTTTTTGGGGAATGACTTAAGCTAGCATCATTTTTCTGTATGAGGTAGCGGGTAACTCCTCTGCCGGAGTCCGACTTCCGGTTTACGAGTCAGTTGAGGTTTTTCTCTATTGGGTTCCTTCATTGATTAGTGTGGTAAGGGTTACGGATCATGAGGCTCGTATTTGGAGGACACCTTTCACAGCCACTCTGTGTGGATGTGGTGAGAGTTGATAGTTGGTTCTCTGAGCCTGGACTGTTTGATAACCTCTTCACATTTGGTTTCGATGGGGGTTTGCATACCAGACTAACATTTCTGAGGGTTATGATATGTTTTTTGGCAAGAGAGGAGGGACTATTGTTAAATCATTGCTTATCCGGACACTCATAAGAATGGACTCTTAGTCAATCCAAGGGCGCAAGTATGCGGAGGGCTACCCTTTGGCTTCCAGAGGAATGTTTCGCTGTCGGCGATTGTGTAGGTGGTTTTTTTTTTCTTGAGGTGGTTTTTCAACAACACCGTACCTTAAGGAATTTTATTTCACTTTCTTCAGAGAGGTTACTCTCGGAGTCCTGTCGTTGCGTTTGCGGTAACTCAGGGTTTTGATGAGTTGGCTTGGTCAAAGATAGGGTGTTAGAAGTTTAGGTAAGCAGTGATAGTCTAAATGAACTTCAGGGTGTTAGAAGTTTAGGTAAGCAGTGATAGTCGAAATGACTTCAGGGTGTTGAAGTTTAGGTAAGCAAGTAGTCGAAATGAACTTTATGGTGTTAGAAGTTTAGGGAGGCAGTGATAGTCCAATGAACTCTGTGTTTCTGTTGGTCAAGCTTAGACAGAGTGTTTTGTCCCTTAGCCTTGAGGTTAGGCAGATCCCGATGATCATGTTGGAATAACAACTACTTCTTCAGCACAAGTCATCTACATCAGTGAGCAGTAGAGAACTGAAGGTCCTGCACGCTCAACTTCTCCTCCATACATGAGGCTATAGCCACATGGGAGGTTCACCATTTCCCCTCCATACATGAGAGGTATAGAATACCACATGGAGGTTTCTTCAGACTCAGGCGGTACCTAGGACTCGACACCGACGGTATGGTACTTCCTATGCAAGCATCCTCAGTTACTGAGCTGGACAACCAGGTGAGGAGATTTGTTTTTGTTTTGCCTCCATGAATAAGAAGTATAGCTTATCACATGGAGGTACTTCTGACTCAGATAGTACGTTTAGACTCAACACTGACTTTGAAGTACTTTCTTTGCAAACATCCACACCTCCGAGTTTTGGATAACTAGGTGAGGATACATGCTTTTATACATGCTAGGTTGCTTATGAGTTTACCTGCGTATGTTCCGTGTACAGGTCGGGCTGAATGAGATTGACCCGCCTCCGACTAAATGTTGTTTTAATCGGGCTAATTCAGGTGTTTCAGGAGTGTATTGCAATATGAAGTTTTCATAATAAAAACTAATATTGTAATACTTACCTGAACACCTGAATGATTCCCACCCTCCTCCCCACTTCAATTTGATAGTGAATGATTCAATTGAGGAATGAGGAGACAGGCCACTGGTGGCAGGTATTTGCGGCAGCGTTGCCAACGGTAACACAGGTAACTCATTTGACTAGATTTTACCTGCAGCGTTGGTAACACTGACAGTTAAAATTACCCACTTAGTGGGTAAATGTGTGGGGGGGGGATATAGTTCGGGCTGGTCAGTGACCAGGGCTAATTCAGGTGTTCAGGTAAGTATTACAATATTAGTTTTTATTATGAAAACTTCATTTCGTCTGCTAGCCTCCAACTTCATCTTTAGGTTTATCCAATATGGATAGATCTTTATAATATTGTTCATATTCCCTCTTAATTTCTTCAACATTTTCTATAATTTTCCCTTTCTTGCTTTTTACTACCACCACATAGTTTGGTTTTGTGCCATCTAGTTTTTTCTTGAAGTCCCAAATGGCTGCTGCATTTACTCCCCCTTTGGATTTTATTTCGGCTGCTGTTTCCTTTATCCTGATGTCATCTTCCTTCATTTTTTCTCCCATAATATATTCACGTTTATTAATCTCGTCCTGCACCTGCCATAGCTTCTTGTTTTCTGTACTTCTAATCTTTTTCCCCTCCTTTTTAATCCTCCTTCTAGCCCTCATTAAGTCTCTTAATACTTTTGGTTTGCTCTCCTTTTTCACTTTGTTTTTTCCTTACTCTTTCTCATATTTTGTCCATTGTGTGTGCCATTCGGTGTATTTCTGTTTATTTGAACATTTTCTTTTGCTATGTCTACCAAGGCTTGTCTGTCTTTGCCCATCTTATGGCTTTCTTACAGCTACTATATCTTTTCCACTCTTGCTTCTCTTGCTTACTAGTATTCTCCAGTTCATGGGGTCCACTCTCACAGCACAATGGTCAGATTGCACTCCTGTATGGACTTATTTCTTTTGTTTCATCTATGTCTATTACCTGTACTCCTTCATTTTCTTTCCTTATCATTGCATAGTCAGTAATAGACTTTTGCATGTTTTGTATTCTTGTCCATGTTCCAGTGCGTTTTCTATGATTATTTAAAAACATTAGTTTGTTTTGTTTGATTAGGTTCAGCAGTGCTTTTCCTCCTTTAGCCATTTCTTCCTTATTGTTGGAGATGACTTTTCCTATTTTGCAATTGAAATCTCCAAGGATCATTACTTTTTTTCCTTTATTTCTCCTGCTTTATTTATTTCCTCTTCTATTGAGGAGTACATGCTTATCAGCTGGTCGTTTTTTGCACTTATTTTTCCTGTGGGGTATATATAGCACCTAACCTTATCTTGTTTATGCCTTTATTAATACTGACCCAAACAGATTCATGAGTTGTGTTTGCTTCTTTAGTTTGTACAGTGACACTTACTACTATGAGATTCAGGGCCTCTGTTACATGGTTTTTTGGACTTCGCTCCTTGTCAAAGCATCGAATGTAGCTGAAAGTTGACATATGTATATTTTACACAACACACACATTTTTTTTCAGCATTATCAATAACCTAAACCCGATAGTTTTAATTTTTATAGAGTAAAAATTATCTAGCCGACGCCATGGCCAATGATTACGAGCCAAGAGTAAAAAAACATTCATTACGTAAGAAAAACAGAAACCCATTCACCTTGTTCCATCGGCTCTGAAACCCAAAGACTTTATGAATGGCGGAACGATACATAGATGTGGGTGGGGTATCTGTGCTAGCGTAGTAATACTACTGTAGCAGTAGTGCCGCAACAGTATAGCAGTAATATACATGAATTGAACGTTTAGGCCAACTGCTGGGATCCTTGAGGATCATTTAGCACTTCTTACAACTACTCGAGAAATTAGTTTTTATAGCCAGAAGTTAAATTTTCTAATCCAACAATGCCCATGATAGCCTTCAGTGTTATCCTGAAGTATAACGAGGCCATAGTGGGTGGAGCCTCATGAAGTTATCATTCTGACGATAATTATTGGTGAAAGTTTGAAGCCAAAATACGGTACCGGCTATTTTTTTTTTCAGTAAATAGGTAGATAGCCAATAAATAAAAATTGCATGACATTGGATATAGCAGTTATCAAATCAAGCTTGTCTACTATGTTTTTGAAAATTACCATCTATTCCTTACATCTTGTCAATCTGATTGTAACCTATAAAGCAGACTGTAATTTCTTAGAAAACTTATTTTGGGAGTTAGACTAATAATCGAAGTGTTTTTGTATTAATTAACATATTTTGTTGGTTTGTTCATTATGACAATTATCACTGGAGAGGTTCAGAGTTCATATAGGTGTGCTGCTTTGGTTGTATTTAGATTGTTTGTCATTGTTGCCAGAAGGTATAGCCTTTGTTACGTATAGCCAATCATCCATCGAGAAAGAGGGAAGAAATGCTGTCATAAGTTACGTAACGAGTGCGTTCGAAACCTTTTCTCTGAGTAAGTTGGCCCGTCTTCAAAAAAAGGTCACTTTTACATTATAAGTACCAAATTTATTCAACCTACGTAATGCAGAATACAGTCAAAATTTATGTGTAGATATAATGTGTATTCTGAATAAGCGTTATATCTATGAAATGCATAGATAAAAAGTTATTGCGAAAAAACCGTGTTACAGAGGCCCTGAATCTCATAGTAGTTCATTCTTAATGCCTATTAGGACACCTCCTCCATACCTCATCTGGTTGGTATGGAACACCTTGTAACCAGTTATTTCCACATATTCATGTTCGTGAATGTGAGTTTCTGTTAGGCACATTATACCTGGGTTCACCTTCTCGATTATACCTTTCAAGGATTCTAATTTTTACGTGATGCCCCTAATACATATATTTACATAATATATTCCACACTTAGTGTATAGTCTTTTTTTCGTTATACCTCTTGTCTTTTTACAATTGTATTTAGTCTTGCACACCCCTATCCCTACTGACCTCTCGTTAGGTATGGTTCACTCATGTTGGACACTGTGGGGTTTCTTACTACGTCTGTCCATGACACTGGGTTTGGCCTCTCTGTTTGTGTGTTCCTCATTTCTAAGACTTGTTCACCACTTCTTCCATTCTCTCTCTTAACATATCCATTTCAATTTTTACTATGTATGCTTTAGTGGTTTTCCCCATCTGACTATTTCTTTCAAGGTGTTGTGTGCTGTAACGCCTGAAGCGGCAGCTCATCTCGTTCCATAGACATGGTTCCCCATTTTTAAAAAAACTCCCACATATACTCATCCTCATCTCTGCTTGCTCCTTGATTCTGGCTCATAGTCAACGTGTGGCTCATTTCTGCTACCTTTCCTTTCACTATGAGCCGGGCTTCTGAGGTTTGGACAGAATGTAATTCATTCAGTAGGCGAATTCCACATCAGAAACTTGTGAACAGACATTCCAGATGGCTGATATTTGGATTGGCAAGTCTTTTTGGGCAAACTTTATTCAGTTACATAATGATAACGAATGTTTGTAGAATATTCGGAACCCGAGCTATCGTGACAGGACACAAAAATGAAACAGAAAAGGTGCCAATAAGGTACTGTATATCTGCTTAAATGTATTTCATTTGAATCTGTTGAAATACATTTCATTTCTTCCGCTTTAACCCACTTTTCGAAAAATAACCAATAATCCACTGGATGGAAATTGTATGTCGGGCGCATGAATGCCTCTGAGCCTGGACCACCATAGCTGATTTCCTTTTCGGGCACAACAACAAAAAGGGTTTTTGCTTCATTTTATGACTGTATGGGGTCAGCGGTCACTGACCTTTTGGGCGTATAACGGAATGGGTTTCTTGTTGGTATGATGGTTTAATTTCTTTATGGAGGTTTGACCTTTTCTCATGTTCTCAATAGATGCATATTTTGTTTTTGTTAGTCTCTTTGTACTCAGTAGTGGTTTTAACACAAGCAGTAACAAGTCAAGCACGCATTTATTTTGCGTAAATGAATGAAATTAAATAAGGAACTGAAAATTCTCTATCAAAATAAAGCTAAGGCCGAAATGTATTCCAACAGAAATTTAAATTAAACTTATTTAAACAGTCATTTAAGTGAAATATACTAAAACATGTTTAAATGAAATACATTTAAACTTATTCATATGTAGTATATTTAAACAAATACTAAACAGATATTCTAAATGAAACACTTAAATTGCATGAATTTAAACAAACTTAGTATCATGTAGCATCCTTGTGCAAAATTTACATCATATATATATATATATATATATATATATATATATATATATATATATATATATATATATATATATATATATATATATATTTACGTTCAGCTGAAATGTTTCTGAAGATATTTGGGCATCCAATGACGTCTTTCTGAATTAAACCAAGAAGAACGAAATGGAAGTTCTTTCTAACAAATAAAAGTTGACTTTTGACATTTCATTTCAAGTTTGAGTTGCTGTCGAATCACACTATTAAACTGATAAAATTCTCTGATGGAATATTTTGTTTGTTGTGATTTGCTTGTTTTTGGAAAAGTTTATCTTTGGGAACAACGTTTTTGTTAGTTCATGGACCATCAGGGGATGAAGTTAGACAAACAAACAATATGTTTTTCGAATTGAGTTCCCGGCAGCAAATCCAGATGTATACAACTATTGCACCATCCCCCGCCTCCCCCCTTTTTTTTCTGGGCCCTAGGTTAGGTAAGTTGGGTTAGGTTAGGTTAGTTCAACGAAATAACTTATGGGTAATTTGGGTGTGGAAAACATAATGGAATTTATTTCTTTAGAGACTCTATGGTTAGTTTCTAAGATTAATGGTTGTCCTGCATTTTCCAGGGAAGGTCCCAGTACTCTGTTACAAGTTCGGGAATATGCCTACCTGGCCTTTTCCCAATTATTCATTTAAGTCAAGTTATTTTACAAGAAATGCCTATATCCAAGAAGAAAGAAAAATAAAAAAAGTTATTATTTTAAGATTAAGAAAACGAAATAATCAAGAAGATAGACAGAATATTACGATGTAGGCTGAAGGGCCAAGCGCTGGAGGACCAGATGGAGGTCCATTCAAGGGGCGTGAAAGACAAATGGGAGTAAGAGATTGAAATGCGTACAACAGGAGGAAAACCTCAAAGTCAAGTTTGCACTATGAAGCAGTCCGTTTTTAGAAGATGGGTCGGAAAGTTAGATGGAAGAGAGAATATGAATGGTGGCGACAGTAAAAGGAAACTAAAGAAAAGGGTTGCAGCTAAGGGCCGAAGGGAAGCTGGAAAGAAACCCTAAGAATTTGCCTACTGATGGCACTATCCCGAATGGGAGAAAGGAATTATTAAGTTATGTTCCAAATCTATTCTAATCCAAGCCATCTTCTACTATTTATGCAAACCGCCATCATCATCCCTTGATACATCCATTTCACTTCTAATTCCTGCACCGCGTTATTCATCCGTGGGGAAGGAATTGAACACTTATTCTTAGCGATGAAAACTGATGGCTTTGTGATTGCCGCCCATCCTGCAACCTTCCCGCCCCCATAAGGACAAAAAAAATTACCCTGTTTTCTCCCCAAAACACCTGGATCTCCCCCAAAAAATCCCCTGTCTCCCCCCCACCTTAAAATTAAAAAAAAAAAAACTTTCCTGTTCCCCCCAAAAAACGAAAAAACTACCTACACTCCCTCCAAAAACCAAAAACGGTTCCAAAAAAAACCTGCCCCTCCAAAAAAAAACCTTCTGCTCCCTCAACCCCACCCAATTAAAAACTACCTCCTTGCCAAAAAAAAACTTCTCCACCCTGCATCCCTACCCCCACAAAACACTCCCCAGTCCCCCCTACCCACAAAACCCCTCTTCCCACGCCCCCATACCCGTATCCAGGAAAAAGCACCCCTGTCCCCGGTACCCGCAAAAAAACTCCCGTGTCCCCCATAGCCCTCATAAAAAACTCCGCCTGTCCCCCTACCGCCCCCCCCCCAAACAAAACCAGCCCTGCTACCCTATCCCCCCCAAAAAAAACCTGCCCCGAACCCCAAAAAGGCTCCCCCCTGCCACCCCTTCAACAAACCAAAAATATAAAATTCCGTTATGTTTTTACGTAAACGATGAAGTGATGGGATGAACGTTTTGGGTTTGATTCCATCCAGTGGAACACAGAAAAAAATTAATGTCGTCCGCTCAGGGGCAGACTAGGGATTTCCTCTAAAAATACTGGACAGCGTCTGGGTAGAACACAATTTTGATTATTATGGCCTGTGTTTCTGTTTTGCTGTAACAGACAATTGTTTTTCATTTGTCAAATGGACTCTCTCTCCTCTTCTTCTCTCTCTCGCTTCTCTCTTCCTCTCTCTCTCTCTCTCTCATTTAGTCTCGATAGGGACACCACTGCCACATATGCTGCATATAATTTGTAGAGTCAATGACCTTCCAAAGTGAGCTCATGATGTCTCTTCTTCGGATTGACGTTTAAGAGTTCTTTGAGACATCCTAATCCTATTGTACTCCTTTATTTTACTCCATAACAAAGAGGCAGTTATGTGTTTTCATAAAAAGAAAAATTTATTGCTAACGAAAAAAAAAAATTTAAGTTCGGGAATAAGTAAAGTAGTTTATACCCGTGCTGAGTCGTCAAAGGAAGCAGCATTATACACAGCGTGAATGACGTCATACAAAATTTGGGACAATAATGTTAGATTTTAGAATAATGTTTTGTATGATAGTTTTTCCCATTATTATGTATTAGTGTTTCAAGTAGTTATCCCTAGAAACGTAGGGATCACTAGTTCCCATCTGAAAAGAGTTTACCCAAAAAGAACTTTTTGACTACCAAGTTGTTGCTTCAGCGGTCCATTGCAAATTCAGTTCAAATTTCTTGCGAGAAAGATTCACCTCACTTGAAGACAAGGAAATGCGGTTCAGATTTACCCGTTGAATTTAACATCTGGTAGACGACGACCACAGGGAAGAGGTATGGTAAGCGATTTGTTATGCACCCATGTGAATAAAATATTCTCCCGTCAGATGTATTTTCTAGAAATACTGAACAATAGAAAGATAAGATATTTCATCACAGGAACCATCTCCTCTCCATCAATGGTAATTCGTTTGCTGTCCCCAACAAGAAACAAAATTTAAATAGATGAATAAATCATTAAATAAAGAAGGAAAGGCA
Organism: Macrobrachium nipponense; assembly: GCF_015104395.2. Taxonomy (NCBI): domain Eukaryota; kingdom Metazoa; phylum Arthropoda; class Malacostraca; order Decapoda; family Palaemonidae; genus Macrobrachium; species Macrobrachium nipponense. The sequence goes on from NC_087216.1 coordinate 67,459,636, forward strand.
ACGCCTAATTGGGATTCCTCTCCATCAACGGCAGGCTATGCACCTGACGGCCCCATCAAAGATTCAAAGTGTACTCTTAAATTATCCTTCCATGTTCATCAAAAGTATTTTACAAGACCACCAATCAAGGATAAGGCGTAAATTCATGAACTCCTGATTCTACCATTCCATGGACGAAAACGGCAGGGGACAGAGCGCCCTAGAAATACGACAAAAAACAAACGAGGTGTTGCCAAGAAAACATTCACAATACTTGCCTTGATACATTAAAGCCATAACTATACATATTCTAAGCTGATCGTTAAAATTAGATTCATTGCAAGAAAAGAACCATAATCAAAAGACTACAACAATCCACCTTCCCTCGGATCTATACATAATACATATGTATGTATGTATAGAATATTATATATATATATATTATAGAGATATATATATATATATATATATTATATATATATATATGAATTATTAGTATAGCAAACTAACAACTAGACATATATATAATATACATAATACATATACATAAAATAATATATATACCACACATATGAATATATATATACATACCTATTATATTAATATATTATAAGATATTAATATATATGTAATGTTATATATAACAACATGATATATATATTATATATAGTATAATATATGAATAGATATTATAATAGATAGTAATATATAATAATTAATATAATGTAATGTGGTGTTGGTGGTTGTGTTGGTATGCATACATATAACATACATACATACATAATAATATTGATGATATAAGAATATAATTATAATATAGACATATAATATACTATATACATATACCAATATATAACAACTTATATATACACACAACACCCACACACACACACACACACATATATAAGTAATAATAATAGTATAGGAATGATATATATATTATTATTATATATTATATAATATATATAATGATACTAATATAATTTGTGTGTAAATGTTTGCATTATGTATGACAATTTTCATATATATAAACAATATGACTTACATTGATAAGAAAGAAGAATTTAATTAGAACGCAATACAGAACTCATACCGTAACGCAAATAACTTGATCAACGGGCCTTTACTTAAAAAGAAATAATCAAGAGTCTTTTCAAATTGTGGGAAAAGTCAAGAGTTTGATGACATTTTACAAAATATCGGCATAATAAAATAAAAAATACACAAAAAAAATCCCACTTATCAATTCAATGGACGGGAAGGGATCGTGCAAATCACTCAGGGAAAAAGTTTGGGTCTTGGAAAGGAAGAGTTATACTCCAAAGTTATTAAAGACGAAGGTCTTTTGGAACATTTTCTAAAAAATTATACCTCAGTGACTTTTATCAAAGTATAGAAACCAAGTTAACAGAATCCATCAGGTCTCTCGCTCCGATCTCTTCGAGGATCAAACGGGATGAGGAAGGGACAGATATGGTTAAGTTTCTCTAAGCCTCCAGTGCGTGTCTCTGTTTAACCTAAGCAGTGACTTTCAAGTACCTTACTTAATTATTTGATGACTTGATAAGATCGAAGCTACGAGAGCGGGGAAAGAGCAAAAGAGAAAAAAAGAGAGAAGATGAGACCGAGAATGCTCAACTGATGCGTCTAAATGTAGAACCAACGCAAAACGGGAGGCCCTTTGACCGAGGTCATTCAAACATTAGGACTTGGATGAAAAGCAACTTGTGAGATAGCCATAAAGATTAAGACGTCCCTCTTTTTCTTAAAATTACATAATTAATCTTTGTTAAAACATCTCTACTGAAAGAGGAATTTCATCAAATGAATTTGCCTCATTGCTTCCGTTGCTTACATGTTGCTATTCCAACAAATCCAGCGAATGGAAGACCTCATAAGGAAGAGATCCCATTGACTTGGCAACACAAAAATTTTACAGAAAAGTTCTTCTTGCGTCTTCTGCTTTCGTCCCGTGGATTTGTATGTAAAATGAACAAGACTTTTTCCCTGCCTTGAATAGAGTGAGACGCTTCGCCGTGCAATACTCAATGACTATTGCAGCATGGCCCCAAATGCAACAATCCTCCTGGACGAGGTAAATTCAGCGTTCGATGACTTATTTGCAATCAAGGGTTATAAAATCTCTCCTCTCTCTCTCTCTCTCATCTTCTCCTTCACTCCTCTCTCTCCTCTCTCTCCTCTTCTCTCCTCTCTCTCTCTCATGGCAGGTATGAAGTCCTGAATGCAGGAATTCCAATATGCTTTTGGAAGAAGCAAAAAGAAGAAGAAAAAAGACAACAAAGTCTTGCGTCAGTCGGTCTTCAAGAATTTTCCAAATAGGAAAAAAAATGCTTTTTTTAAGGAAAAGCAAAAAATTCAGAAGTTTTATAAAGCAAAGAACAAAATGGTTTATTGCTTTCAATATTGCAAATATGGTTGCTAGTTATAGAGGGAGAAAACACTTCATAATGATGATTGATGATAATTGAAATAACGGTTCAGGAAGAGGAGAGAGAGAGAGAGAGAGAGAGAGAAGGAATAAACCTCCATTCCTAGGAATGCTTGGAATGAGTGGTATCTTTAATGTAATATTTCTCCTTTCTTCTGTTGCGGAAAGCAATATTGATGAAATGGCGGTAAGCACTGAAGGACCTGACTTTATTTTATTTTCATTTGATATAATTCCAAACTTTACTCGAGGTTTGAAGAATTTGTTTGGATCCTAAAACAAACCATCCGCGTATTTCCTATCTTTCAAAAAGAGAGGAAGAGTGCTGAGGTTACAGTTCGGACCTAGGGGAAAGCGTTTGTTAAGGAAGTTTCTAACTTTTGGATTAGAAAAAATTATTTTGTAAGACAGATTATTTCAGGTTAACCAACCAGATGTACTGGTTACTTCAACCTTTCTAATTGTAAGTTAGTCTTTGTTTTCTACGAAATTAAATTTTTTAGGGAAACAGATGGTCTTAACATCAAGATATAGAATTATATGATACGATATATAATATATATTATATAATATATATATAATATTAGTATATATATATCATATAAATAGAATAATATATATAGAATATAATATATAAGATATATATATAGATATATATATATATATATTATATATATATATATACTATATTATACTACATTAACATATTATAGATATATATATATTATATGTATATATTATATTATATATATACAATACATATAGATAATATATATAATATATTATATATATAATATAGATTAGATATATATATATATATCTATAACATTATAACAAAAAGAAAATCAAAGAAACAAATAAACAGAATAGAAGGTTTAACATAATATATATATATATATATTATATATAGAATAATAATCTATATATGATATATATATATAGTATATATATTAATAGATATATATATATATATTATATATATTATCATAATATACAATATACATATAATATATTATATATATATTAATACATATATATAATATATTATATGTGGATAAGATATAATATATAATTATATATATATATATATATATAAAGATAATAATAAGATACATATATATATATGTATATATATATATATATTATATATATATATATATTATATATATAATATATGAGTTATATATATTAAATATATATATATATATATAATAATTATTATATATATTATATATGGTATATGTATAACTTAATCCCGAAAAGTTAGGAACGTGATAAATCCATAAATAAATGGATATTATGCCATGAGGGACCAATAAACTAACCGGAGTATCCTTTTTTTTGGGGGGGGGGGAGAGATCCTTCGACGTTCGAAACGGTCCTTGCTACTTAGCAAGCAGATTGAACTGACCTACATGAAGGAAACAACAGTAACAAAGAAGAGTCGTATGAACTGACAGGATAGGGGATTATAAAGAATTTAGTACCTACTAGAAATTCCGACACCACCTGGAAGATGAGCAACCTTCCCAATCACAAGCATAAACCCAATGGGTACAAATTAAAGGATTTAAGACAAACATCTCCAGACACAAAGGGACCAGAAACAATTTAAGGATTATCAGGTGGGACAGCTATTCAGAACTTTGGGTAAACAAAAACATTAACACAATACATATTTCACAATTTCATATAAAACATAACATTACAAAACGAAAGATATCTCTAAGGAGCAACTAATGAATTTTTATTTAAGTCTGTAATATATCTTTGAGGTCATTCCATTAAAACATGTTTCAAATAAACTAAAGGGTCTAAATGAAACAAGGCCATGACTAATGTTGAAATTAACAATGAAGGAAGTAAGTTGTATTAAAGCACCAATTCTAAACGATTTCGTGATAAGACCACTTTGGACCTTTGCAATTACTGAACTACCATTCCAAATTTATTCGGGTGGTTGTTTTCACATAAATGAATGAATATTGGCAATTAGATGTTTTGCCTCCCAGTTTTTTAAACGAATGGATTTATGCTGGCTTAACCTTACTTCTAACGCCCTTGCTCGACTGGTCCCGAGGATAAAATGAGGGACAATCCATGACATAGAATTTTGATATATTTATGTTGTTTGGTTTCTCTGGGTCCCATTTTTTTATTAACATTCTTTTTTAGTTGCGTTATTTATAGGGAAAAATAACAAGGTTGACCTTAAAGGCTATTAAACCAATGATTTAATGGTTTTCAAATTTCAAATCCGGTTAAAATAAGGCAAACTGAGGAATGTTCTTAGTAAGTTTCTTTCTCCATGTTACTTACAAGATATAACGAAATTTTAAGTTTTAAAGTTTAAATTTAGAAAATACACGTTTATTTTCGATTAAAATTCAGAAGGGTAGAAGTTTTAATTTGCCTTAAAAATTTATCACAAAAAAAAAAACACCAAAAAAAAAAAAAAAAAAAAAAAATGCATTTTGCCTGAATGAGGAAACCTGGTTATTTATCAGCTAAATTCCCTCAATTCTATTCCCTATTTCTTTTGGGAAATTGGGTCGGAATTTAACAGAATGTAGGCCGAAAGGCCATCTTGCTGGGACTGTGAGATCATTCGGCGCTGAAAGGGAATTAGAGTTAGAGAAGGTTTAAAAGGTTTTAATAAGAAAGAACAAAACCTTCTGCAGTTGCAGCCATGCAAATAGATTGTTAGGGAGAGCGGTAGATAGTAAAGATGGAAAGAAAGGAGAATCATTGAAGTTAAACCTCTCTTACTCTAATAATTCCCTTTCAGCGCCGAATGATCTCACAGGTCCCCAGCAAGATGGCCTTTTAGGCCCTACATTCTGTATTCCGACCCAACCGCCAGAAAATAGGGAATAGAATGAGATTTAAGTTTAGCTGATAAATACCAGTTCCTCCATTCAGGCAAATGCTTTTTTTTTTTTTTTTTTTTTTGTTTTTTTTTTTTTTTTTTTTTTTTTTGATAATTTTAAGGCAAATTTAAAACTCTTCTTCCCTTCTGAATTTTAATCGAAAAAATCAACTTGTATTTTAACTAATTTACATTAAATTTCATAGAGTGTTAAGTAACATGGAGAAAGGGAAAATTCTAAGAACATTCTCAGTTGTTTGCCTTATTTTAAACGGATTTAGAAAACCATTAAATCATTGTTAATAGCCCTTTAAGGTCAACCTTGTAGTTTTCCTATAATAACGGCCACTAAAAAGAACTGTTAATAAAAAATGGGGCCCAGAGAAACAAACCAAAACAGAATATATAAAATTAGATGTATGGATTGTCCCTCCCCATTTATCTTCGGACAGTCGAGCAAGGGCCTTAGAAAAGGTAAGGGTTTAAAGCCAGCATAAATATTCTGTAAAAACTGGGTCTAAAACATCTAATGCCAATATTCATTCAATTTATGTGGAAAACAAACAACCACCGGAATAAAATTGGAATGGGTAGTTTTTAGCACAGTAATTGCCAAGGTCAAAAGATTGTCTTTATCACGAAATCTTTAGATTTGCTTTAATACAACTTACTTCTCATTGTCAATTTCAACCGATTAGTCCATGGCCTGGTTTCATTTAGACCCTTGTATTTGAAAACCATGTTTAAGAATGACCTCAAAGATATAATTAACAAGACTTAAATAAAAATTAGTTTTGCCTTAGAGGATTATCTCGTTGTAATGTATGTTTTTATATGAACTTGTGAATATTATTATTGTTGAATGTTTTTGGGTTTATTTGACCAAAGGTTCTGAATAGCTGTCACCATATAATCCTTTAATTGTCTTCTTGTCCTTGTGTCGGAGATGGTTTGTCTTAATCCTTTAATTGTAACCCATTGTTTATGCTTGATTGGAATGGTTTGCTCATCTTTCCAGGTGTTTGTCACGGATTCTAGGGTACTAAATTCTTTATAATCCCTATCTTGTCAGTTATACGAATCCTTCTTGTACTGTTTATTTCCTCATGTAGGTTCAGTTTCATCTGCTTGCTAAGTAAATGGACGTTTTGAACGTCGAAAGATCTCGCGGATACTCCGTTGTTTTATTCCACCCTCATGGCATATATCTTTATTTATGGATTTATCACGTTCCTAACTTTCGGGATTAAAGTTATACATATACCATATATATATATCTTATATATATATATATATATATATATTAGAATATATATAATAATATATCGATATAGATACATAGAAATATATTATGTATATAATATATATATAATATATAATATATAAATATATATATCTATATATATATATTACTTATTATATAGACATAATATATATTATATGTATATATATATATATATAATATATTATATAATATAATATAGTATAATATATATAGTATATATATATATTTTTTAAATTAATATTGGGTTAGATATATATATATATATTATATATATAATTATTTATTATATAATTATATATATATTAGTGTACTATATTAGAATATATTATATAATTAAATCATATATAATAATATATATATATTATATTCTATATATATATATAGATATAAATGATATCTATATATCTTATATCCTTGATGTATAGACATCTGTTTTCCGACAAACAATTTTCGTAGAAAC
>NC_087216.1:67472177-67477177 GCF_015104395.2 Macrobrachium nipponense
TTACCTACTTTCATGTTTATTTGTTTTTGTTTTACTTAGGGTTGAATAACTATATGCGTATAGTTGCAAAGTAGATAAATAATATTTACAATCTGAAGCCTACTCATTGTACAATATATATATACTACACACACGTGAGTCGCTAATTAAATTATATATATATATAATTGATATATATATATAAACTAATATATATAATAGATATATATAATCTATATAATATATATATGTATGTATGTATGTAATTCTATATTTATTTATTTTATAGAAGCTGAAGCCTACTCGTCGTACGAAGTATACTACACGCATCATGTACAATCATAATCGTAACAAATATATCACAAGCGCCCAAAGTTCATAACCCAATCAAATGACTTCACAAACAAAGAGGCCTCAAATGAATAAAATTGCCAGCGAATAAAAAGTCCAGCATAAAGGTTTTGCAGAGACGATTCGAGCAGCAAAGAATTCGCGAAGGTTGTCAGACCACTATGGAGTGGAGGCTGTGAGGAAGAACAACCTCTCTCTCTCTCTCTCTCTCTCTCTCTCTCTCTCTCTCTCTCTCTCTCTCTCTAATTGAATATATCTGAGACTTGACTTTGTTATTTATGGAGTAAGTTCATGACTTCCTTTAATAATAATAATAATAATAATAATAATAATAATAATAATAATAATACAAACCACCCAGAAATTCCTGAAGCCGAAACAAGTAAGAGACTCTGGGAAAACATATGGAGCAATCCGGTATCACACAACAAACATGCAACATGGAGAATAAAACAAAGATTCACAGAGATCACGACAGACACAGTCAGACACCAACTAAAGAAAATGCCAAACTGGAAAGCCCCAGGTCCCGATGAAGTCCATGGATACTGGCTCAAAAACTTCAAGGCTCTACACCCACGAATAGCAGAACAACTCCAGCATTGTATCTCAAATCACCAAGCACCCAATGGATGACCAAAGGAAGAACATCCTTAGTACAAAAAGACAAGAGTAAGGGAAATATAGCCAGTAACTACAGGCCTATCACCTGCCTACCAATAATGTGGAAGTTACTAACAGGTATCATCAGTGAAAGGCTATACAACTACCTAGAGGAGACAAACACCATCCCCCACCAACAGAAAGGCTGCAGAAGGAAGTGTAGGGGCACAAAAGACCAGCTCCTGATAGACAAAATGGTAATGAAGAACAGTAGGAGAAGGAAAACCAACCTAAGCATGGCATGGATAGACTATAAGAAATCCTTCGACATGATACCACACACATGGCTAATAGAATGCCTTAAAATATATGGGGCAGAGGAAAACACCATCAGCTTCCTCAAAAATACAATGCGCAACTGGAATACAATACTTACAAGCTCTGGAATAAGACTAGCAGAGGTTAATATCTGGAGAGGGATCTTCCAGGGCGACTCACTGTCCCCACTACTCTTCGTAGTAGCCATGATTCCCATGACAAAAGTACTACAGAAGATGGATGTCGGGTACCAACTCAAGAAAAGAGGCAACAGAATTAACCATCTGATGTTCATGGACGACATCAAGCTGTATGGTAAGAGCATCAAGGAAATAGATACCCTAATCCAGACTGTAAGGATTGTATCTGGGGACATCAGGATGGAGTTTGGAATAGATAAATGCGCCTTAGTCAACATACAAAAAGGCAAAGTAACGAGAACTGAAGGGATAAAGCTACCAGATGGGAACAACATCAAACACATAGATGAGATAGGATACAAATACCTGGGAATAATGGAAGGAGGGGATATAAAACACCAAGAGATGAAGGACACGATCAGGAAAGAATATATGCAGAGACTCAAGGCGATACTCAAGTCAAAACTCAATGGAGGAAATATGATAAAAGCCATAAACACATGGGCAGTGCCAGTAATCAGATAAAGCGCAGGAATAGTGGAATGGACGAAGGCAGAACTCCGCAGCATAGATCAGAAAATCAGGAAACATATGACAATACACAAAGCACTACACCCAAGAGCAAATACGGACAGACTATACATAACACGAAAGGAAGGAGGGAGTGGACTACTAAGTATAGAGGATTGCGTCAACATCGAAAACAGAGCACTGGGGCAATATCTGAAAACCAGTGAAGACGAGTGGTTCAAGAGTGCATGGGAAGAAGGACTAATAAAAGTAGACGAAGACCCAGAAATATACAGAGACAGGAGAAAGACAGACAGAACAGAGGACTGGCACAACAAACCAATGCACGGACAATACATGAGACAGACTAAAGAACTAGCCAGCGATGACAATTGGCAATGGCTACAGAGGGGAGAGCTAAAGAAGGAAACTGAAGGAATGATAACAGCGGCACAAGATCAGGCCCTAAGAACCAGATATGTTCAAAGAACGATAGACGGAAATAACATCTCTCCCATATGTAGGAAGTGCAATACGAAAAATGAAACCATAAACCACATAGCAAGTGAATGCCCGGCACTTGCACAGAACCAGTACAAAAGAGGCATGATTCAGTGGCAAAAGCCCTCCACTGGAGCCTGTGCAAGAAACATCAGCTACCTTGCAGTAATAAGTGGTACGAGCACCAACCTGAGGGAGTGATAGAAAACGATCAGGCAAAGATCCTCTGGGACTATGGTATCAGAACGGATAGGGTGATACGTGCAAACAGACCAGACGTGACGTTGATTGACAAAGTCAAGAAGAAAGTATCACTCATTGATGTCGCAATACCATGGGACACCAGAGTTGAAGAGAAAGAGAGGGAAAAAATGGATAAGTATCAAGATCTGAAAATAGAAATAAGAAGGATATGGGATATGCCAGTGGAAATTGTACCCATAATCATAGGAGCACTAGGCACGATCCCAAGATCCCTGAAAAGGAATCTAGAAAAACTAGAGGCTGAAGTAGCTCCAGGTCTAATGCAGAAGAATGTGATCCTAGAAACGGCACACAAAGTAAGAAAAGTGATGGACTCCTAAGGAGGCAGGATGCAACTCGGAACCCCACACTATAAATACCACCCAGTCGAATTGGAGGACTGTGATCGAGCAAAAAAAAAAAAAAAAAAAAAAAAAAAAAAAAAAAAAATAAAAAAAAAAAAAAAAAAAAAAAAAAAAATAATAATAATAATATAATAATAATGGAATAAGACTAGCAGAGGTTAATATCAGGAGAGGGATCTTCCAGGGCGACTCACTGTCCCCATTACTCTTCGTAGTAGCCATGATTCCCATGACAAAAGTACTACAGAAGATGGATGCCGGGTACCAACTCAAGAAAAGAGGCAACAGAATCAACTATCTGATGTTCATGGACGACATCAAGCTGTATGGTAAGAGCATCAAGGAAATAGATACCCTAATCCAGACTGTAACGATTGTATCTGGGGACATCAGGGTGGAGTTTGGAATAGAAAAATGCGCCTTAGTCAACATACAAAAGGGCAAAGTAATGAGAACTGAAGGGATAAAGCTACCAGATGGGAGCAACATCAAACACATAGATGAGACAGGATACAAATACCTGAGAATAATGGAAGGAGGGGATATAAAACACCAAGAGATGAAGGACACGATCAGTAAAGAATATATGCAGAGCCTCAAGGCAATACTCAAGTCAAAACTCAACGCCGGAAATATGATAAAAGCCATAACACATGGGCAGTGCCAGTAATCAGATACAGCGCAGGAATAGTGGAATGGACGAAGGCAGAACTCCGCAGCATAGATCAGAAAACCAGGAAACATATGACAATACACAAAGCACTACACCCAAGAGCAAATACGGACAGACTATACATAACACTAAAGAAAGGAGGGAGAGGACTACTAAGTATAGAGGACTGCGTCAACATCGAAAACAGAGCACTGGGGCAATATCTGAAAACCAGTGAAGACGAGTGGCTAAAGAGTGCATGGGAAGAAGGACTAATAAAAGTAGACGAAGACCCAGAAATATACAGAGACAGGAGAATGACAGACAGAACAGAGGACTGGCACAACAAACCAATGCACGGACAATACATGAGACAGACTAAAGAACTAGCCAGCGATGACACATGGCAATGGCTACAGAGGGGAGAGCTAAAGAAGGAAACTGAAGGAATGATAACAGTGGCACAAGATCAGGCCCTAAGAACCAGATATGTTCAAAAAACGATAAACGGAAATAACATCTCTCCCATATGTAGGAAGTGCAATACGAAAAATGAAACCATAAACCACATAGCAAGCGAATACCCGGCACTTGCACAGAACCAGTACAAAAAGAGGCATGATTCAGTGGCAAAAGCCCTCCACTGGAGCCTGTGCAAGAAACATCAGCTACCTTGCAGTAATAAGTGGTACGAGCACTAACCTGAGGGAGTGATAGAAAACAATCAGGTAAAGATCCTCTGGGACTATGGTATCAGGACGGATAAGGTGATACGTGCAAACAGACCAGACGTGACGTTGATTGACAAAGTCAAGAAGAAAGTATCACTCATTGATGTCGCAATACCATGGACATCAGAGGAAAGAGAGGGAAAAAATGGATAAGTATCAAGATCTGAAAATAGAAATAAGAAGGATATGGGATATGCCAGTGGAAATCGTACCCATCATCTAGGAGCACTAGGCACGATCCCAAGATCCCTGAAAAGGAATCTATAATAACTAGAGGCTGAAGTAGCTCCAGGACTCATGCAGAAGAGTGTGATCGTAGAAATGGCACACATAGTAAGAAAAGTGATGGACTCCTAAGGAGGCAGGATGCAACCCGGAACCCCACACTATAAAGGCCACCCAGTCGAATTGGAGGAGTGTGATAAAGCAAAAAAAAAAAAAAAAAAAAAGCTAATAATAATAATAATAATAATAATAATAATAATAATAATAATAATATATGGGGCAGAGGAAAACCCCACCATTCAGCTTCCTCAAAAAATTTACAGTGCGCAACTGGAATACAATACTTACCAGCTCTTGAATAAGAATAGCGGAGGTTATTATC
>NC_087216.1:67482177-67495539 GCF_015104395.2 Macrobrachium nipponense
CAAACTTGAATTTAGTAAGCATAACATTCTAAAATTACCTTATGATGAAAGGTTTTTAGATATTCCTAGAATTTTAAAGCTTTTTAACATAAATGTTGTTTTCAGTAATATTAATGTCAAGAGTTTAGTAATCAAAAATTCTCCTAAAGATCTTCCAGGCTGCATATATGAAATTCCTTGCAAAAAGTGTGATAAAGTCTATTACGGACAGACCGGCAAATCTCTTTCACAGCGTCTCAAGCAACATCAATATTCTGTGAGAACTGGGCAAATATCGAATGCATTATTTGTACATATGAGAGATTTAGACCATCCTATTAACTGGAGTTCCAAGCAAGAGCCTTAGTCCCATGTTAATGACACAGTTAAAAGGAATATCATTGAATCTTGTTTTATCAAGTCAAATATAGAAATGTACTAAATTTAAGTCTTGGTTTATTTAAACTTGATGCCTGCATAATTAAAAAAAGTTGTAGATAAATATAAGCAACAAAATTAATTTATTTAGTTTTTACATGTTTTGGACTGTAAAGATACTTTGTAATTTCGGTTAGGGTCAGAATCTGTTTAAGTTTGTGACCGTGTGATATCCGATAATCCTGGATTATCCCTTTTAATTTTTACCCTTTTGATAATTAACCATCTGGTATTCCTGATCTTGTTTGTACCTGAGGCCTTCCTCTCCAATTGTACTTTAGCAGCTCCTTGACGATGTCTGAATAAAGACGAAAGCGCTTGGATTTCTGACTATCATTTTCCCGTGGTATTCGCTTATTTATGAAGTCACGTGCCTCTACTGTGATTTTTTAGCATATATGTATATATATATATATATATATATATAATATATATAGACTTATATATATATATATATATAATATATAGATATATATAATTATAATTTATTATAATATATATATTATAATATATATATGTATATATATACATATATATATAAATATATATATATATATATATATACTATATATATATATATATATATATATATATATATCTATATATATGTAGTATCTACATATTATATATATATATATATATATATATATATATATATATATATATATATAATATATATATATATATATATATATATATATATATATATATATATATATATATATATATATATATATATATGTGTGTGTGTGTGTGTGTGTGTGTGTGTGTGTATGTGTATGTATATATACATGCATACATACCTATAAACTACGTATTGATGACCCTCCTTATTGATATATATCTATATATATATATATATATTATATTTATGTATAGTATGTGTGTATGTATATATATATATACATGCATACATACCTATTAAAACTAACGTATAGATACCCTCCATATTGACAATGTTTCCTTCCCAGAAAGCTTTCTCCAGTTCCATATCGGATTAAAAGCCACCTTTTAAGCTTTTAAAAAACAGAGATTTACCTGTAAAGTAACTGTTGACATTTCGTTGTTTATGAAATCGTTACGAGGGAGTCTGCCAAAAGTCAAAAATAAAATAACGGATGAGAGACTGATAACTATTTTCCACGAAAGAAAGGTTGACGATCAGTCATAAACAAACCAGTCTATTTATAACTGACAGAATCGACCAAGTAGTTGACCAGTGAGGGAAAACCCCAGAGTCAATCCAGGGTTTTAGGAAACCGCCTCATGTGACACACCTCGGAAAAGTACCCCCATACCCAGGGTTATAAAAACCTCTCATAATTCATGACAAGAAAAAGGAGAGAGAGAAAAAAAAAACTCCAACGTCCCGCAGGCAGATGAACGAAAGAGAAAAACCTCAATCGATCTTTTTATAATTTATGATTGGCGTCTGATATTCCCGATAATACTTCATGCTTCAGAACGAATTACGTAATTGCATGAAAACATCAGCGTGAATTCTAACCTATACAGTCGTAGCTAATTTATCCTGAATGAATTTATGGGCCTGTTCCAGTACCTTTTGTTCAAGTTGGTCAGATTTACCGGCCGCTGCTAATTGCTGCGCTAATGACTACACAAAATAACATTTTTTTTGTGTTGTAATTATTCTAATTACATTTACGCCAGTATTCGGGGCTACCGTAGTTACCTTCCCGTAATTAGTATGAGGTATTCTTTGTTGAGGAAACTCCTTCATTCAAAGTGTAATTATTTCCCTCTCGTCCGCATTACAGCAATTTTAAACCCATCTCGCCGCAGATGGGGTTTGTTGGGTAAGGTGGCTTTGTTGCATGCATAAGTACGCCGTTATTAACATCGTAATACTAGAAGGGACTTGCGTACATCACGAGAAGAGAATTTTTAAAAGAAAGTAATTAGACTAATAATTCTGTTGAACGCACAGAGGAGCAACAGTGCGGTGATTATGTTGTGATTATTTAATAATTTGATGCACGCGCGCAAGTGCGTTTATTAGAAGGTTAAATGATCTTGTGAACAATTACACTGAACGAGGAATAACTTGAAGTTTTTGCATGACATGAATCATTTACAAGTCCTAAATTACGAATGCGAAAGTTAATGTCATTCTTTGAGGGGGAGATGCCTCCTGAGATGCAATTCGGTCACTTTTATTATTGATTTAAAAAATATAAGTTTCCAAGTTTTTTTTTATGTTTATTCATTCCGAAATTTAATTCTTTTATTTTGGTTTTTGTTTATTTAATTATTTATGTATATATTTTTTCATTAGTTTTTTTTTATTAATATACACATTTTTACGTTTGGTTTTAACTCATTTATTTTGTTAATCATTTTCTATAGATATTTATTTATTCATCTGTTTATTTATTTTTAGAATTTTTACAATTGTTATTGTATTTCTTCTCTTGTCTCCATTTATTGGTTTTCTTATTTTCATAAATATTAAGTTACCTGCATCTTTCTTTTGATAAATATATTAAGCTGCCAGACCTTTCAGTATCCTGGGGGGTGGGGGGAGGGGACCCACCCATTTAGATCAAAGGGGTCCTCGGGAGTGAAAAGGTTGAGAACCACTGATCTAACCTGAGTCACATTTCGCCCCTCTATCATCTTCTCAACAATAAATTAATGTAACTATATACCTTTTCTCTTATTATTATACCTCTATATCTTTATTCCATCAGTTTTACCCTCCACTAGTTTTCTTCAATTTCATCTCCACCTTTTCTCTCTTGTTACTTTTTGCTGTTCTAAGAACAGAGTGGAAGAGGACGTCAGTGCTGCGAAAATCCACAAAACGGGAGATTATAAAAGAGTAATATTAATAAAGATAAATAATTAGGTAAAAATAAAAAGAAAGTGTTTCATTTCCTCTTCCACTTTCTTAAAAGAAAAATAATAATAATCTAATGAAAGTGTATCTCGAATACTTAGGAAAAAATGAAAGAAAAGTTAAAAGTGAAATGGCAGCGTAGCCCACAGGTATGACCTCATGTAGAGGCCAATATCGATATTGACGTCATCCCTGAAAGAGAGGGAGGAAGATTAATCGTCTCTCCTCCGATGACCTTTCCTCTGTCACACGATTACCAATTTAATTAGGTCATTTTAACTTGATTCTTCTATGATGAATGATAATGAGTGGAATCCATGAGTCAATGAGAATGTTTTTTTTTTATCTAATTTTTTTTCTTCAACGAAAGTTTTCAGTTTTCTGTAAAAGAAAACTATTGAGTCGGATTTGTCCGTCCGTCCGCACTTTATTCTGCCCTCACTTTTTCTCTCTCCGGCCTTTTTCTGTCCGCCCTCAGATCTAAAGAACTACAGAGGCTAGAGGGCTGCAAATTGGTATGTTAATCATCCATCCTCCAATCCTCGAGCATACCCAATTGCAACCCTCTAGCCTCAGTAGTTTTTATTCTGTTTAAGGTTAAAGTTAGCCATGGATCGTGCATCTGGCAGCGCTTTCCGGAGGCGTGGGACGCACACTCACTCTACCCCATCTGGGAAGCAGCTGAAGTGCTAGTGTGCTACCGGTCGGAGCTGATGGTTTTATACAGCTTTATAAAACGTTACACAGAAAACTCGGTTGCGCAGAAGAAACTTCGGAGGATTTTTTACCCGTTTTCCTATCAATTTCAATTCGAAAGGCGATGGGTTAATCCGACACATATGAGACGGACCGAAGAACAGGAAAGAATGTAAAAGAGTAAGAATAGAAAAAGATACCGAATTCTTAGTGTTGCATTCTATGGCCCAAGCAACTCATTGCAGAAGGTGAGAAATAAAACTATGGAAACGAAATCACTTGACTAATCACTTGAGTCGAAGGACCCACCACTTGGACACATTTTCTAATCTAAGTAAAATAAAAATATACATAAAATAGATATATAAATTAATAAATAACCAGATGAAGAAATATATATATATATAAATCTAAAAATAATAAATAAATGAATAAATAAATATTTATAGAAAATTATTAACAAATAAATGAGTTAAAATCAAAGGTAAAAATGTGTATATTAATAAAAAAAAAACTAATGAAAAAACACATACATAAATAATTAAATTAAAAAAAAAAACTAAATAAAAGAATTAAATTTCGGAATGGATAAACATAAAAAAAAACCTTAAAACTTATTTTTTTTTAATCAATAATAAAAGTGACCGAATTGCATCTCAGGAGGCATCTCCCCCTCAAAGAATGCCATTAACTTTCGCATTCGTACTTTAGCTCTTGTAAATGATTCATGTCATGCAAAAACTTCAAGTTATTCCTCGTTCAGTGTAATTGTTCACAAGACCATTTAACCTTCTAATAAACGCGTTTGCGCGCGTGCATCAAATTACTAAATGATCACAACTAATCAACCCGCACTGTTGCTCCTCTGTGCGTTCAACGGAATTATTAGTCTAATTACTTCCTTTTAAAAATCTCTCTTCTCTGATGTACGCAAGTCCCTTCTAGTATTACGATGTTAATAACGGCGTACTTATGCATGCAACAAAGCCACCATTACCCAAAAAACCCCATCTGCGGCGAGATGGGTTTAAAATTGCTGTAATGCGGACGAGAGGGAAATAATTACACCTTGAATGAAGGAGTTTCCTCAACAAAGAATACCTCACACTAATTACGGGAAGGAAACTACGGTAGCCCGGATACTGGCGTAAGGGTAATTAGAATAATTACAACACAAAAAAAATGTTATTTTGTGTAGTCATTAGCGCAGCAATTAGCAGCGGCCGGTAAATCTGACCAACTTGAACAAAAGGTACTGGAACAGGCCCATAAATTCATTCAGGATAAATTAGCTACGACTGTATAGGTTAGAATTCACGCTGATGTTTTCATGCAATTACGTAATTCGTTCTGAAGCATGAAGTATTATCGGAATATCAGACGCCAATCATAAATCGAAAAAAGATCGATTGAGGCTTTTCTCTTTTGTTCATCTGCCTGCGAGACGTGGGAGTTTTTTTTTATTCTCTCCTTTTTCTTGTCATGAATTATGAGAGGTTTTTTATAACCCTGGGTAGGGGTGGGGGTACTTTTCCGAGGTGTGTCACATGAGGCGGTTTTCCTAAAACCCTGGATTGACTCTTGGGTTTTGTTTTTTTTTCCCTCACTGGTCAACTACTTGGTCGATTCTGTCCAGTTATAATAGAATGGTTTGTTTATGACTGATCGTCAACCTTTCTTTCGTGGAAAATAGTTATCAGTCTCTCATCTGTTATTTTATTTTTGACTTTTGGCAGACTCCCTCGTAACGATTTCATAAACAACGAAATGTCAACAGTTACTTTAAGGAAATCTCTGTTTTTAAAAGCTTAAAAGGTGGCTTTTAATCCGATATGGAACTGGAGAAAGCTTTCTGGGAAGGAAACATTGTCAATATGGAGGGTATCTATACGTAGTTTATAGGTATGTATGCATGTATATATACACACGCGCACACACATACATAAATATATATATATATATATATATATATATAGATATATATATATTATTATTAATAATTTATATATACATACGTACACACACACACACACACACACACACACATATATATATATATATATATATATATATATAATATATATATATATATAGTTTTTTCATGATACCTCATTAAAACCTTCCTTTACAAGATTTCCCATTACAAAATCCCCATTTTCATAACCTTAACCCTTTCCCAGCCAATGCCCTTAACCGCTGTTGTATTGTTGTTAACCTAAAAAATGTTTTAAAACAGTGCAATTTCTATAAAAACTAGACCTATTTCCCAAAAGGGAGAAACTAAAGCATCGAGGGGCACAGAAGAGGAAGGCGACAACCTTCCTCCTTCAGAATCGAACGGAAAGGAAATCTGACCAAATTTCCTTTTCCTCTTCCTCTTCGAATCGGCTTCTATTTTTGAATTCCCCTCCACCTTCGCCTCTTCCTCTCTTTGACAACAATGATTCCTCTCAGTTCTTCGTCACTCTTCCCTCTCCCTCAACAATCCCCCCCTTCCACCCCCCCCACGGACCCTTTGTTCTCTCTTCTCTTCTTCTTCATCTCACGCTTCTTCCTCACCCTCCTCCTCCTCCTCCCCTTCCCCTCCAGTTGATCTTCCTCCGCTTCGTGCTTCTGGGAAAAGGCTGTTAATACAGGTTCAGCTGCAGTAGCCACATCAACCCCCCTCCCCAATATAGCGCCTAAAAGGTAACAGGGGAGAGAGAGAAAAGGCCTCCAATTTCCTGTTCCTTGAAGCCCCGACCACCCTGTTATGAAGACAGTCATTAAGTGGAATTGATAATCGGGCGAAAATGAAACGGGAGAGACGAAGGAATTCAAGCGCCTGCGCAGGTGAGCATGATTGAATCTGTCTGTGCTTTCATGAGGATAACATGCATGAATAAATGTGTCTCTAAATATCGTTATATGTTTTGTTTGTTAAATATATTCGATAACCGACTGATAAGTAGACCGTTTACCTCTGTATCTAGTTTATTACCCCAGGCTCGAATACTGTCTGGGGCAGGTGGCGCACTGTCAATTATAACAGATATATATATATAATATATATATATATATTATATATATATATATATATATATATATATATATATATATATATATATGCCGTCTCACTACAAGTGTTCCCCTTTTGCACCTTTCAGGTATCTGTCGCTTCCTAAGATCCCTGTATTTCTGCGCGCGCGTGGGTGTGTGTGGGCGCGTGCTTTCGCGCATGCTTGTGCAAGTGATTACATCAACTACATATCCAGAAGGTAATTCAGCGTCGCAAACCTTTTGTCCCGGAATATCCCGACGTCGGGAACGCCGACACCTTCACCTCCAATCATCACTTTATCTCTCTCTAGCAATTTGGGGAAAAGTCTTCGCCCTAATAACCTTCTCAAAAGACACTTTTTCGTGACGAAGGCAGTTTTCGTCTTGAAGTCGACTATTTTCTTCCCTCCCAAGAATGTTTTCTTAGCAAATGTGAGTCTTGCACCGTCTCAGAAGTGATGTTGTTTTAATGAAAGAAGGAAGTTTTCGCGCGTTGATTTTCAAAATATTTTTCTGAAGGAAAACTTACGTTTATATGTGTGTGTGTATGTTCCTAAGTAGCTAAAATTACAATTACTGTATTCGAACTGGGCAATAAGAAGGAGGGCATTGTTGGTTAAGTACATACAATTGTTGTAAATCAAGACTGAATGAGAGATTGTCAGTTAGCTGACATGCGCGCACACACACACACAATACATACATATATATACGTATATATATATATATATATATATATATATATATATATATATATATATATATATATATATACATATATTATACATCAGACGCTGAGGTAAAGACAAACATATGAACACACACACGAACACTCCAAAACATCCAAATCGTTCATTGGAACCTTTCGTTCACTTGTGTAAAAGATGCGCTTCCAATTCCCAAATGGAAGGCGAAAACAGAAGTGTATAAAAAATAAGAACAAAAAAGTTCCATTACTTGTTTTCTATGGCCTTTTTTCGAACTTCCGGAATCCTCCTCCTGTCACTCAGAGATGCAGCAATCACATTTTTTCTTCTTCATTTCAATTTTCCCATTTTGCCCCTTTTCTCTTTATTTCCAGTTATTTACGACAAAAGAGTTTTACATATGGACAGGGTCTCTGAGTACTCAGGGGTGAAACTTCAATTATTTCCAGCCCTCACTTTCATCACCATCATTATAATAATAATAATAATAATAATAATAATAATAATAATAATAATAATAATAATAATAATAATAAAATAATAATAATAATAATAATAATAATAATAATAATAATAATAACAATAATAATAATAATAATAATAATAATAATAATAATAATAATAATAATAATAATAATAATAATAATAATAATAATAATAATAGTAGTTGTTGTTGTGACCTCCTCTGAGGGCAGAGGCGTTGAAAATAACAGCTTTTTCTACAATATTTAATTTGTATAGTCTTCTCTATTCGTCTTAAAAATATTGTTATCATTAATATTATTATAATTATTATTATTATTATTGTATTTTGTTTTTTTTGTTTATCACAGTCCTCCATTTCGACTGGGTGGTATTTATAGTGTGGGGTTCTGGGTTGCATCCTGCCTCCTTAGAAGTCCATCACTTTTCTTACTATGTGCGCCGTTTCTAGGATCACACTCTTCTGCATGAGTCCTGGAGCTACTTCAGCTTCTAGTTTTTCAAGATTCCTTTTCAGGGATCTTGGGATCGTGCCTATTGCTCCTATGATTATGGGTACAATTTCCACTGGCATATCCCATATCCTTCTTATTTCTATTTTCAGGTCTTCATAATTATCCATTTTTTCCAAAAAACTTTCTTTCTCTTCAACTCTGGTGTCCAGTGGTATTGCGACTTCAATGAGTGATACTTTCTTCTTGATTTTGTCAATCGTCACGTCTGGTCTATTTGCACGTATCACCCTATCTGTTCTGATACCATAGTCCCAGAGGATTTTTCCCTGATCGTTTTCTATCACGCCTTCAGGTTGGTGCTCGTACCACTTATTACCTCAAGGTAGTTAGTGTTTCTTGCACAGGCTCCAGTGGAGGGGTTTTGCCACTGAATCATGCCTCTTTTTGTACTGGTTCTGTGCAAGCGCCAGACATTCGCTTGCTATGTGGTTTATAGTTTCATTTAAAGTATTGCACTTCCTACATATGGGAGAGATGTTATTTCCATCTATCGTTCTTTGAACATATCTGGTTTTTAGGGAACATATCTGGTTCTTAGGGCCTGATCTTGTGCCGCTGTTATCATTCCTTCATTTTCCTTCTTGGGTTCTCCCCTCTGTAGCCATTGCCATGTGTCATCGCTGGCTAGTTCTTTAGTCTGTCTCATGTATTGTCCGTGCATTGGTTTGTTGTGCCAGTCCTCTGGTATGCTTGTCATTCTCCTGTCTGTATATTTGTGGGTCTCCTTCTACTTTTATCAGTCCTTCTTCCCATGCACTCTTTAGCCACTCGTCTTCAATGGTTTTCATACATTGCCCCAATGCTCTGTTCTCGATGTTGATGTAGTCCTCTATGCTTAGTAGTCCCTTCCCTCCTTTCTTTCGTGGTATGTAAGGTCTGTCAGTATTTGATCTTGGGTGTAGTGCTTTGTGTATTGTCATATATTTCCTCGTTTTCTGTTCTATGCTGCAAAGTTTTGTCTTCGTCCATTCCACTATTCCTGTGCTGTATCTGATTACTGGCACTGCCCATGTGTTTATGGCTTTTATCATATTTCCAGGCGTTGAGTTTTGACTTGAGTATCACCTTGAGTCTCTGCATATATTCTTTCCTGATAGTGTCCTTCATCTCTTTGTGTTTTATATCCCCTCCCTCCATTATTCCTAGGTATTTGTATCCTGTCTCATCTATGTGCTTGATGTTGTTCCCATCTGGTAGCTTTATCCGTTCAGTCCTTGTTACTTTGCCCTTTTGTATGTTGACTAAGACACATTTTTCTATTCCTAACTCCATCCTGATGTCCCCAGATACAATCCTTACAGTCTGGATTAGGGTATCAATTTCCTTAATGCTCTTACCATAGCGCTTGATGTCATCCATGAACATCAGATGGTTAATTCTGTTGCCTCTTTTCTTGAGTTGGTACCCAGCATCCATCTTCTGCAGTACTTTTGTCATGGGAATCATGGCTACTACAAAGAGTAGTGAGGATGGTGAGTCGCCCTGGAAGATCCCTCTCCTGATATTAACCTCTGCTATTCTTATTCCAGAGCTTTTAAGTATTGTATTCCAGTTGCGTACTGTATTTTTGAGGAAGCTGATGGTGTTTTCCTCTGCCCCATATATTATTATTATTATAATAATATCACAGTCCTCCAATTCGACTGGGTGGTATTTATAGTGTGGGGTTCCGGGTTGCATCCTGCCTCCTTAGGAGTCCATCACTTTTCTTACTATGTGCGCCGTTTCTAGGATCACACTCTTCTGCATGATTCCTGGAGCTACTTCAGCCTCTAGTTTTTCTAGGTTCCTTTTCAAGGATCTTGGGATCGTGCCTAGTGCTCCTAAGATTATGGGTACAATTTCCACTGGCATATCGCTTGCTATGTGGTTTATGGTTTCATTTTTCGTACTGCACTTCCTACATATGGGAGAGATGTTATTTCCGTTTAGTTTTTTGAACATATCTGGTTCTTAGGGCCTGATCTTGTGCCGCTGTTATCATTCCTTCAGTTTCCTTCTTTAGCTCTCCCATCTGTAGCCATTGGCATGTGTCATCGCTGGCTAGTTCTTTAGTTTGTCTCATGTATTGTCCGTGCAGTGGTTTATTGTGCCCTGTCCTCTGTTCTGTTTGTCATTCTCCTGTCTCTGTATACTTCTGGGTCTTCGTCTACTTTTATTAGTCCTTCTTCCCGTGCACTCTTTAGTCACTCGTCTTCACTGGTTTTCAGATATTGCCCCAGTGCTCTGTTCTCGATGTTGACGCAGTCCTCTATACTTAGTAGTCCTCTCCCTCCTTCCTTTCGTGTTATGTATAGTCTGTCCGTTTTTGCTCTTGGGTGTAGTGCTTTGTTTATTGTCATATGTTTCCTGGTTTTCTGATCTATGCTGCGGAGTTCTGCCTTCGTCCATTCCACTATTCCTGCGCTGTATCTGATTACTGGCACTGCCCATGTGTTTATGACTTTTATCATATTTCCGGCGTTGAGTTTTGACTTGAGTATCGCCTTGAGTCTCTGCATATATTCTTTCCTGATCGTGTCCTTCATCTCTTGGTGTTTTATATCCCCTCCTTCCATTATTATTATTATTATTAATTATTATTATTATTATTATTATTATTATTATTATTATTATTATTATTATTATTACTGTTGAAGGAAGTCATAAACTTACTCCATAAATGACAAAGTCAAGTCTCAGATATATTCAATTAGAGAGAGAGAGAGAGAGAGAGAGAGAGAGAGAGAGAGAGAGAGAGAGAGAGAGAGGTTGTTCTTCCTCACGGCCTCCACTCCATAGTGGTCTGACAACCTTCGCGAATTCTTTGCTGTTCGAATCGTCTCGCAAAACCTTTATGCTGCAGGTTTTATTCGCTGTGAATTTTATTCACTTGAGGATTCTTTGTTTGTGAAGTCATTTGATTGGGTTATGGACTTTGGGTGCATGTGATATATTTGTTACGATTATGATTGTACATGATGCGTAGTATATTTCGTACGACGAGTAGGCTTCAGCTTCTATCAATAAATAAATACACACACACACACACACACACACACACACACATATATATATATATATATATATATATATATATATATATATATATATATATATATATATATGTGTGTGTGTGTGTGTGTGTGTGTGTGTGTGTAGTATATTTCGCACAATGAGTAGGCTTCAGATTGTAAATATATATATCTACTTTGCAACTATATATGGATATTCAACCCTAAGTCAAAGAAAATCAAATAAACATGAAAGTAGGTATCTACACTGACAGAATCCATGAATCTTAATTAATATGAAAGGGAGAGACCCTTAGAGCACTATCTACTCAGCGTTCATGAAGTAGGCTGGAGAGCCAGACCACAAAATGTGTTGTGATTTGCAACAAAATTAACTTTCAGGTTGAATCTCCTTCAGATGTCTCTCCCCTCTTGATGTCACTACCACAGTACCTATGATGTGTTCATCTACTAGAAGAAAATATGTGTTGATAACTGTATGAAAAATTGTGCATGCGGTGATGAATGTACAGTATTGAGTTCTGTATGAGGGAAGGAATGACAAGTGGTTTTGATATATTTAAAACTGAATAATGAGCGTAACGCGTGTAGATTATTTTTTTTTTTTATTTACGATATTCCTTCCACTTAAACATAAATAAATTCGTACATAGTTGTGTCTAAATTAAATTAAATGAAACATTCCAGACGGTAGGAAGTCTAAACCTTAAATTGGCATTATTTTCATTATTCAAAAATTAGCTTGTTTATCTTACTGCCTGATGTTGAAAGATGTTTAAAAACGATTTCCTAGTTAAAATGAGGAAGTATGAGTTTTTATGAAAAAAACCTTTATCAGACAAGCACGATATATGTAAATGCATGTCACGAGGGAATCTGT
The DNA here is from genome assembly GCF_015104395.2 of Macrobrachium nipponense. NCBI lineage: Eukaryota > Metazoa > Arthropoda > Malacostraca > Decapoda > Palaemonidae > Macrobrachium > Macrobrachium nipponense. The sequence continues at coordinate 67,494,789 of NC_087216.1, forward strand.
ATGTATAATGGGGAACTGATATTGAAATGCTTCAGACGTATTTGCTACATGTTAGAAAGAACTACTGCATTCTTTAAGTAAATGTATGAACTAATTAAATGGACGAAAAAATGGCTAATGGAGGCTGGAAGTCAATGAGAATGTAAGACTCAAGGTCCACGAAAGTGGAGTCAGAAGGACATCTATTCAGTCACAAAGGAGAAAAGGTGAAAGTCCTATTTTGTTACGAGAAGGAAGAAAAATGCAATGATGTTCTTGGTTCTTACCCTCCTTTGGAAATCACCCTGAAAAAGTATTACAGGAAGGATACTTTTCTATAATAATCCAAAAGAAACTTAATGAGATTAATATAAGCTTAAAAAGGACGCTTACGCCGCATTTCGATGAAACCTGGAAATAGCTAAATGTTTGTCTTCTTCCCCCGAGAGAACTGAAGAATCTGACACAATCATCTTTATTTGATTTAGAAGCCACGATATCAAAGTATGACGTTTTCTTGCATACCTAATTGCATTGAATAGCAATGTTTTCATTCAATATAATTATTATTTTACAAGACATCATTCTTTAACATCATGGCTTCTGTAACGAATAAGGATCTTGACGTCCAGTTCTTCAGTTCTCTCAGGATGGAAGAAGTTAAGCATTTTAGCTATTTCTGGATTCTCAATGTATACTAATCTTATGAACTTTCTTTGCATGATTATAGAAAAGAATCTTTTTATATCCACAGCCTTCTTCTATTGAAAAT
>NC_087216.1:67496039-67498539 GCF_015104395.2 Macrobrachium nipponense
GGCATACGGAAAGGAAACAAGGCTCTCTCTCTCTATATATATATACGTTTCGTAATGATTTCATGACATTTTCGGGGGCTGGGGGCGTACAAACTAGATAACATAAGAATAATTACAATAAGCTAAGTATTTTAGAATTTAAAAATAAAAGTTGCACAATGATTACAAAATTAAAAAGAACAACTAAAAGGACACCTTTAAAAGCACAAAACGTAAAATAAACAGGCCAAAAAATGATTAAAATAAGTAAAAAAAAAAAAAAAATCGACTCACTTCGGGAACTAACTTCGGCCTCCCGATTGACAGGCAGGCCAAGGCGATACCGACCGACCTTCCGAGATCTTTGTTAGGTCAGTTGGTACCGCCTTGGCCTGTCATTCTGGAGACCCAGGTTCGTTCCCGGTGTGAGGTAGAAATATATATTAATGCCAATATATATATATGGTCTCATACACGTGTGTGTGAGTGGTTCTTTTAAACGACGTGGCACACGCAACAGATGGATTCAGTTCTCACAAGAAAATATAATTTTATTTTGAGAGAGAGAGAACTGTGAGTAACGAAGCAATTTCGAGAATTTGATGCATCAGATGTCAATTGTAAGGGGAGCTAAATAAAAATCAAATAAGCCGCAAAATAAATAAATAAATAGATATACAAATAAACAAACGTGTAACAGTGAATTGTGTTGAATTCAATTGGAACAGAATATAAATCTTGTCAACGTCATCGTTACGATTATCATAATCATTATGAATATCAGTTTCATGATGATAATCACCACTATTCACTATTATTATTATTATTATTATTATTATTATTAATACTCAGAAGTTGAACCCTATTGACTTGAGTTTCAAGCTTCCAAAGAATTTAGTAAAAGAAAAAACTGAAAGAAGTTTCAAGCTTCCAAAGAATTTAGTAAAAGAAAAAACTGAAAGAAGTAGTCTCACTTATTAAAAAAAACATTAATTAATGAATTATAAATAAAAAAAAATCATTAAAATGCAAGAATCATCATCGTTGTCAAGAATCATCATCGTTGTTTATCAGAATCATTATGGTTATGAAATAAAATAAAATAAAAAGTTTCCACATAGGTTGATCCAGGCAGTCTATGGCATGTATTGTAACCAAGTTATCCCTGTGGCCTAACTAGCCCGAATGCTACGTCCTGTTAACGGAGTTGCAACGCTTAGCAGGTGGCACTTAGTAACGGGAGAGAGGGAAAGAGACCCATCCCACTTAATGGAGTGCCAGTGTGTGTATGTGCGGGTTTGTTCTGAGGGTCGTGTTCCGAAACGAACATATTTTCCTACCACTTTTTTTTCGTCTTTTTTTTTTTATGCGCTAATTGGCGGCGGGCTGTTTAAAACTTTCGTCTTTTATACTCATTATGCAAGCGGTTTTCCATTTTGAATTAGGCAGGGGCAATACAGGGTCAGATATGTGCCTTTTTTTTTATCTTTTCAGTAGTAGGTAGTAGAGTGTTGTAGTAAAAATCGTAGTATTTTCCCTCAAATCGCCTCACGCGAGAACTACTCTACTACACAGTGAGGCGATTTGAGGGAAATTTTTAAAGCTTTCATAATAACTGGAACTTTAGTCAAAAGAGTACATATCTTTATCCTCCTAATAGTCGTCATTTTGTTAAAAGTTTAATAATAATAATAATGGCATCTTTGAGACTGTCTTATTCAATAGACTATTTATTAAAAGGTTTTGAAAAGTAAATAATTTTCTTCATCCTCCTAAAAGTCGTCATTTTGTTAAAAGTTTAATAATAATAATAATAATAATAATGGCATCTTTGAGACTGTCTTATTCAATAGACTATTTATTAAAAAGGTTTGAAAAGTAAATAATTTTCTTCATCCTCCTAATAGTCGTCATTTTGTTAAAAGTTTAATAATATAATAATGGCATCTTTGAGACTGTCTTATTCAATAGACTATTTATTAAAAGGTTTTGAAAAGTAAATAATTTTCTTCATCCTCCTAAAAGTCGTCATTTTGTTAAAAGTTTAATAATAATGGCATCTTTGAGACTGTCTTATTCAATAGACTATTTATTAAAAGGTTTGGAAAAGTAAATAATTTTCTTCATCCTAATCTTTGAGACCTCTTATCGTCGTCGTCGTCGTCGAGTTTTTTTTTTTCATTCAATATAGACTGTTTATTAAAAGGTTTTGAAAAAAAAAAATAATTTTCTTTTCTCCTTTCTAAAAGTCATTTTAAAAGTTTAATAATGACCTCTTTGTCGAGTCCCCGTCCCCTCCTCCTCCTCCTCCGCCGCCTATATATTAATTAGATCTCATTACATTCATTTTAGAGCCTCATTGAGAGCTCATAAGTTGATATGGTGGCTCCTCCTTCTGGCAGAGGCGGTTTGGTAGTCACATATGTCCGTATTAATCCTGCGCAAAAACATATTTTGAATGGGCCTTCGTGTTTGGATCTCGGCAGAACATCACACTACGTTTCATCTTTCCGCACTAATA
>NC_087216.1:67506039-67513539 GCF_015104395.2 Macrobrachium nipponense
ACAAACACCATCCCCCACCAACAGAAAAGGCTGCAGAAGGAAATGTAGGGGCACAAAAGACCAGCTCCTGATAGACAAAAATGTAATGAAGAACAGCAAGAGAAGGAAAACCAACCTAAGCATGGCATGGATAGACTATAGAAAAGCCTTCGACATGATACCACACACATGGCTAATAGAATGCCTGAAATATATGGGGCAGAGAAAACAACATCAGCTTCCTAAAAAATACAATGCGCACTGAATACAAATACTTACAGCTCTGGAATAAGACCAACAGAGGTTAATATCAGGAAAAGGGAGCTTCTAGGGCGACTCACTGTCCCCACTACTCTCGTAGTAGCGATGATTCCCATGACAAAAGTACTGCAGAAGATGGATACTGGGTACCAACTCAAGAAAAGAGGCAACCGCGGTGTCGGGGTGGTTTGGAAGGCTTCACTGCCAGTCCCTGTAATTGGGAGGTCGCTGGTTCGCGCCTGTCGATGGCCAATTCATTATCGCTTAATAAATTCCCCCTCGGTTAAGCATATATGAAAATATATTAATTCCGAGGTAGAGCGAATTAGATATTAAAGGACACTTGTAGTTCGATATATGTATATGAATCACGGTAATGTGATAGACTTATTTATATATATATATATATATATATATATAATATATATATATATATATATATATATATATATGTATATATATATATGTATATATTCACCATACTACATATTTTAGTAAATATAAGTATTTATAGCCTTTTATCCAAACCCGCATTTCCCTTCCCGCAAAACCAGCAGGGATTTGTCTCTGTGGCTGGAAATGAATTGCAGTTTGGATCAAGAGGAACAGAACCCTCGGTTGTGGAAAACGAAGGCTCCTGGATCCGGAAACATTCGAAGGAAAATCAAGGAATGTTCCTAGAAATATTGCAGAATATTTACTCTCTCTCTCTCTCTCTCTCTCTCTCTCTCTCTCTATTTGTCAGTTATGATCCAGTCCTCAGTGACTTATAGTTGACCATTATTCTCCTTAATAACAAATCCAGACCTGCAGTATAGTAAACCTCCCCACCGCATTGTCTGTGAAGGTTATAATAGAGAACTTCACAAATCACCGGTTTGCATCTACACGAAGGACAACATTCCTTAATGACAACGACAGTTTGGAAAGCATTTTACCAGTCGCCTCTTTCTGCGTTATCTTTGTTTCTGATTTTAAAGGATAGTTTGTTAATATGCGGCTCGTCCGAAGTAAAATCACGTATATGTAAGTAAATAAATTCTTCTGGTAAAACAGGATACGTCTCATGTATAAAAGACCCATTAAACATTGTGGTTTAAAGTTAAGGACTATATTTCGGTGGACTGACTCCCACCCTTATCAGTAGTGATAAGGGTGGGAGTCAGTCCACCTAAACATAGTCCCTTAGCTTTAAACCACAATATTTTAATGGGCCTCATATATATATATATATATATATATATATATATATATATATATATATATATATATATATATATACACAATCTATATATATATATATATATATATATATATATATATATATTTATATATATATATATATATATATATATGTATATATATATATGTATATATATATATATATATATATATATATATATATATATATATATATATAATATTTATATGAGTTTGATCAAATCACCGTGATTCATATATACGCATTAAGCTACAAATGTCTTTTGATATCTAATTCGCTTTATCTCAGAATTAATATATTTTCATATATGTTCTTTGAAGGAAGAATTTTAAGTTGATAATAAAAGCACTACGCTACACAGTTGTCAAGGTCGAGGAGGGTTGATGCCGACTCCAAAACAACGAATACCTGAGGGCGACAGGGATTTGTAGGTGAGAGGCGGCATAAACTTATATCCTCTCGTAGTAGCTGTGTGGTTAAACGCGCTTCACTGTACGTCTTGAATTCTTGGTTCCAAGGTTAGCGCCCGGGAGCCGACGAAATTATTATCAACTAAAAATTCCCATTCAGTTAACATATATGAAAGTACATTAATTCTGAGTTAGAGCGAATTAGATGTTAAAGGACGTTTGTAGCTAAATGCGTATGTATATATATATATATATATATATATATATATATATATATATATATAATGTGCCCTTTAACCGAAGGCGAACCTCCCCTGAACGCTGACTGTACTCTATAAGTATTATTGAAGTGACTTTATTAGACCGATGCCCCGCACTATTGATAGTTAGATCCTATGATGGCAACTGGTTTTATTAAACGGTTACGCTATTTGATAATATTTTCCATCTACAGTATTAGTGATCTCTCTCTCTCTCTCTCTCTCTCTCTCTCTCTCTCTCTCTCTCTCTCTCTCTCATATTAGTATGCGTGCACTGCACAAATGTTACAGTGCCGTGAAGGCTTTTCCTTTCCCATAAAACTCTGACAACAAACCCAGACGCAGATAATCGCTCTGATCTGAAGTGACGGAAAACGTTGCTAATCGGAAATTCATAAATCAACGAATGGCGCCTCCAGGGATTGTTGCCTTCACTAACGGCGCTGACTGAACGATTGAGTTACATTCGGGTGAGTGTGTGTGTTTTAGGGGCGTTGATTACCACAGGTTTCATGTGTCAAAACGAACGCGTATAAAAATTATATATATATATATATATATATATATATATATATATATATATATGATAATATACATTTGACAGTTATAGTTCTGTTCTATTATAATATCTTAAAACTTTCAGTATCGCTTCCTATCAATACTAATGATGATTCAAGAATGCAGTGCAGAGCTATAACCCTAAACATTAATAAGAGAATCAGTCAGAAAAACTCTTACTAATTGTTCACTATCGCTAACGACTCTCGTTAAAAGGAGGAGGACTGTCACACTATGCAGAGCAATTAATGAAACCCATTAAATGGTTTTTTCATTGCTGTTAATGAAGCATCGAGAACAAACAAGTACTTGAATGGGAAATGAGATTTATTTTATTTGGTGACAGATCGGCGAGTTTAATGTAAATTTCATTTTTGTACTCAGTTTTCTCTATTTGTGAAGTTATACACACACACACACACACACAACACACACATATATATATATAATATATATATATATATATATATATATATATATTATATATATATATATATATATGTATGTATGTATGTATGTATATGTGTCTGTATAATATACATAAAGGTATGAGCAATTTAGTTTTATAATCAAATACTTCTGACAGTTTAGTTTGAGCTACAGTGACCAACACTCACCTTGAAACTGAAAAGGCATAACGTAAATAAAACTGACTTATGAGTAAAAAAAGAAAAAAAAAAAACTGCAGCTAACCAAGCTAAGATCAACTTCCCTTCAAACAGGATCGAGTAAACAAGAGGGGAAATCATTTTGCAGATTTCCCCCAAAACCAGACTCGCTCTCGGGCTAACCCAGTCCTGACCTGCAGCGTCCCATCAGGTCACAAGCGACCCAAACAGACGATCCCGGTTCCTTCCGGGGTGACTTCCGTCTGATATTGAGGATGTTTCCCCCAATATCAGACACTCCAAAGAGGGTTCCGGGGGCGGCCATTGTTACCGGATTCGGGGAAACGGGGAATGGGTGGTCCCCCGACTGCGCTGATTACGCTCCTGATGGCCAGCCAACTAAGCATTTCCAGAGGAGAGAGAGAGAGAGAGAGAGAGAGAGAGAGAGAGAATTCATTAACCTGATACTATACCTTCTAACAAGACAAGTACTCATCTTACTAAATATAGTTTGCTAAGCAAAGTTGAGAGAGAGAGAGAGAGAGAGAGAGAGAGAGAGAGAGAGAGAGAGAGAGAGAGAGAAATTTTTTAAAACAAACGTTAAACAGGGTGAAACCCAGGTTTACATATGAGACAATTCTAAGAAGAGTGGAAAGTATGATATAAAAAAGCGAATAAGAACGGAGGTAGAATAAAAAGAATGGAAATGGGTAGCAGCCAGGAACCTTGCTTAATTCCTACAGTGCACCGCGTGAGGTGCACTGACGGCACTCCCCCTACCCCTACTGAGGAGAGAGAGAGAGATGAAGAAAAATCTCAGGCAAAAACCCATTTGTTTCGAAATCAGGGTTCTACACACACCCAAAAAGTAAATTCTGTTTAAATATAATACCTAATATATCCAAGACGAAAAACAATAAATAATTAAATTAAATACCTTTCATGTGGAGAAAGGTCTCCAAGATCTAGAAACATCGTAAGCATTAAAGAAAAACTATTTTGTAATAAAACTTATGAAATGAGAAATATTACTTGGCCAGAACTCGTAAGATTTTTTCTCACTGCTCAGTTAGCCAAAACCACCAGAATTCCTTCCTCTCACAGCAATCACGTCTCAGTTACTCAAGGGAGGTCACTCTTGTGAGACTGAGGAAGATCAGAAGGGAACATTAATGGGCGCATCTTGACCAGGTTCCAAGGAAAGCCGATCAAATCAGCAACTTCACTTGGTGACGTTATATCAAATTAGACCAGAAATCTACAAACTACATCAGAATCCTGTGATTATCGGTTTAGCAACATGTTAAGGCTTGTATATACATATATATATATATATATATATATATATATATATATATATATATATATATATATATATATATATATGCATGTATGCATGTATAGTGTGTTCTTAAGCGTGCATTTGTGTATGCGTCTGTGACTTCATATACGAACTTATTGTACTTTGAATTCACATATACCGCCAAGAAAGCAGCCATCAGGGCCTCTGCGGTTTCCAAGAAAATGTCTCACGACCTGGGAGACTGACTGGGTCATTGATTTGTCGTTCCTGGAAAAGTCCTCAGGAGTGATTGAAAGGGTTCCAGGCCATTCCAGAGCCGAATAAACATCTGGGAGTTATCCAGCCGCCCTCAAGAAACAGGGAGAGTTCTGCCTAAAACAACATCTCCCCTTTGGAGGTCCTGCTGAGTCTTGTTTCACTTTGCAACATTCAGCAATTGCTTGTCACCTCCTTTTCAGGGCTTTGCCTTCGTACAAATAGGCGGCTATGGAATATGCTGCCCCTAATGACTTTCACCAAATATATATAATAAATAATTCTTGAATAGCAGAACATACAACAGCTGTTTATCTTTATTTTGGTTTATACTTCTTCCTCCAACTAACAATAAACTAATCGTATTCCTGGAAAGCACTTTCCTCTTTTTCCTTATTTTTCTGTTTTTATTATTCATAGAAATCTCTTTTGGCGGGATGAAACTTCACTTACACAATATTACCTTTTGATATTTTGAGTTTTCCAATATTTTCAATTTTTGACCCTGACTTTGGCAGGTGATTATTATTGACTAATAAAACTTACTGAACATCGAACATTTCGAAGGCTTACTTTATAATATTCGACTTTTTTCTTTTTTTTTAGTTTTCTGTTTGTCCATTAGTCACGATAACATTCCCTATCAGTTTAAATCTTCCCTAGGTCCGTAAAATTTATTTCGTTCGCAATAAAACCTCATTTTTTTGTTTTGAACATTCGTTAGAAAGATAACCGGTGTGCGGTATATATAAAACGCATATATATATATATATATATATATATATATATATATATATATATATATATATATATATATATATACACACACACACACACACACACATATATATATATATATACTATATATATATATATATATATATATATATATATATATATATATATATGAAGGTATGCACATTAAGATCTCGGTGAAGGAAAAGCTGAAGAAATACCAGTGAAATTCTATCACCTTTTTCTGTTTGAATAGTTTTCCGTACAAAATACAAAATTAGCTTTCCTTAATAAAGGTCTCCATGAATACAGCTTTCAATTATTTTATTGGCGAACAAGAAATAAAATTTTACGGACCTAGGGAAAGATTTAAACTGATAGGAATGTTATCGTGACTATTGTACAAACAGAAAACTAAAAAAAAAAAAAAAGGAGTCTAATATTTATAAAGTATAGTTACGTTGATTGGATTTGCATAACAAGTGTGGAAAATAATATGTCATTGTAAATTCATCGCTGTTTTCGTAATATGAATCAGGTCATTCCGTCAAAATGCATCAATTATGCATCGAACATCTAGGCAGTAGAAAAGTTTAATTTACTTCCCAGAACTCGAGATATTTGACTAAGACAACTTTTACCCGTAACCGTTCCGACGGATAAACTCTCCTTCTTTACCAAACCATTTTCATATTACCGTTTTTTCTTCAAAGACAAATATAATTATTATTATTAGAGACAGAGGAATGGAAAACTTCTGGTCTTGTGAATGGAACATACACGAACTTCCCGTGGAGTATTTTTACATAAACGATTCTAGATTCAAGGAAAAGTTTTAAAATTCCCTTAAGCTTATTGAAGGATATTTTGCTCACTTTTCTCCTCTGTTTTAGGGAGGTTTGATGACATATTCAACTAACGTTTGTGTCCATTGCCTTTGGGTTTTGGGGGTGAAGCTGCGAGCATCGCATGGCAGCCTGGTAATCTCATGGTACCCTAGAAAAAATTTTTAAAAATTTCAAATATTTCTTAGTCGTCATGGGATAGTCTTTGAACAGGTCCTTGCAGGTTATTTTGGTTAAGACATCTGTCTTGACAAAAGCTATTTAACTGAATATTCCAAGTAGAATATCTATAGTGGGTAAGCCCAATAAGTCTTCCAGACTTGAATGTATGAATGAATTGACGGCTTTAACAAAGTCGTGAAAAACTATTTGCAAGCCAGAAAAAGATTCATGAAGGTCATTTGATAAAAAAAATGAGTGTTACACAATAAAGATAAGCAGCATTGTCTGTTTTCTTAGCAATGACTGAGTAACTGTCCCTCTAATACCTCCCTTTCGTGATTCATATAAGTTGTGTGGCATCTAACTGAGTCAAATTCAGTTCGCCCTGAAATCAGTAGTGAAGGAAGTTCAGGCAGCAGTTGACGAGGGTCCAAGTGTTGGCGATTGACAGAAACTGCTGACAAAGGGAGGAAGAAACTTTTCAGAAGGTTTTTGGAGGAAGAGTATCTCAAAACAACCCAAATCCTATTTACAGAAGACAGTATGGCAGTCGTGCGACAATTGTTATATATATCTATGGAGCATCACTATGCCGTGACAGGAGATGGTGTTTAAAAGCACCCCGATAATGTAAATGAGGCTGTATTTTTCAAAATACAAAAAAAATTAAAAACGGGAAGCTTTCGACCGTTTAATTAAACAACTTTCATTTACAGTTGGCTGAAGAGGACCGTTGTGCAAATGGTAGAAAACTCCGTTTTTAAACCTTTTTTGTATTTTGAAAAATACAGTCTCATGTGCAGCCGACTCAAAAAATATTCTGCAACATGTTCCAGAAGTTTTCGTTCACCTAATAATAATTTATCCTTTTGATATTTGCAGTGGAATTTGTTATTCTTATT
>NC_087216.1:67518539-67531039 GCF_015104395.2 Macrobrachium nipponense
GGCCGCACTTTTAAAAGGTCATCAGAGGTGCCTGGAAGATGACCTTTTTCATGTACTAAAAGCGTTAAGTATTCAGTTTTGATGAAAGACTCCTGCTAAACCGTGATGCTCTGATGGTGTATACACAGGAAACAAACAAAAACAAACACACAATCATATCATCATATATATATATATATATATATAATATATATATATAAATATATATATATATGTGTATATATATAATATATATATTATATATATATATATATATATATATATATAATAATATATACATACATACATACATATACATATACAATACATTATATATATATATATATATATATATATATATATATAATGTGTGTGTGTGTGTGTGTGTGTGATGTGTGTGTGTGTGTGTGTGTGTGTATAAGTTTGAAACAAACATAACGGGCTGAAGGTGACCAACATAAAGCAACAACCAAAAGATTGAAGAATCATAGAAGTTTTTGCTGCCATGAGTGCCACAGACCCTAACAATTGCAACCACATTCGCGGAGAGAGCGAAGATTAATAATCCTCTAACTCAGAACCACTGTCCCTGTGGTCGTAGCTAATTAGTTCAGATCTGGCCTGAAAATAAACAAGTACTAAAAATTGACTCTTTATTTCTCACTGGGCTATTGATGTTGGAATATGTGACGACGTCATTGAAACACACGAATACAATTAGAAGCGGATATGAATTAATAATGTTTTTGAAAAAAACTATTATTAATTCAGGATAAAATAACGAAATAAAGCTAAATGATATAAACCAATACTTCAAGAAGTAAGGAAAGCAGAATAATAAAAATAAATATAAAGGCCTACGAAAATGAAAAAGTGTAAATAAATCGAATATGAAAACTAATGAAGATAAAAAATTATACAAATAGTGAAATGATCATGACAAAAGAAAAATATACAAATCCATATAAGGAAAATATAAAAATTACGCGAAGAAAGATAAGTAAAATAATCGGGGACATATTGAAGAAAATGAAGAAAAATATTAAAATAAAAATAATAAAAATACATCATTAGGCGAAGATGGAAAGGTTAAGATAATAAAAGGCAAAGAAAACGAAGACAAACTGGAAAGCAAGCAAGAGGCCGATTCTCACCTGACGAAACCTGTCCCCAGACCTTGAAAGGGGTGACACCCTCCCCCCAAATGCTTCTGGCGTCCTAAGGCCGGGTATTCACGCTCAGATGTACCTGTCAGTTCATCGAAACTGACGTTAAAACGCACTGTGAAGACAGTTTGTGGACGGAGCCAGTCCACTCACCAGAACTGAAGAACTGATGGAATTACCTAAAGGTCTTTCGACCGACTGACAGGTGATCGCACGTGTGGACGGCTAACCAACGATTTTGTGGCAGTTGGCCGCTGGATTTCGCCTGGGAAGGAAGGACCTCAGCCGCTCGGACCAAATATGAATAAACTATGTATAGGCCTAATTCATCTCATTGTTGGACCCTGCAACGCTATTTGTAGACCGTTGTGAGTCCAAATCATATAATAAATAAAAACTATTTCCATGTGATAAATACAATTTGGTATAGGCCTACAGGTCAGGTGTCCTGCCTTTTTATGAAAGGTGTTACTAATGAAAGTAGGATTCAGTGTCCATTTTATAAATAACCTGAACCAACCCCCTGGTCAAAGTTACCTTATTCATTAATCTTTTATTAGATTAGATATCTCTCTTCAATAGGCAATATTTAGATCATACTCTGTTACGCCTTTTTGCTTCGTCTTACTCTAAAGTGAATTACCGCAGCAGCTATATGTCTCTGCAACTCCAACGCTGCCATATAAATAGTGTTGACACGATGGAGGCTTGGCGGCCACTGAGGGCGATGACCTCTGGGTGACTGACAGGTAAACCTGAGCGTGAATACCAGGCCTAATAAGAAGTTCGCCTTCCCTTCAAGACAAGAAGAAGAAGAAGAGGAGGAGGGAGAGAAGAGGGGGTGAACGATAATATGATATTTCTTCCTAGGAGATATGACAGAAAACCGATATTACCTTCCCAGGAGATAATGCCTGATGGATACTCTGAAGGATGCCTCGAAGGATGCCTCGGAAGATACCTTGAAGAAGGCCTCAAAGGATGCTTCGAATGCCTCGAAGAATGCTCGAAGGATGCTTAAAGTATGTACTGAAGGATGCCTCAAAGGATACTTGAAAGGATGCCTTGAAGGATGCTTCGAAGGATACCTTGAAGGATGCCTCAAAGGGTACCTCTAAGGACAGTTTGAAGGATGCCTTGAAGATGCCTCGAAGGATATTTCAAAGGATGAAGAATACCTCGAAGGATACTTTCAACGGATGAAGGATGCATTGAAGGATGCCTTGAAAATCCCTTGAAGGATATTTAAAAGGATGAAGGATACCTTGAAGGATACTTCGGAGTATACCTTGAAGGATGCCTCGAAGGATACCTCACCATCTCAATCATTTTTTTGTCATTGTCATATCTATTGATTTAATAACAGCATGCTATCAAGTTGTTTTGTTTCTGAGGGGTTGAAAGGAGGTTCGGCTTCAGACGCTGCAGAAGGATGTCATCACATCACAGCGCCTTATGTTTCAGTCCCTTTTGACTTTTTCTATTGATATTGTGGTTTGGGCTTCCTTCGTCTTTCTCAAGAAATGAGGTGGGCGGGAAATTCATGAATAAGCAGTGCAAGGTGATTAAGAATGTAAATAATTTATAATTATATTAAGTTATATGACATTATTATATTATTATATACTGTATTTATATTTTACTTCAGAATATTATATATCACAAAAATATCATGACTGAACAGCTGCATCAGGATGAGAGGGAAGAACAACACATTATTTTCTGTTCCTTCTGGTCAAAGTTAGGATTAAACAAATGCTTGGGCACACAGAGGCATCTGGGGTTTTTACATTGAAATGAGAGAGAGAGAGAGAGAGAGAGAGAGAGAGAGAGAGAGAGAGAGAATATCATAGGAAAACTAGGTGGGGAAAAGAGCCCGATAAACAAAATAAGGGGAAGACAGAAAATATGATAAACTAAGAAAGAGAAACACTAAATAAGTAGAAAATACACTTTCTTTGGAAAAGCGTTTCCAGCACCCTTTGGGAGCCGTGAAAAAGCGAGAGAGACGTCGAGGGTTCCAGAGGAATGTCTCTGGAAAGGAAAGATCAGGAAAAAATGCCTGATTACAACATTGGTGATCCCCAGAAGACAGGGAAGAGGAGACGAAAGTAAAAAAAAAATTACGGAGCTCAGAAGTCCAAAAATGTAATGAAATGAGTGAGCGTATAAAAAAATACAAGGTAATTTTTTTATTGATCAGGAAACAAGAGAAGATAAGAAGGCGAAGAACGAAAGGAAAAACAGGGGAGTTGATACGAAAAAACGATCGATCGATCGAGAGAGACCTAGTCCAGGTTCATCAAAAAGGAAACTGCTCTCAATGCAGCTAAAAAAAATCACCTTTAAAAAAACCAGAATTATTGGTGAAAAATGTCAATGCAGAACAAGAAAGCAAGTCGGCTCTAACTGGTAAAGACTCGACAGGGAAGATATGGGTCACTCTTGAGGAATTGGAAGCCGGAACATTCTTTATTTTTGGTATAGGGAGTGATATGAATTCATCTTGTTGGGAGATGGGGTGAGGTAGGGTTTCTGAAAACCCATCTCAACCAAATAATATAGAATAATATAGACAATGTTTAGGCCATTCTTGAAGAATTAGAACTCGGAACAATGTGTATTTTTGGAATGGAAATGGAGTTATTTAATTATTTGAGAGGGGAGGCTTTTGTAGGGTGGGGGGTGAGATTTCTGAACACCCATTCCAACCAAATAATATGGACGTTTTTATAGAAATCAAAATCAACAATCACCTAAAGAACAAAATAATAGATATAAAAATAAAACGAGAAAAATTAATTTATTGCGAATCTGAATGGAAGATCTCTTGTAAAAATAGCAATAACATCAGTTACTCTCAGTAATTCACAAGTTGCTTCTAATTACCCTTTAAGTAATCACCGAGCACTAATCACAAGTTCCGAATAATCAGTAGGATCCTTAGAGCATAATTGAGGCTGATAATTCCCTTCCGAGAATGAGAGAGAATTCCTCCTTCCCAACTCCGGGGGAAATGGCCCGCCTTTCTCTTTCGTCTTCATTGTGGAAGTCAGATACTCATTCCAGAGCCACGGAAGAAGAAAGCAGGAAAACAGGGCATTTCAAATTCAAAAGTCCGTCAGAGCGACAGTTTTCCACAAATTCTGGGAAGAGTCATTTCGAGATAATCATCTTATAATTAGCACCACCACACCATCGCAGTTTGGATGCTCTCGCTGCTGTTTGCTTTTATTGGTAGACGGGTTCACGAGTATGTCCTAATCTGTAACCCCCACATATACACAAATATATATATATATTATATAATGTATAAATATAATCTATAATATTATATATATATAATAATTTATAAATATATATATATATATATATTACATCAACATGTTTATTCCCATGGTCAGATGCAACAAAAACAGTGCAGAGAATTAAAATTGAGTTGAATATGAAATTTAGACCAAAGGCCAAGCACTGGGTCCTATGAGGTCATTCATGGATGAAATGGAAATTTACAGTAAAAGGTTTAATAGGAGGAAAACCTCGCAGTTGCACTATGAAACAAGTGTAGGAGAGGGTGGAGAGTAAGATGGAAGAAAAAAAATATGAAAGGAGGCACAGTAAAAGGAACGAAAGTGACTGCAGCTAGGGGCCGAAGGCACGCTTCAAAGAACCTTAAGTAATGCCTACAGTGCACCGCATGAGGTCCACTGACGGAATTACCCCCCTACGGACCTGAGAATTATGGGAAATAAATCGACTATTCCGTGTTTCTAATAATGTAACTTTTATTTTAAAGAGGTTAAAGGTTTAGTATATCTCATTCCAAGAGAGAGAGAGAGAGAGAGAGGAGAGAGAGAGAGAGAGAGAGAGAGAGAGAGGACACCTTGGAATATCGAAATGATAAAAAAATTCTTGTAAATAATGTTTAAAGTAGGGTGACGAATATCAAATGCAAAACCGATAATGAGTATTAAAATTAAAGTAGAAAACTCTGATCAGATGAAGACACATTAAATTAACAACACAAAAAAAGAAAAAAAATACTCCCAAGAGCCCCTTGAATGTCATTAGAAAAAATGTAAAAGGCGAGGATTTCTTCTTGAGAAAAATCTCACCAAAGTAAGATCGGACTCACCCTTAATTAGAATTTGGTGATCACTGAAGGCGAGAGGAAGAGAAGAAGGCGGTGAAGGAGAAAGAAAGATGACAAGAATTCTGGGGAAATGAGAGAGACACAAGAAGAAGAATTAAACTTTTATTGGTGATGAAACGAGGGAGAAACTGAAAAAAGAATAACGAGAATTAAGCAGTGAGAGATCGGTTTTAAGAAGGATAAGTATTGAGAGGAAATAAAACGGAGAGATGAAAGGAAGAAGCTTTAATGTAAAAAGACTTTCACATATTTCTCGAGTGTTCATTTCTGAAGAAAGGAAATCAAACGGTAGTTTTGTGGCATCAAAAGGTTACTGACACATCTCTTTTGGAAGTTAATTAATTTTTTTTGTAATTGATGAACCTTTTAGTTGGTCTTATTCTCCTATTGGTAATTGGGTTCATTCAGTTTATTTGACCGATGTCAGTATGTACTGATTCTTAAGCGTATAAATGCATCCACATGAGTATATAAAATTACACATATCTTCCAGTACTTTCTATTGTTCTCGGTCCTTTCTTACTTTACCCTCATCATTCAATTATGTCCACTCATATCTCCTACCCCACCCCTTTCCTTCCAGCTTTCTCCAAAACCTATCTCTCATCCTCGGAAAAGGCTGTTCTAGCCAACCAACTCCCACATCCTCCTCCTGAATTATAATAGGGAGTGTACACACACACACACACACACACACACACACACACACACACACATATCTTGTCACTGAACAGAACAGGCATCCAATTCCCCATTCCGATGCATCATTGTCCAACCTCTTATCACCAGAAGGAGGTTATAAATTCAGTGGGATTGATTACCGAGCTAAAAGAGGTCGGGGGAAAGGAGGCGTTCTCAGCCACTCCCAGCCAGGTCGCAGGTAAATGCGACTGTTTGTTTGTGTCACAAAGAGAAAGAAATAAGTGGCCCCTCAGATTCATTGACCTAAAACTTATTAAGTGTACTTACATACGCTTTTATGACTGCTGTATGTCCACACTTTCGTATTACCCATACTTAGTATATCTTTCTAAGAAGAAAAACGAGAACAGATGTATTTTTTCCCTGATATCACGACGGTACCTTCAACGTCAGGAAATTCTTTCGACAGTTAGACGTGTACTCTTCGGGAGTCTACCATACTCCTAAACGCCTGGCAACTTTTCCTCAGAGAGAGAGAGAGAGAGAGAGAGAGAGAGAGAGAGAGAGAGAGAGAGAGAGAGGCTGTCTAATACGGCATGGAATGTTCTCACTAAAATTTGTTCTTCTATATTAAAGAGACAAAACATGGAAATTATACTCTTGGTGCAATTTGGTAGGTGATTTTCGTGGGCGTTTGGCAACATGAAAAAATATCAATTTTTTTTTGTCAATATTAGCAAATGAACATAAAGTGGAATATTTTAAGAAAAAAGGAAAGAATTCGTAGGATGGAGTACAAAGAAAGAAATGCAGCAGACTATCAGATATCTCAATCTACTATAGTATATAAAAATAGATGTATGTGTGTGTTTGTACCACATACACTTTACACGCACTAAGCAATTTCAACCCAGACTTGGAATGACATATAAACTTAGTATCGGGGAAAAAGAGTAGTGTGGGGGTAAGACATCACTGGCCACCCAAAGGGGGTGTTTGTGGGGAGGGGGTTGGAAAGGGGTGAAAATAAGAATAGCTGAAAACGACAGATATCAGTGTCTAATCCATTGTTTTTGAGGTCGTTGAGATGAATAGTGTCACTCCTGATGCCCTTGAGAAGGGATAAAAAAAAAAAATAAAATGTAAAATACTATGTATATCAGCGTCTAATCCAGTTTTGAGATCGCTGGATGAACAGACACTCCTGGTGCCCATCAAATCCTCAGCCCCAATAGGGATAGGGGGATGATTAGTGGTGAAATATCAAATGTCAAAAATGCTGGGCAATGTAACTGAAGCAACAATCTTAACAGGAAAGAGAGAGAGAGAGAGAGAGAGAGAGAGAGAGAGAGAGAGAGAGAGAGAGAGAAATTATCAGTTTTCCTGGCAGCGCTGGGTTGGTTCGACTGATGTAGATATAATATATAATATATATATATATATATATATATATATATATATATATATACTAGATATATATATAGATATAGATATACAACATCCACCACACACACGTATTGTATAAGTAGAATATATATATATATATATATATATAGATTATATATGATAGTAGATATATATAGTAGATATATATAATATATATATATATAGAGTAGTAGATAGAGATATATATATATATATAGATATATATATATATATATATATAGAGATATATAGATATAGGATATATATATATAGATATATTATATAAACACATCCACACACACACACGTATGGTATATATACTAGATAGATTATATATATATATATATATATATATAGAATATATATATATTATATATAATATATATATATATATATATTATATATATATATATATATATATATAATATATATATATATATATATATATATATATATATATATATATAATATATATATATATTATATATATAATAATATATATATATATATATATATATATATATATATATATATATATATATATATATATATAATATATATATATATATATATATATATATATAATATATATATATATATATATTGCTACTTTCAAAATGCATATATCCCCTATTAGACTGTATAAAATGTTATGTAGAATTTTGGCAACATCTTTTCAGATTTCTTAGAGAGCTTAGAGATAGGATGTTTTAAAGTGTGTTCAGATTCGCATAACATATTGTAAAAGACTATATATATATAAAACATAGAATGTAGAAAGAGAGAGAATATCTTTGTCCGTTCAAAGCTAGAGTTATTTTTCCTAATCTGTCAACATGTTTGTTAAGAGAGCTCGAGGTCTTCGCGTTGTTATCAAAACATGTCAGTCTTAATTATCGCTCAACCTCCGTTTCGATCGTGTTTACGTGTCTGTTGAGCAGAATTGTCTTGTACGCATATGTCTTTGATCAAAGCCACATGCAGATTACACATTTTGTATGTAAAGTTACGTAAGATTTCGAAGCTTCTGGAAGCATTATTGCCCAAAACGTTTTGTCATCTCCCCTGTCCAGCTTCCATAAATAAGGGAGAAGTTTTTTCATTCTCGAACCATTCACATCTCTCTCTCTCTCTCTCTCTCTCTCTATCTCTCTCTCTCTCTCTCTCTCCATCGCATAGTACTTTTGATCTTAAAGTAAATGGTCACTCGTAACTTGAGAATTTCATATTTGATATTTCTTGAAGTTTATTTAGTGTTGAATAGTGTTTTTGTGGAATCTGAACAAACATTGTTTCGTAACCGGCGCCTGGTTTTTGTGAAAGTGTGAAACGAGCTGCAGCAAAAATGAAAGAAATTGGTATCCAAAAACCCCCCACAGTGTGTTTATATTTTTATTACTTGCAACTAATAAACTAATGGGAAACAGTGGTTTGGTAAAAACTAAATAACTGATGGTTACAGTGGTTTATTGAAGAGAAACTATTTTATGTTTTAACACATTGCAAATTTTTGTGTTTTGTGTTTGTTTCATTTTTGTGCATTTGTTCATTTTCTTTTTGAAGTGTGCCTTTTTATTTTATATTTTGTGTGATTAATGCTTTTTGCAAATTTTTATATTATCCACATTTTTCTGTATTTTCATTTGCATTCGCAAATTACTTGACTTAGTTATTTGCATTGCTTAATCTTTGCACATTTAATTAAATTAAACAGTGTGAATTAATTTCTAATTTTCAATTATTGCTAACACTTTTGAATTTGATTGAATTAATTTTCTTGAATCTTGTGATAAATTAATTATAATTTAATTTTTACTTAATTTGATTCAAGAATTAATTAAACTTCACTTTGTTTTCAAGTAACAATAATTTTCCCTGATATTGTGAATTTCACTTATAAATTTTGAGTTTAATAATAAATTTTTGTATTTAAACTTTTTATAAGTGTTTTCATTTGTTTTTATACCAGTATATTTGCATTTGATTATTTTGATGTTATGTAGAAAACAAACAGTGGTAATTGATCTGTTTTCCTTCATTAACTTAGAATCAGGGAAGTACTTAGACTTTTAAAAGTTTGTCGATGGAGTGATGCCCTTTGATTAATTTAATTACTTACAAAGATTACCTCACACCTGTTTTGATGAACTTAGTATGATTTTTCTGCAATACTGGTAAGTTGTTAAGGGATCACTGTTGCCTTTAGAGTATTCAGTCATTTAATACCTGTGATGAGGGTTCAGGTGTCGGCTTTTGTGAGGGTATCAGTTAATGAATGGTAAGTGTAGTAACCAGATACTTGGCACTTCGTCACAGTATATATATATATATAATATATATATATATATATATATATATATATATATATATATATATATATTATATATATATAATGTACAATGAGCACGAAACTTTATTCTGCTTTCTGCTTCTGTCCTCTTTCCCCCTGTCATGCTCAATAATTTCCACCTAAAGTACATTGTATCCTTCAGTTACTCCTTGACCGACACTCTATGTAAAGAAGAAAAAAAAACCATCGAAAGGGAAAAAGAAAACGGAAGAAAACATAACAGAGTTAAACGAATGATAAGAACTGGAGTACCCCTCAAGTCTTATCGCCTCTCCAGGCGTAACAGACGATCTCTCTTTATCATCGCAAATTTGGTTTTTCCCCAGAGAGAGAGAGAGAGAGAGAGAGAGAGAGAGAGAGAGAGAGATTTGTTTGTTTGCAGTGTTTTTACGTTTATGGAACCAGTGGTTATTCAGCAACGAGACCAACGGCTTCACGGGACTTAGGAACCACGTCGAGAGTGAACTTCTATCACCAGAAATACACATCTCTAACCCGAGAATTGGACTCGCAGCCACCGAGGAGGACCCGGTCAAGACCATACCGATCACGCCACTGAGGCGATTGAGAGAGAGAGAGAGAGAGAGAGAGAGAAGAGAGAATTTTTATGTGAAAGGACCTCTTGAACTGATTCATACACTCTGATACATAAGTGACTTTTTATAATCACAAATATTAAGCCGCAATATTGCTTGTTATTCGAATATAATATTCTTTCTTCCCAGAGTTGGACATATTTCACTCTTTTTACTAAATGCCAGGGTTCGCATCCTGGCCATGCAAATGCGGTTATGAATTATGATTTTGCTTAGGTACAAGTTATTCCAAAGTTATTTGTCATTTATATATATATATATATATATATAATTATATATATATATATATAATATATATATATATATATATATATATATATATATATATACATAAGGGCCGAGCTGGAGCTCAAAGAAGATATATTCCGAAGGAAGTAGTTTATTAATGCCGACGTTTCGCGACGAATTCCAGGTCGCATTTTCAAGGCTAAAAATATATATAAGTTTACGAACATTAATAATTGATCTCATTTAATTTATATAAAAATGTCATGGCAACAGCTCTCAATAAAGTAAAAAGTAAAAAGTAAAAAAGTAAAAGTTAAAAGTTAAAAGTTAAAAGTTAAAAGTTAAAAGTTAAAAGTTAAAAGTTAAAAGTTAAAATTGAACAGCACCTCCAAAGTCAGACATTAAAAGTACAGGACTTCACTAAAATTTCAGAAACACCTACCTATACAAAAGAAAGAGTAAAACTGACACAATATAGGTAAAAATACAGTGAGGCAGACCAGCTGCCCAAACTAGGCTATGAACAATTTTACAGAGGACGTTTGGGTATTTAACGACGGTACAGTCTTTTTAATAATGATAGATTCTAAAATTGTCAGGTTGTTGTTGTTCCGCAGTTGGCCCAAGATAGAAAAATCCTTGCTGTCAATATATGTTTTACATGTTTTTGAGTGATTCCGATATTGGATTGTTCTGGATTAGATAAACCTACTACCTTTGGTCTATGGCTTATGCCCCTGTGGGAATCAATTCGAACCTTCTTAACTACTGACTTCAGAGAAGGGAAAATTATCGACAGCTGAATTCAACTTCGAGTAAGAAAAACACAAACAACTTATATGAATTACGGAAGGGAAGTATCAGAGTTACTCAGTCATTATTGAGAAATGAGTCGAATTATGATTGTCACCTTAGTTCCTTATTAACAGACGTCAAAGTCATGGCGAATTATACAGGTCACCAATTCAATGGTAATCTGTAGTTTACGAATTGAAACTATTCTAATCGAAGCTTCTGTTCTTTTGCCAACACGTAAATCAATTTTCTATTCCATTAATTGGTTTTCGGTTAAAAATCAGTTTTGGAACATGACCTGAAATGGCTCCCTTTGGCCTAACTTAAAACAATGATCCAATCGTGATTTAATAATCAGAATACAATCAATTTGGGTCAAATGTAATTCATTTCCTAAATGGCTGTGGGTTTAATTATCTCCTTGAGTTAATGAGTTTTTTCAATTGTTATTTTGGAAACTGTTTATTTTTTTGGTGCAATCTAACTTATCTTCACCCGTCTCCATATTTGGCTTCTTTACATTTTGGTAATTTACGGAAATTTTGATCAGAATTTAACGTTTTGATGAACTTTTTCATTTTAGTTTCTGATTATTAAATACAGATATATATATATATATATATATATATATATATATATATATATATATATATATATATATATATATATATATATATATGTGAGTGTGTGTGTGTGTGTGTGTGTACTATCCTATATCCTCTCTCTCTCTCTCTCTCTCTCTCTCTCTCTCTACTCTCTGTTCTAACCTATGATACATCTTTTCTCTCTTTAACATCTTAATAATAATCCCCAAATTGGAGAATATAAAAAGAGTAGTATAAAGAAAGATAAATACAAATATAAAATTAAACCAAAAAATTCATTCATTCCCTCTTCCGCATACTCAAAAAAATAATAAAATAAATCTAATGAAAGTGTATCTCGAATACTTATGAAAAAATGAAGGAAAATAAAGTGAAATGTCAGGGCAGCCCACTGGTATCACCTCATGTAGAGGCCAATATCGATTTTCGTGTCATATCTGAAAGAGAGGGAGGAAGATGAATCGTCTCTCCTCCGATGACTCTTCCTCTGTCACACGATTACCAATTTAATTAGGTCATTTCATATTGATTCTTCTAGAATGAGTGGAATCAGTGACCCAA
>NC_087216.1:67536039-67543539 GCF_015104395.2 Macrobrachium nipponense
GAAATATGATAAACAGCCATAAACACATTGCAGTGCCAGTAATCAGATACAGCGCAGGAATAGTCGAATGGACGAAGGCAGAACTCCGCAGCATAGATCAGAAAACCAGGTAACATATGACAATACACAAAGCACTACACCCAAGAACAAATACGGACAGACTATACATAACACGAAAGGAAGGAGGGAGAGGACTACTAAGGATAGAGGACTGCGTCAACATCGAGAACAGAGCACTGGGGCAATATCTGAAAACCAGTGAAGACGAGTGGCTAAAGAGTGCATGGGGAGAAGGACTAATAAAAGTAGACGAAGACCCAGAAATATACAGAGACAGGAGATTGACAAACAGAACAGAGGACTGGCACAACAAACCAATGCACGGACAATACATGAGACAGACTAAAACTAGCCAGCGATGACACATGGCAATGGCTACAGAGGGGAGAGCTATAGAAGGAAACAGAAGGAATGATAACAGCGGCACAAGATCAGGCCCTAAGAACCAGATATATTCAAAGAACGATAGACAGAAATAACATCTCTCCCATATGTTAGGAAGTGCAATACGAAAAATGAAACCATAAACCACATAGCAAGCGAATGCCCGGCACTTGCACAGAACCAGTACAAAAAGAGGCATGATTCAGTGGCAAAAGCCCTCCACTGGAGCCTGTGCAAGAAACATCAGCTACCTTGCAGTAATAAGTGGTACGAGCACCAACCAGAGGGAGTGATAGAAAACGATCAGGCAAAGATCCTCTGGGACTATGGTATCAGAACGGATAGGGTGATACGTGAAAATAGACCAGACGTGACGTTGATTGACAAAGTCAAGAAGAAAGTATCACTCATTCATGTCGCAATACCATGGACACCAGAGTTGAAGAGAAAGAGAGGGAAAAAAATGGATAAGTATCAAGATCTGAAAATAGAAAGAAGAAGAATATGGGATATGCCAGTGGAAATCGTACCATAATCATAGGAGTACTAGGCACGATCCCAAGATCCCTGAAAAGGAATCTAGAAAAACTAGAGGCTGAAGTAGCTCCAGGACTCATGCAGAAGAGTGTGATCCTAGAAACGGCGCACATAGTAAGAAAAGTGATGGACTCCTAAGGAGGCAGGATGCAACCCCAGAACCCCACACTATAAATACCACCCAGTCGAATTGGAGGGCTGTGATAGAGCAAAAAAAAAAAAAAAAAAAACAAAAAAAAAAAAAAAAAAAAAAAAAAAAAATTAATAATATAATAATAATAATAATAATAATAATAATAATAACAATAATAATAATTATTATTATTATTATTATTATTATTATTATTATTATTATTATTATTATTATTATTATTATTCAGAAAATAACACTATTCATATGGAACAAGCCCACCAAATTCCAAAGAATATGGTGCTCATTTGTTTGTATTTCATTATATCATTTTTTTTTTTATTTTTTTTTTTTTGGTCTATCACAGTCCTCCAATTCGACTGGGTGGTTATTTATAGTGTGGGGTTCCGGGTTGCATCCTGCCTCCTTAGGAGTCCATCACTTTTCTTACTATGTGCGCCGTTTCTAGGGTCACACTATTATTATTGTTATTGTTATTGTTATGTTGTTGTTGTTGTTTGTTGTTGTTGACTCCTCTGAGGGCAAAAGCGTTGAAAATAACAGCTGTTTCTACAGTATTTAATTTGTATAGCTTTCTCTATTCGTCTTAAAAAATATTATTATCATTAATAATAACGCTTGGAAATTGAATATCTCCTCGATGGTATCCAGAAGCAAGAAGACCCTTGGGAACCTGCGGACGACCGACGCCCTTCAACCCCTTCTGCTTGCCGTGGCACCCCCACCAACCGTGGAGACTACCGCAGTGGTATCATCAGCCGTGACTGAGGGGGAAGCAGCGAAGCAGTTAAGGAAGCGTGAGGACATCACCTGTACACAGGGCCGATAAAACTGCTGCTTTCGTCCTTATCCAGACTGAGAAATACCGCCGGAAGATTGAAGAAATCCTGGCGGACTCCACCAAGAACCCCCGTCGACGACATCAAGCGAGAGGCCAACCGGATTATTGAGGCAGTCAATACGCCTCTAACGCCCTGCATTTGCCACCCATAACGGGTGACCATGACTTAGGCTACATCTATGGGAATGTTACCCCATAAGCAAGGGAACCCCCTTCGCCCCATAATCAGCCAGATCCCTGCCCCTACGTACTTGTTTGGCCCAAGAAATCAACACCATCTTAACCCCGTACGTCCAGATAGGCACAGCTTGAAGTCGTCGGCCGAGTTCTTGGAAGCCTACGAGCAACGCCCCCCCGGAGGATGCATCGCTTCGATGGATTGGTAGAGTCCCTCCTTTACCAACGTCCCGTAGACGGAGACCATACAAAAATGATCTTGGACAGAGTTTACAGGACCCCCGGCACTCCATCCTTAAACATCCCAGAGCATGCCCTTCGAGCCCTTCTGGAAATCTGTACTAAAGAGCCCCTTTTGCTGATCACCGCAACTATATGTACACCCAGATCAACGGCGTGGCGATGGATCTCCCCCTTGGGGTCCTTTTCGCCAATTTTCTATATGGGTACCGTCGAGAGAGGGTCTTCCAGAATTCCCAACAAAAAACCGAGGATGTACGTGCGCTACATTGATTACACCTTCGTCTGCGCCGATCCCAGGATGAGATAGAGCAGCTGCGACGTGCATCCACGACCACAGCTTGCCTCACGTTCCCGATTGAACATTGCAAAGACCGCCGCCTCCCCTTCTTGACGTTCTTGTCGAAACAGCGAGATTCCAAATTCAGCACGAAGGTGTACACGAAGCCGACGAACCTGGATATGTGCATGAACGGTGAGAGCGGGAGTGCCCTGAGAGTATAAGCGCATCACCATCAGCGCTTCGTCAGGAGGGCCCTCTCACACTGCTCCTCCTGGAATGACACACACAGTGTTTCGAGCGCGTCGCCCAGGTCCCCCCTCATCGACAACGGACACACCAATCGGCTGTTGATGAATCTATAAGGAAAAATATGGAAGCCTGGTACCACCAGGAACCCCAAAAAAAAAAGCCCCAATGTTGCAGAGCCCATCAAGCTGTTCTACAAGGGACACTTCCCACCGGAGGTACAAGGAGGACGAACAAACCCTCAAAAAGGATCATCGACGAAAACGTCCCAGCCCCCGCCGACCCAGACAAAAAATATCAAGTTAATTATTTATTATAAAACGAAGAAGACGAGCAGCCTGGTGATGAGAAACAACCCTTCGGCGCCCCTGCAGGATCCCTTGAGAAGACGAGTGTGGGTCTACTGTTACACATGCCCCGTCCGAGGATGCCTCGGCAAATACGTCGGTATACCTCCATGCGTTTCTCCAGCGAATCTCCTGCACGCTCAAGAAGGAGCCATCTTCAACCACGCCAGGACTGCTTATAACAAACGGATAAGAGATGATATTATTCCTTAATATCGAAATAATAGACCAGACAACGGATCCCCGACGTCTGCGCCTCTTAGAAGCCCTCCATATAGGCAAGGAGAAACCAAATCTTAACATCACCCAAGAAAACGTTCCTTCCCACCCGCCGCCCGGAGAGCAGCGAAACGACCCCCCGACAATACCAGATAATCAGAGCCCCCACGGGATGAAAGGATTCCTGCTACGGACGGAATTCCTGTCGTTCATCCCCAGGCACACTACTGTGCGCTCACACGAGAGAATCCCCGAGACCTTCAAGGCGAGGTCCACGACTTCGTCCAGACCGGCCCGACCAATAAGAATGCAACTCTAGGTCCGAGCCGCTATAAATACCCGCCGGCCCCACAGACTTTCTTGCTACAGTCTCTTCAAATGACTCGTCGAGGATGACCTGAGAGAAGTCGAAACGTTACGTAATACCAGATATACCAGCTATACCAGCACCAATACCAGCCCTTAAATCGAGACGAACCCGGCCCCGAACTGAACTACGCCTACGGAATAATACCAGCACTGACGACGACCCCTGCTTGACCTGGAACCTGATATCCTTTTCCAATAAAAGATTACCTTCAGCATTTATGATTTTTGAAAAAATTCCCAATATGAACTTGGTCAGTTACTCAGAAACATCGCTGAGCCTGAGAAGCGAATTGTAAGGAAATTAGAAAAAACAATATATAAAAAATCAACTCGCTTAATTCTGCCATTCTTTTTAACAGTATCATTAAATATCATTATAATTATTATTATCATTATTATTATTATTATTATTATTATTATTATTTATTTTATTATTGTTTTTTTGTTTATCACAGTCCTCCATTTCGACTGGGTGGTATTTATAGTGTAGGGTTCCGGGTTGCATCCCTGCCTCCTTAGGAGTCCATCACTTTTCTTACTATGTGCGCCTTTTCTAGGATCACACTCTTCTGCATGAGTCCTGGAGCTACTTCAGCCTCTAGTTTTTTTCCAGATTCCTTTTCAGGGGATCTTGGGATCGTGCCTATTGCTCCTATGATTATGGGTACAATTTCCACTGGCATACCCATATCCTCTTATTTCTATTTTCAGGTCTTGATAATTATCCATTTTTTCCGAAGAACTTTCTTTCTCTTCAACTTAGGTGTCCCCATGGTATGCGACTTCAATGAGTGATACTTTTCTTCTTCTTTTGTCAATCGTCAAACGACTGGTCTATTTGCACGTATCACCATATCTGTTCCTGATACCATAGTCCAGAGGATTTTTCCCTGACCGTTTTTCTATCACGCCTTCAGGTTTTGTGCTCGTACCACTTATACTGCAAGGTAGGTGGTGTTTTCTTGCACAGGCTCCAAGTGGTGGGCTTTTGCCACTGGAAATCATACTCTTTTTGTACTGGTTCTGTGCAAGCGCCGGACATTCGCTTGCTATGTTTGGTTATTGGTTTCATTTTTTCGTATTGCACTTCTACATATGGGAGAGAGGTTATTTCCATCTCGTTCTTTGGACATCTGGTTCTTAGGGCCTGATCTTGTGCCGCTGATATCATTCCTTCAGTTTCCTTCTTGGTTTCTCCCCTCTGTAGCCTTGCCTGTGTCATCGCTGGCTAGTTTTTATCTGTCTCATGTATTGTCCATGCAATTGGTTTGTTGTGCCATTCCTCTGCTATGCTTGTCATTTCCTGTCTGTATATTTTGTGGGGTCTTCATCTACTTTTATCAGTCCTTCCCCCATGCATTCTTTAGCCATTCGTCTTCACTGGTTTTCATATTATTGCCCCAGTGCTCTGTTCTCGATGTTAACGTAGTCCTCTATGCTTAGCAGTCCCCTCCCTCTTTCTTTTGTGTTATGTATAGTCTGTCAGTTATTTGCTCTTGGTGTAGTGGCTTTGTGTATTGTCATATGTTTCCTCTTTTTCTGGTAAATATGCTGCGAAGTTTGTCTTCGTCCATTCCACTATTCCTGCGCTGTATCTGATTTCTGGCACTGCCATGTGTTTATGGCTGTTATCATATTTCCGTTCGTTGATTTTTGACTTTGAGTCTCTGCATATATTCTTTACTGATCGTGTCCTTCATCTCTGGGTGTTTTATATCCCCTCCCTCCATTATTCCCAGGTATTTTTATCCTGTCTCATCAATGTGTTTGATTGGGTTGTTCCCATCTGATAGCTTTATCCTTTCAGTCCTTGTTACGTTTTCCCCTTTGTATGTTGACTAAGGCACATTTTTCTATTCCTAACTCCATCTGATGTCCCCAGATACAATCCTTACAGTCTGGGATTAGGGTATCCTATTTCCCTTGATGCTCTTACCATACAGCTTTGATATCGTCCATGAACATCAGATGGTTAATTCTGTTGCCTCTTTTTCTTGAGTTGGTACCCAGCTCCATCTTCTGCAGTACTTTTCTCATGAGAATCTATGGGCTACTACGAAGAATATGGGGGACGGTGAGTAGCCCTGGAAGATTCCTCTCCTGATATTAACCTCTGCTATTCTTATTCAAGAGCTTGTAAGTATGTATTCTAGTTGCGCACTGTATTTTTTTGAGAAGCTGATGTTGTTTTCCTCTGCCCCATATATTATTATTATTATATCATTATTATTATATTATTATTATTATATTATTATTATTATTATTATTACTGGTTGAAGGAAGTCATGAACTTACTCCATAAATACAAAAAGTCAAGTCTCAGATATATTCAATTAGAGAGAGAGAGAGAGAGAGGAGAGAGAGAGAGAGAGAGATCGAGAGGTTGTTCTTCCTCACGGCCTCCACTCCCTAGTGGTCTGACAACCTTCGCGAATTCTTTGCTGCTCGAAAAACGTCTCAACAAAAGCTTTATCCTGGACGTTTTATTCGCTGGCAATTTATTCATTTGAGACCCTATTTGTTTGTGAGTCATTTGATTGGGTTATGACTATGGGCGCATGTGATATTTGTTACGATTATGATTGTACATGATGCCTGTAGTTATATTCGTACGACAAGTAGGCTTCAGCTTCTTATAAATAAATAAATATATATACATATACATATACTATATATATATATATATATATATATATATATATATGATACTTATATATATATAGTATATATATACTATATATATATATATATATATAATATATATATATAATGTGTGTGGTATATTTTGTACACTGGAGTCAGGCCTTCAGATTGTAAATACATATATATTATATATATATATATATATATATATATATATAAATATATATATATATATTAATATATATATATATATATATCTCTTTGCAACTATATATGTTATTCAACCTAAGTAACAAAACAAAAACAAATAAAACATGAAAGTAGGTAACTACGCTCACAGAATCCATGAATCTTAATTAACATGAAAGGGAGAGAAACCCTACAGCACTATCTACTCAGCGTTCATGAAGTAGGCGGAGAACCAGATCACAAAATGTGTTGTGATTTGCACAAAATTGACTTTCAGGTTGAATCTCCTTCAGATGACTCTCCCCTCTTGGTGTCTACCACAGTACCCATAATGTGGTCGTCTACCAGAATAAAAAATCTGTGTTAATAAACTGCGTGAAAGATTGTGGATGCGGTGGTGAATGTACATTATTGAGTTCTGTATGATGAAGGAATGACAAGTGGTTTTTGGAATTATTTTTTGAAACTGAATATGGGCGTAACGCTGTATATTTTTTTTTTTATTTACGATATTCCTTCCACTTAACGACAAATAAATTCGTAGATAGTTGTGTAATTAATTAATGGAACATTCAGCGTAGGAAGTCTAATAGCTTAAATTGGCATTTATTTTCATATTCAAAAATTGGCTAGTTTATCTTACTGTCTGATGTTGAAAGATGTTTGAAAAAGAAAAAGTTCGTAGTTCAAAATAAGGAAATATGGAGTTTATACGAAAAAAAAACCTATATCAGACAGCACGATAAATGCAATGAGGTTTTTTTTTGGTTTCTTACCCTCCTTTTGGAAATCACCCCTGAAAAAGTATTACAGG
>NC_087216.1:67551039-67581039 GCF_015104395.2 Macrobrachium nipponense
ATCTAGAAATTATTTAGAAAAGAATTGGGGAATGCGCTAATTTTTTTTTATTCTTCATTTACCATCACTCTTCTCGAACTGTTTCCATTTTTTAGTTTTTTGGAAAAAAATAAAAAAAAAAAAACTATTGCGCCGACTTTGTCTGTCCGTTCGCTTGTCCGTCCGCACTTTCTCTGTTCGCCCCTAAATCTAAAAATACTACTGAGGCCAGAGGGCTGCAAATTGGTATTCTCATCCTCCACTCATCAAACATGCCAAATTGCAGCCCTCTAGCCCCAGTAGTTTTTATTTTATATCAGGTTACAGTTACTCATGGTTCGTGCATCTGGCAGCGCTTTCCGGAGCCGTGGGACGCACCCTTACTCTGCCGTATCTAGAGCAACTGGAGAGCTGCCAGTCATAGTTGGTGGTTATATACAGCAGTATATGTTGCAGAAAACTCGATTGCGGCTTGTTAGAAACTTTTTTACTTTTGTTTTGTTTTTATTTCACTTGGCCTGACGAAATTTCCCGAATTTCTGGACTCAGATTATAGTAGGAAATAAAAAAAAAAATAGCTACATTTGTAAACGTTTTTACGTTTTTGTTTGGGCAAAGATTCTGGCTAGTTATCATTTATAATTCCGTTTTAGAGATCCGATTATAATAATAAAATATTACAAAACTAATTAGATATTACAAAACGAAGATATAGTCGCTGTTGAAATAAAAAAAAAAAAAATACAGTGTTCTCTCTTATTCATGAAAACCCTGGTTAACTTACCATCAACAATTAAGAAGAGGGTTTTATGGAAGAAAGCGAATGTCGCTGACGCCAATCCCGGTGTTAATCATGACCTGATTCGGTTGGGCCATAAAAAATATAATTAGTGGAACTAACGCATCTTTTTATTAATATTACGCCTTATCAGGTTTCATGAACACCAGGATGACTTAGTTTGAAATGAAATAACGGTGATGATATATATATATATATATATATATATATATATATATATATATATATATATATATATATATATATATATATATATATTATATATATATATATATATGTATATATATAATATTATAATATATAATATAATATATATATTATATATATATATATATATATATATATATATATATATATATATAGATGACCACGAAATATAATAAAACGTGATGCTATGTATGAAAAAAGGTACTGCCACCTAGGAAAATGAAAAACGAGAACTTTCCTTGTTAAGAAAACCTGACAGAAGCGATTTCAGAAGAGAAAGTCTCTTTCGATGAAAGAATGAAAGTTGTTTTATCAGTGAATGGAAGCTCCGTTTAACAAATGAAAGCTGCCTCTTCAATAGTGAGTGTTCTATGTACAAAAATTAAGCTTTTTTAGTTACAGAATGATAGTGGCATATGAAAAATGAACAAGACCTGGATGTTAGGACCCACTCTATGGGAACAATTGGAAGAGGAGGACATTATCTAACTGTTAAACTGAATAAGTATATAGTATATCTGTATCAAACACGACTAAACCTTTATACATTTAGAGTCAATAGAAATGATATGACGTTCATTTATAATACGTATGATAAGTTCGATGATCCTAACAAAAGAAAGCGAATCTACACCAAATTGTTTCTACGATCTTTATGAACTTTAATTGAAAACGGGATCATTTTCTTAGTCAATATATAATCGGATACTGATCTTTCTGTATTTTCCATTTTACCTTCTGATACTTCTTTCGAATCTACACAAAATTCTTTGGACGCTTGATTTCAGGTCAATGGCCCCTTTGGTGGGCTTGTTCCATATAAATAGGGTTCTTCATCTTCTGAAAACTAATAATAATTATTAGTATTTATTATAAGCACATTCATTTTTGAGATCTGTATATGTTACTCGAATCATTTACCGTCCGTAATTTCATATGCAGTAGAAATTGCCTTTAATTTTTGTAGTCTACAAAAGATAACGGAGTGATTTCAATCCTTGGCAAGAACAGATCCCTCCCGTCTTTTTATGACCTTAAGGCGTCAATTCTCTGTCATTCTGTCCTCACACTGACCTGAACTATCATAATATGAGTTTAATTTAAATTCAACTTTCTTTTTTTTTTTTGATCCACAAAATAATATCAGAAGAAGTTCAATCAATAACCACCTTAGACCAAGCAACTCTTGGCAAGAACAGACAACGGCCCCCTCCGCCCACACACAAACCGATTTATAATACTGAAATCGTTAAATTCTCTTCCTTTCTTGACCTCGCACTGACCTGACCTACAAACCCCTATACCCTTCCCAACACCCACCCAATCGATGGCTCTGCATCACCCGACGCCAGCTGAGGCGACTTCGCTCCTCCCAAATCGATTCCAGTCATCCGCCTTCCATTACTCTTTGTTTCGTCTCTCA
The DNA here is from genome assembly GCF_015104395.2 of Macrobrachium nipponense. Taxonomy (NCBI): domain Eukaryota; kingdom Metazoa; phylum Arthropoda; class Malacostraca; order Decapoda; family Palaemonidae; genus Macrobrachium; species Macrobrachium nipponense. Next base: position 67,553,448 of record NC_087216.1, read on the forward strand.
AATCAGTCTGACCAGATTAAACTCTGGGTAAGGAAGGTTCCTAATTTCAGAAGTCCGCCCCCCCCCCCCCCCCCCCCCCCCCCCCCCCCCCCCCCCCCCGCCCCTCTATCTTAGTTCGCGGTTTTTTTTATTTGGCGTGTCATATTTGGCGTGTCACGTACTTTTAAGGTCATATTGTCGGTAAATCTCTTTTTCTTGTGATGTGGTTCCTGCTTGCCATTGTCATTCATAACTCTCTCACTCACTCACTCTCACTCTCTCTTTTAGAACATAATACGAGAACTAAGAAATACCTCATTTCCTTCTAGCTGCAAAGGTCCCGCGATTCATACATTACCTAGAAAGCGAACGTTTCCTGTTTTTTTGCGTGAGGCTGAAATCTCAAAAAGCATCCATTTATATATATATATATTATATATATATCATATATATATATATATATATATATATATATATATATATGTATGTAAACGAGATATTAATCTCGTTTTTATTTGGTAAACGTGAATCCCTGAGCGCTAGGCAAACTGATACACTCAATCTCTTTCTCTCTCTCTCGACTTGTAACCCCAACAAAAAAAAACCCCCCCCCCCCTCTCTCTCTCTCTCTCTCTCTCTTCTCAGCGACCGCTCTCTCTCTCTCTTTCTCTCGACACCCTCTCTCTCCATTCTGACAGGTAATCAAAATGAGAGTCAAAGTTATATAAAAATAAATGTTTATTTAACAATGGAAAGATGATAATCCAAGTCTCACAGACTAACTAACTCTGTTATCCCCCCAGCATTTAAAATGTCTACATCAGTAATTAGTCACCAATTGTCTCTTCTCCCATACGGGACCCTCGGTCCCCCCTTGCCAGAATCGTCTGTTACAAAGACACGAGAAACACTCCGTTAGCACACATAAGTTTAAAGACAAAGTTAAAAATTAAACATTCTTACAAATGTCAAACAGTCAACAAGCCTCCCCTTTGGCTAAAGTAAAGGTAACACTTACTCATTGCAGCCCAGAATATTACACACTTAATACAGATAAACTTTCGCAGAGCTCTCCCGGCATCTTGCTTACTCCCACAGACGTCTCTGAAAGTCTCCCCCATAGACTTGGCTAATGATACCATTATCAATGGAAGAGGCGCACACGTACATATGAATGCACACTTCGACAAGCGCCCACGTTACTGGCTACAAACCAGTTTCTCAAAGGCACTTGGACAGACCCATGAACTCACTAAAGTTGACCTGCTTAACTATGCACTTTTCGTATCATGCCATCCCTTTAATGATTTATTAGCTTTATCAGGCCATTGCTTGCGAACTCTTGTCTCTATGGGAAGTTTAAAAGTGAACAGTCTTCACATTCCAAGAATGTCACAACGAACATATTAATATATTATTAATTATAACCCCTAGGACTCACCACACACACACACACACACACACACACACATATATATAATATATATAGATATATATATATATATATATAATATATATATATACTATATATATATATATATATATAAAGGTTTTTGCCACAAAGTAAAAAAATGAAAGAGCGAGATAGCCGAGTACGTTTCGGTCCTGTTGAGACCCTTTACTTAAGGCAAACTTAAGTTAAAGGGTCTGAACAGGACCGAAAGTACTTGCCTATCTCGCTCTTCCATTTTTTCCATCGTGGCAAAAACCTTTATATATATGTATATATATTATATATATATATATATATATATATATATATATATATATATATATATATATATATATATATATATATATACATTTAAGATGTTATGAAGCCACCCAGACATCACCTCTTTAACTTATCAACGTCTGCTGGGAAATGTGCACCAAGCTCGAACGTTCACAGCTTGAAAATGTGTCAAAAGTGATTGGAAGACTTTTTAAAATGAGTTGATTGTTTCATGAAACCATAGCTTGCAGTTATCCTGAACGCTACTGATGATGCAGAACATATCTGCATGGAAACGTCAAGTACAGCTGCGTGAAAAATAGGAATTCGGGCTTTTAATTTTAGATGAATCAAATTTAAGCTTATGTTCACTTCATACTAAAACCCATATGGTGTTATTTTTATTCCTTTATACTTAATAATAATAATAATAATAATAATAATAATAATAATAATAATAATAATAATAATAGATAATTATCATAACCTGAAAAACAGAAACAAGAGGATATGGGATACGCCAGTGAAAATTGTATCCATAATCATAGGGACACTAAGAGGCCCTATCCCTGGATCCCTGGAAAGGAACCTGGAAAAACTAGAGGCTGAAGTAGCTCCAGGACTAATGCAGAAGAGTGTGCTATTAGAAAGAGCGCACATGGTAAGAAAAGTGATGGAATCCTAAGAGGCAGGATGCAACGCGGAACCCCCCCACCCCCCACTATAAATACCACCCAGTCGAATTGGAGGACTGAAATTGAAAAAAAAAAACAATAATAATAATAGAGTTGCAACATTTCACAGCCTTAAGTAAACCGGAGGATTAATTATTCAACAGTAATTATTCCGTATTTCCTATTCTATTTGAATTCATTCCACCACAAAAATAATATCTGGGGCTTCCAATTAGACAGCAATGTTTCTTTTCTCTCTTCATTCTTATAAAAACAAAACTTGAAATATTCCAACCAAAGTTATCCTCCCCCTAGGAATAAACTTGTACCACTTTCTATCGGTTCACCTCTTTCTTTCGAAAATGTACTCTTCCTGCTCTTTCATGTCTTTTTTTTTTTCTTTCTTTTTTTTTTTTTTTTAGTCTTTGCAGCCATCTCATCCCTTTCGTCCTTTTCGAGGAATTCCTTTAATCGTAAACGAGTTTCCTGTAGCTGGAAAAATAATCCGCTTTTTCACTTTTCCACCCCAAACTTCCTTCATCCGGATATTTCATTTTTCTCTTTTGTCTTTTTGGACGTGCCCTCACTCACACGGACACGCGACACGCCCTCACTCACACGGACACGCGACACGCCCTCCACTCACACGGACATGTGGACAACATTCACGGTTTACCCGTGAATGTTGTCCACACGGGTGAGGCGATGGGGATGTGCCGTGCCCGACGATGCCAGTAGTGTGTTTCAATGCGGTACGATAAACATGGTGCCTACCGTAAACGAAGAGACATTGTGTAGCATGGTAATTGCTGTGTTTGATGAAGAAACAGAAGAGAATATGGTGTAAAGAATGGCTCAGTAAAAGAATTGTATACGGTAACGTACGTCTGCCAGGGTTCGAAGCTCAAGCCATCGGGCACCACCATGGTGAGTTTGCTACAAGACCCATCGGACAATTTGACGGTTTGGCCCCGTCAATGTGTGCCCATTAGAGGGGAGGTCCGCCGATCAGGCCCGGTCGTGTGACAGGCCTTTTACTGTTTTTCTGCAGGAAAGAAATGATGGTAACCATGACGAAGAGACACGGGGTGGGGGGGTCAAGATTCAGAGAGCTCCTGTGTTTCACTGCTGGAGACGATTCCTTCCGAAGGTGGGGGAGAACAACAGGGGGTGGAGAATAAGAGGACGAGAGGAATAGAAACAGATAAGAACTGTTTTTAAAATGAGAATACTAAGAGAGAGAGAGAGAGAGAGAGAGTGTTTTTCCAGTTTCAATTCAACATTTATAAATTAATGTGAGATTACGAATTGACTTTGAAGAAATAAAATAAAGCACCAAGAAACTGACGTTATTAAACACGAGAGAGAGAGAGAGAAAGAGAGAGAGAGAGAGAGTTTCTAATCCCAATTAAACAATTATAAATGAATGCTTTTTGGTCACAAATTGACTTGGAAAAAGTAATGAAGACAGTGACTGTTAAGTGGAGAGAGAGAGAGAGAGAGAGAGAGAGAGAGAGAGAGAGAGGAGAGAGATTTCAAATTCAACATTTATGAACTAATATTTTGAGATTACGAATTGACTTTGAAGAAATGAAATAAAATAAAACAAGATACTGACGTTATTAAACGAGGTGAAAGAGAGAGGAGAGAGAGAGAGAGAGAGAGAGAGAGAGAGAGAGAGAGAGAAAAATTTTCTAATCTCAATTAAACATTTATAAAATTTAATGCTTTATGGTCACAAATTGACTTGGAAGAAGTAATGAAAACAGGTGCCTGTTAAATGAGAGAGAGAGAGCGAAAGACTTACAAATTAACATTACTCTCTCCATCCATAAATATCATACCGATAACACTCAAGTTCCAATCACTTTTAAAAAGGTCAGCAAAAATAATGTGGGTGGGTTTTTATTCATCCTTCCTTGTACCAAGTACGGCAGACGAAAGAGAAAGAAGGAAACTAAGCATCAAGGTTAAATAAAAACTTATGGGAGAATTCTTTTTTGCAAAGGATTTTTTTTCAAAGAACGGAGATTAATAGACAGACGATGAGACGAATGAGAGGCAAATAATAAAATGATGATAATAAAAAAAGTTTCTGAGAAGAAAAGGATATTTTGAATTATACGGCATAACTAGCGCGCTCACTGTAAGCAGTAGTGGTCTTTGTTTTCATTAGTTGATCTTCACGTCGAAGTCATTCATTATTCTTCATCTCTATTATTATTATTATTATTATTATATTTTTTGTTTTTTGTTTTTGCTCTATCACAGTCCTCCAATTCGACTGGGTGGTATTTATAGTGTGGGGTTCCGGGTTGCATCTGCCTCCTTAGGAGTCCATCACGTTTCTTACTATGTGTGGCCGTTTCTAGGATCACACTCTTCTGCATGAGGCCCGGAGCTACTTCAGCCTCTAGTTTTTCTAGATTCCTTTTCAGGGATCTGGATCGTGCCTAGTGCTTGCTATGATTATGGGTACGATTTCCACTGCATATCCCATATCCTTCTTATTTCTATTTTCAGATCTTGACACTTATCCATTTTTTCCCTCTCTCTCTTTCAACTTCAACTCTGGTGTCCCATGGTATTGCGACATCAATGAGTGATACTTTCTTCTGACTTTGTCAATCAAAGTCACGTCTGGGTCTATTTCACGTATCACCCTATCCGTTCTGATACCATAGTCCAGAGGATCTTTGCCTGATCGTTTTCTATCACTCCCTCAGTTGGGTGCTCGTACCACTTATTACTGCAAGGTAGCTGATGTTTCTCGCACAGGGCTCCAGTGGAGGGCTTTGCCACTGAATCATGCCTCTTTTTGTACTGGTTCGTGCAAGTGCCGGGCATTCGCTTGCTATGTGGTTTTTATGGTTTCATTTTTCGTATTGCAGTTCCTACATATGGGAGAGATGTTTATTTCCATCTATCGTTGTTCTTTGAACATATCTGTTCTTAGGCCTGATCTTGTGCCGCTGTTATCATTCCTTCAGTTTTCCTTCTTTAGCTCTCCCCTCTGTAGCCATTGCCATGTGTCATTGCTGGCTAGTTCTTTAATCTGTCTCATGTATTGTCCCGTGCATTGGTTTGTTGTGCCAGTCCTCTGTTCTGTCTGTCATTCTCCTGTCTCTGTATATTTCTTGGTCTCGTCTACTTTTATTAGTCCTTCTTCCCATGCACTCTTTAGCCACTCGTCTTCACTGGTTTTAAGATATTGCCCCAGTGCTCTGTTCTCGGTGTTGACGCAGTCCTCTATACTTAGTAGTCCTCTCCCTCCTTCCTTTCGTGTTATGTATAGTCTGTCCGTATTTGCTCTTGGGTGTAGTGCTTTGTGTATTGTCATATGTTTCCTGGTTTTCTGATCTATGCTGCGGAGTTCTGCCTTCGTCCATTCCACTATTCCTGCGCTGTATCTGATTACTGCACTGCCCATGTGTTTATGGCTTTTATCATATTTCCGGCGTTGAGTTTGACTTGAGTATCGCCTTGAGTCTCTGCATATATTCTTTCCTGATCGTGTCCTTCATCTCTTGGTGAAAATTTTATATCCCCTCCTTCCATTATTCCCAGGTATTTGTATCCCGTCTCATCTATGTGTTTGATGTTGCTCCCATCTGGTAGCTTTATCCCTTCAGTTCTCGTTACTTTGCCTTTTTGTATGGTGACTAAGGCGCATTTCTCCATTCCTAACTCCATCCTGATGTCCCCAGATACAATCCTTACAGTCTGGATTAGGGTATCTATTTCCTTGATGCTCTTACCATATAGCTTGATGTCGTCCATGAACATCAGATTGATTGAGTCTGTTGCCTCTTTTCTTGAGTTGGTACCCGGCATTCATCTTCTGCAGTACTTTTGTCATGGGAATCATGGCTACTACGAAGAGTAGTGGGGACAGTGAGTCGCCCTGGAAGATCCCTCTCCGGACATTATTATTATTATTATTATTATTATTATTATTATTATTATTATTATTATTATTATTATTATTATTATTATTATTCAGAAAATGATGAACCTTATCCATATGGAACAAGACCACAGGTGTCATAGTCTTGAAATTCAAGCTTCCAAATAATATTAAGGCGTTCTTAGAAAGTAGTAAGAGGAGGTAAAAGGAAATACAAGAAAATCGAGAGAGAGAGAGAGAGAGAGAGAGAGAGAGAGAGAGAGAGAGAGAAATCCATCTATAAAAAAACGAAAGAAAAAACACATCAACAAAAAGATAAAATGCAAGTAAAATTATCAAAATGGAAGGAGAACTGCATTAGGGTATTGTTACATTGTATCTTCGCTTGAACTGCTGAAGTTCCAATTGCCGACCGACCTCCTCTGAAGGGGGAGATGTTCCACAGTCCAGCGGTGTGAGGAATAAAGGACCTCTGGAACTGAGAAGATCCACAGCGAGGAACATTGACTGCCTCTACTTTATTTCCCTCTTCTCTGAGTTCTCTCTTCCACCTTCGACATTTTAAAATCTTCCGTAATCATCGTCTGTAATCGAATTGTTCAAATAAAATATGTAGGAAATATTGATAAACTTATGTATTATGACCTGATTTGCCGACGTTTGTTACCGAACGTTTGAAATCTAGTTACCAAAACCAAATACTGGATAGAATCATCAAATAGTTCCATTTAGGTAGCAAAGAAAATATACAGAAGACATTTGTAAAAAAATTAAACTCATTATAAAACAATGCGACTTTCAGATATTTCAATGGCCCTGAAATTAAATAAAATAGTCACTATATATAGATTCATCTTTCTGCTATTTCCAACCCCCTACTCGACTGAATTAACATATTTCCTCTAAATCGACGAAACGGAATGAAATAGGAGGAAACGTAAAAACAACACCAGATGGCACAAGTAGAAAGACAAGATCATTCAAAATATTCAAATAAAAACATAAAACATAAAATGTTTGGGACGTGAAAAACTACAATTCGAAGAATCTGAAATTTAAGGAATTCGTTTCTTTTAATAAAAAATAAAAAAAGAGACGAAAATACATTTTTTTTCTTGGAAATATATATATATATATATATATATATATATATATATATATATATATATATATATATATATATATATTATATATATAATATATATTATATATATATATATATATCTGCTACTATGCCAAAATAAATTAATTACCTCATTTGGAACGACAGCCCTTCAAAAGTAATGAGATCATTTTCGCAGTGGGGAAAAAGGGCGCGAAGTGAAACATCTTGCAAAGGATTCTCGAGAACTAAGCCGCCTGAGAGATTCAGCCAATTATTTGTTTCAAGCTGAAGAACATTTATCTTGATGTTTACTTCATCTCAATCTTTTCCGCTTCTCAACAGCACCGAGAGTGCAGATATATGAAATCCTTTAGATAAAATAAGACATTCTATATTCGTCCTGCGTTCCGTCAACGTTAACGAAAGGAAGTTGTCTTCATTGTTTGAGATTCTTGACTCAAAATGAGAAAAAATCGGTTTTGGCCATTTGTTAAGTATCAATAAAAGCTTAACTCTTTTGAGGAAAAGCTCGTTCTTCAACATACAATATAACTAGAGAGGGTGATATATTAGAATTATGAGAATCATTTAAGAAATATAGAATATTATTTTTAAAATGAACGCAAAAGTAGATTGAAGCAGAATAATTTCAACTATGTAATCAAAAAGATAGTCTCTCTCTCTCTCACTATATATATAGATATATATATATATATATATATATATATATATCATATATATATATAATATATATATATATATATATATATATTTATTTATTTATTTTATTATATATATATTATATATATATATATATATATATATTATATATATATGATATAAATACAAATATAAAGTATGTGTGCGCGTGTATGTATGTATGTATATATATATCTATTATATATATTATAATATATATATATATTATATTATATATATATAGATATATATATATATATATATATATATTATATATATATATATATATATATATATAATATATCACAAGGAAAGTATTCAGATAAATTTTTTTCAAACTGTTTTTGTCTTTGAAAGGAACAAACAAATTATATGTATAAATATTGTTGCTTTCAAGACTTCCATAGGGTGGTTTTTGAGTGTTTTGTGCGTTGTGTGTTTGTGCGTGTGGAAATCTTGAGAGAAACCAATATCGATACATATTATTTTGTTCAAAGAGAATAGTGTTTGAGAATAAATGATTTGAATATTTCTCCTAGGTAATTACTGAGGACTAGAACAGTAACCTTATAACGCAATGAGTTTAAGGAAGGAAATTAAAACTATTTATGATTATCTATACACCTGTTTTTCCTTTTCATAATCAGCCAATAGTTTCCATTCCGTTGGACATTTCCAATACTGGTTACCGTTTCTTTCTAATCTTATATTTCCTTAATTAAGGTTTCTTGTTACCATTTCCATTAAAAGGGTTCTAAGCCTCAGAAACCCATCTCTAAATCCCATACCCTGAACCTCCCGTGCCCCAGTTGTGCCTATAAACGGAAACTTCTCTGAACAAGAAGGGGAAGCATTTGGTCTAAATCTCATCAATAACTACAACAGAACGACTCGCTTGGCTTCCTGTCCATAACCACATATTAAAATGTGTCATAAGAAACTCTGAAAGCTTGTTAAATGAAAGAGGAGGAGGAGGAGGAGGAGGAATCACCTTCTTAGACGGTTGATCGTATTAATATTAAGGCAAGAAGTTGCTACGATCATTCAAACGTTATTTAAAATTTTTTAAAGGACTCTGACATGTAGTAATGTAACAATATAAGTTTTAAGTTACAATGTTAAAAACCTCCTTTTTTTTAAAACATTCAATACTTTTTTCTTTGTAATAACTTTTTCGACAGCAGATAGGACCTCTCAGAGAAATATTTCTCTCTCTGTCTCTCTCTCTCTCTCTCCGCCTTTCTTGATAGTCACAGAAAAAACACAATTATAATTCAAGCGCCTTTCTCTCTCTCTCTCTCTCTCTCTCTCTCTCTCTCTCTCCTCTCTCTCTCTCGCCTTTCTTGATAGTCACAAGAAACATTAATTATTATTCAACGCGTTACTATCTCTCTCTCTCTCATCTCTCTCTCTCTCTCTCCTCTCTCTCTCTCTCTCTCTTCTTCTTACTTCTTCTTCTTCTTCTTCTTCTTGTGAAACGGCTCTCTTCCAGAAATAATATCTTCAACCAGCCGATTCGAAACCAATTCAAACTTTAGTCTTTTATCTTCTATAAAGAATTTTTTTTCTCCTCGGCTTAAAATTGGTCGACAAAAATGAGAGAAGAAGAAGAAGATGCCTTCTTTCTTTTCGGGAAGGACGTCAATAATCCTTCGAAGCTTAAATTAATTGTGGGTTTGGTTATGGATTTTGAATTGGGTTGTGTATGAGAATGTTAATAAGAGTTACGTGACATTTATATGATTCTGTTGTTTGGTATCATATTATTTTTTCAGATTTTCGTTTTGGGTTTTCATAGCAATTTCCGTAAGTAACTCATCAATCCTGTGAATGGTAGGAACATCTGGCATTCCAATAACTTTACTTTAAAAATGCGCATTATTAAGACGAATATCAAATCAATACTTAACTCTAATTGACTGGCATAATTGGTCGAAATATACAAGCAACATAGCTCTAAACACATATTGTTCTTAGTTTACTCCTCTCTCTCTCTCTCTCTCTCCACTCTCTCTCTCTCCTCTCTCTCTCTCGTCTCCTCTCTCTCTCTCTCCATCCCCAGACAGTCATTACGCAATCTGGTAATAAGATTATACTAATTTTTATTGCCTTTACCATGCAGAAACATTCAAACCAAAGTAAAAACCATCAAACTTAATATTCCTCATAAATATATACATAATATATATATATATATATATATATATATAATATATATATATATTATATATATATATAAATATATATATATATATATATATATATATAATATATAAATATACACCGTCATACTCACATATATATGTATATATATACATATGTTGTGTTGTGTGCGCGCGTAAGTGCAGGTGTGACTGAAGTTCATTCATTTCCAGCTCATTTAATTTCGCGTACGTTGACAACAACCTTTCTTACGTAGAAACAAAGAGCCTAACATTCTACAAAATTGACATCTAACGTATTTTTCTAGTGCAAAGAATGAATAATGAACCGTCGGGTGTGGGGGGGGGGGGGGGGTGGGCGCGGTTTTGTCCTAAATAATATAGGAGTCATTACCGATAATGGACAATGATCGCTGCTGTGTTTTTTGCGGGAAGAAATGATACTAAACATGAGGAAGAGATGTGTCACTGCTGGAGATGAATGCTTCCGGTTGAGGGAAAACACAAGTGATGGAGAATAACAAGACGAGAGGAATAGAAACAGATAAGGGCTGATTTTAAAATGAGAATACTAAGATTATATATATATACATATATATAATATATATATATAGATATATATATATATATATATATATACGTATATATGATATATATATATATAGATATATATATATATATATAATATATATATATATATATATATATATATATATATATATGTATGTATGTAGTGTGGTTTGTGTGTATATAGATATTTATACATATATATATATATGTATGTATATATACTATATAATATATATATATATATATATATATATATATATACATATATATGTTATATATATATATATCCAATTTCAATTTCAATTCAACAATTGAGATTACGAATTGATTTGGAATGTATTTAAAAGTAAGCAAGAAACTGCCGTTATTAAATTAAAGGAAATTAAAGGGAGAGGAAGATGAGAGAGAGAGAGAGAGAGAGAGAAGAGAGAGATTTGCTAATTCCAATTAACATTTATACTTGAATGCTTTTTGGTCACAGATTGACTTAGAAGAAGTAATAAAGACAACGTGACTGTTAAACGAGAGACCTTACCTTACAGACCTTACATTTTGTTCGGGTTGCCCCCAGGTCCCTCAGTGTGAGCACCTCTAATGTCTACCAGAGAGTTGCTAGTACATCTTCCGGTATATTTTGCATCTTCCAATCTTGGATGGTCTGGGATGCAGTTTAGATATTTGTCGAGCTTATTCTTAAACACATCTACGCTCACTCCTGATAATTATCCTAGATGGAGCTGGCAACGCATTGAATAGACGCCTGCATTATCGATGCTGGGTGCGTAGTGGATTAATGTCTTGTGTGCTTTCCTTATTGATTCCTGGTATAGTTTTGGGCACTAGTAATCTACCTCTGATTGCTCTTTCTGATATTTTTAGTTCCCATGTATTTTTCTGCTATTCCTTCTATCTGTTTCCATGCCTGAATTATCATGTAGAGTTCTCTTCCTCCTTTCTAGACTATATGATTTTAAGGATTGTAGTCTTTCCCAGTAGTCAAGGTCCTTAACTTCTTCTATTCTAGCTGTAAAGGACCTTTGTACACTCTCTATTTGTGCAATATCCTTTTGATAGGTGTGGTGGGGTACCATATCATATTGCAATATTCAAGAGGACTACGAACATATGTTTTATAAAGCATAATCAGTGGTTCAGCTTTCTTTTCTGTTTTGAGTTAGTGCCGTCCGTAACAACATTCCCATTTTTGCTTTACATTTTGCCAATAGAATTGCTATTTGATCATTGCATAAACATGTTCCTATTCATCATCACACCAAGGTAATTTAAACTGCTTCCTTATTTGTGACTGTCTCATTATTATTAGGTCCCCTATATGCATATAGCTTTCCTTCTCTGCTCTCCATAATTTATTGATTCAAATTTATCAGAGTTAAATACCATCCTATTTACCTCTGCCCAATCATATACTTTGTTAAGGTCTCTTTGTAGAGCGTTCCTATCTTCATCACAAGTAATTTCTCTACTTATTCTTGTGTCATTGGCGAAACTACTCACTACCGAATCCTTAACATTACTGTCTATGTCTTCAATCATAATAACAAACAGTATTGCAGCTAACACCGTACCTTGTGGGCACACCGGATATTACCTTGGCTTCATCCGATTTCTCATCGTTTGCAATAACTATCTGTTTTCTGTTGTGTAAAAATTCTTTTAACCATCTTCTACTTTATCCACGATATTGTGTTTTCTCATTTTTTTCGCTAATACATTATGGTTACCTTGTCAAAAGCTTTTGCAAAGTCTAGATAAACCACATCTGTTTCATTTCCGCTTTTTCATATTTTTGAATATGTTCTCACGGTGGATTAACAGTTGGGTTTGTGTACTTTTTCCAGGTACGAAACCATGTTGTCCTATATTAAACAAATTATTTTTTATTTAATGTTTCATAATATTTTTCTTCATTACCCTTTCATACACTTTCATAATATATGATGTTAGACTCACAGGCCTATAATTACTTGCCTCTAGTCTTGATCCACTTTTGAAAGTAGGGGTATGGGTATCATATATGCTAATTTGTGCTCATCATAAATCTTGCCGGTATCATACACTTTGGTCTTAATAATATTGCAAGTGGCTTTGCGATAGAATGAACTATTTTCTTTAACAAAATAGCAGGAACTCCATCAGCCCTGCTGCAGCTCCATTTTTAATTTCATTAATTGCCTGCACAATATCAGCTTCATTAATATCTATGTCAGCTAAAATATTCACTATTTTCGTCCCTTACTTCTATATCATTGTCTTCATTATCTATTCTAGGGTGAATTCTCTCTTATATCGTTCTGCCAATATGTTGCAAAATTTCCTTTTTTCATTCGTTAGTTCTCCCTTCATTCTAGAAGGCCTATTTCTATTCTTCTTTTATTCATCTTTTTCGCGTATAATTATAGTTTGGGGTTTTGCTTGATATTTATTAGGGTTTTTTTTCTTCCAAGTCCCTTTTTTCATTTTCTTTTGATTGTATAATCTTTTGTTCTGCATTTTCTATCTTACTTTTTAGTTCTATAACTTTCCATGCATTTTTTTTCTTTTACAAGACCTTTTTCCACTTTCTGATTTTCTGGGAACAAAAGATCCTTCTGTCTCTTGGTATGCATGACTGATGTTTACTTTTCTTCTTCGGTATATATTTATCCACTATTTTCTCTAATTTTTATTTTATAATATCTCCATATTTACCCTTATGTCATCACTTACGAAAATGTTATCCCAAATCTTTGTTTAATTCTTCATTTATTTCTGACCATTTTATATTTTTACTGTAGAAGTTGTAATTTCCATATATCCTTCCCACTTTTTCATTTTTTGCTTATCTCTGTTTTCACTTGCTTTGGAATGGACTGTTAATTCTATGACATTATGGTCTGAATACTCGCATTATAAACTATTATTTCTTTAACATAATTCATCTCGTTCACAAATACTAGGTCTAAAGTATTTTCCTTTCTTGTTGGCAGGTGATTTATTTGTTGAATGTTGTATTCTAGTAGCATATCTAATAGCTTTTCGATTGCCTCTTATTCTTCTGCACTACTATTACTCTCTTTTTTATATGTATAAGTACATCCACAATCTCCTATTCGTTCTTTCCAGCCTACGAAAGGAAAGTTGAAGTCTCCAGATAGGAGAATAGTCCAGTCCTTGTGATTCTACAAATATCATCCAATTTTTCTATTATTAAGTCAAACTCTTTAGTATTAGTATAGGGGTCATATATTACTATGTTCATTAATTTTTCAGATTCAAATTCTACGCTATTAGTTCACATTCTGAGTTACTATATTTCTCATATATTTTTCCATGTTTTTTTGTCTTTCCCATAAAATTGCGGTTCCCCCTTGATTCCTATTTTTTCTATCTGATCTATAAGTTTGGAACCCTTTTATTTGATCATCATTCCCAGTCTCTTGGGAATACCAGGTTTCACTTATATTCATTATATCTATTTTCTTTTCAATTTGGGTTAGTTCTTCTAAGTACTCTATTTTTCTTTTTGAGTTACTCGTAACTAAACCTTGCGCATTCATCACTATGATGGTTTGCGTGTTTTATCCTTCATTTAATATTGGTAATAATACGGATTTTCCCATGTCTCTTTCCTGTTTCTGGTATGTTGTTCTTTTTTTCATTTCCAGAAATTCTGACATTAAAAAATCCAACTTTTCCATAATATTTGATCTTCCTTCATCATAATTATTCATTTTGTGTTTGAATCTGCAATTTTCTCCGTATCTGCAATATCCTCTTGCATAATAAATACAGTTATTATCTCTTGAGTAGAATCTTGGAGCTGAGGCTTTGATTTTTTTTGCTGTCATACTCTGCATATCTCGTTGATGGCTTGCTTTTTCTTTTACCTGATATTCTTTATTCTCTCTTTATTTGCTTCTTCTTATTTTTTTGATTTTATTACTTGATTGATTATTTATTTGATTATGATTCATGGCTACAGGGTGCATATATTTACATTTTTTGTCGAACATACATCCTTTTCCTTCTTTTAGGTTTTTGCATATTTTTGGATGCAGATCTCTGCAATCATCCTCATAGCCATCTAGGTATGCGCATTTACCATATATTTCATAGTTGTGACATACCTTAGGATGTTTGTAGTAACATCTTTCTCCAAATCTGCAATTCCTCTTTTCAAAAGGTTGCAGACTTAGTCTTTCTTGTCTATTTTTTCCTCTTTCCCGTCATTGTGTAGATCTGGGTAGAGCCTCTTCGGGATTTTCTTTTGTGTTGTCACATCGTGATTTATTTCTTCGTAAGTATGCTGCTTTATTGCCTCATATGTAGTATCAATGAGTATCTCTGCATCCATCACTACTTTTATATTGTTCTTTGTTTCCTTATTTTTTCTGTCATTTCAGTTTTTTTGTTTACTTCTCTTCCGTTTCCTCTTCTTCTTCTTCTTCTTCCTCTCTTCTTCTTCTTCATCCTCAACTATTTGTACATTCAATCTTGATTTAATAACATTGTCTATCCATGATAGACATGTAGAGCAAAATACTCTGGTATCTTTTCTCATATCTTGCATTACCTCAGCACATTGTGGATGGGTCGGAATGTTGCATGCAGCACATTTTCTGATTAGGTTTTGTGGTTTTATTAACTATGCTATACCACACCTTACACAGTTTGCATGCTTTTGGCATTCTTTTTCCTAATGCATCAATTAGTATATTCACAATGTTCACCTTATTCATATTCTTTGTCGGAATATGTTTTGGTTTATGTATATTTTCTTTATGAGTCTCTTGACCACTTGGATTTTATTTGGAACTTCTTCAATTATTTTCAAGATGTTTTCAGTTGATTTGTTCCAATTTGAAGGAATATATCCTTCTACTATATCTATGAATGCTTTTGTATCTTTTTGGTTAGGATTGTTGCTGATCTCAGAGATGAGAGAGAGAGAGAGAGAGAGAGAGATAGAGAGAGAGAGAGAGAGAGAGCCTACAAACTAACAATTACTCTATCCATCCATGAATATCATACCGATGACACTCAGTACCCAATCACTTTTAAAAAGGTCAATAAGAATAATGGTGGGCGTTTATCCATCCCTTCTTTGTCCCAAGTACGACAGACGAAAAGAGAAAGAAGGAAACTAAGCATCAATTTAAATAAAAACTTGCTGGAAAATTCTTTTACAATGGAGTTTTTCTTTCATGGAACGGAGATTAATAGACAGACGATTAGACGAATGAAAGTCATTATTCATTATTTCTATTATTATTATTATTATTATTATTATTATTATTATTATTATTATTATTATTATTATTATTATTATTATTATTATTCAGAAGATGATGAACCTTATTCATATGGAAACAAAAACCACAGGGGGTCATAGACTTTAAATTCAAGCTTCTAAATTAAAAACAAGAATCAAATAAAAAAGGAAAAAAAAAAAAAAAAAAAAAAAAAAAAAAAAAAAACACTACAAAAACTAGATAAAACTATAAGGAGGACTGTACGTATTGGGGTATCAATACATTGCATCTTCGCTTGAACTGTTGAAGTTCCAGTTGCACGACATCCTCAGGAGATGTTCCACAGTCCAGCGGTGTGAAGAATAAAGGACCTCTGGAACTAGAGAAGTTCGACAGGGAGGTATATTCATGCCTTTACTTTATTTCCTGTTTTCTGAGTTCTCTCGTCCACCTTCGCATTTCAAAATCTTCCGTAATCTTCGTTCTACAGTTAAATTGTTCAGATGAAATATATAAGAAATATTGATCAACTTTTGTGTTATCATCTAATTTGTTGACCTTTGTGACCGAAACTTATATATATTGGGACGTGAAAACTAACATTCGAAGAATCTGAATTCAAGGAGTTTGTTCTTTTTATAAAAAGAGACGAAAATGCATATTTTTTCTGGGGAAAAAAAAAAAAAGATACCTATATCTGCTATGATACCAAAATAATTGAATTTCCTCATTTGGGAACGAAAGCCCTTCAAAAGTAATGAGATAATTTTGGATGGAAAAGAGGACGCGAATGAAACGTCTTGCAAAGGATTCTCGAGAACTAAGCCGCCTGAGAGATTTAGCCAATTATAACAAGTTGAAGAACATTTCTCTTAATATTTCTTTCATCTCATCTTTTCCGCTTCTCAACAGCACCGAAAGATGCAGGAATGTGAAATCCTTCAGAAACCAATAAGACATTCTATACGAGAGAGAATTCGCCTAACTTAATATTCGTCATGCGGTCCGTACGTTTAACGAAAGGATGTTGTCTCTATCCTTCAGAATTCTTGACTCAAAATGAGAAAGAAATTTGACACCTTTAAGTACTAATAAGCTTAATTCTTTGAAGAAAGTTTGTCCTTTAACAAACAATAAAAACTCGAGAGGGTCATATATGAGAATATGAGGATCCTCTAATAAATGTGAGAATATTATTTTTAACATGAACGCAGGAGGTTGAAGCAAAATAATTTCAGCTATATAATTAAAACAGGTATTCTTCAAGTCTTCTCTCTCTCTCTATCTCTCTCTCTCCTCTCTCTCTCTCTCTCTCTCTCTCCTCTCTCTCTCTCTCTCTCTCTCTCATTAATGTGGTATATATATATATATATATATATATATATATATATATATATATATATATATATATATATATATATATATATAATATATATATACATATATATATATATATATATATACTATATATATATATATATATATATATACATTAATGAGAGAGAGAGAGAGAGAGAGAGAGAGAGAGAAAATTAGAGAGAGAGAGAGAGAGAGAGAGAGAGAGAGAGATTGAAGAATACCTGTTTAATTATATAGCTGAAATTATTTTGCTTCAACCTCCTTTTGCGTTCATGTTTAAAAATAATATTCTCACATTATTAGAGGATCCTCATATTCTCATATATGACCCTCTCGAGTTTTATTGTTTGTTAAAGGACAAACTTCTTCAAAGAATTAAGCTTATTAGTACTTAAATGGTCAAATTTCTTTCTCATTTTGAGTCAAGAATTCTGAAGGATAGAGACAACATCCTTTCGTTAAACGTAACGGAACGCATGACGAATATTAGTTAGGCGAATTCTCTCTAGTATAGAATGTCTTATTGGTTTCTGAAGGATTTCACATTCCTGCATCTTTCGGTGCTGTTGAGAAGCGGAAAAGATGAGATGAAAGAATATTAAGAGAAATGTTCCTCAACTTGTTATAATTGGCTAAATCTCTCAGGCGGCTTACTTCTCGAGGAATCCTTTGCAAGACGTTTCATTCGCGTCCTCTTTTCCATCCAAAATTATCTCATTACTTTTGAAGGGCTTTCGTTCCAAATGAGGAAATTCAATTATTTTGGTATCATAGCAGATATAGGTATCTTTTTTTCCCCAGAAAAAATATGCATTTTCGTCTCTTTTTATAAAAAGAACAAAACTCCTTGAATTCAGATTCTTCGAATGTTAGTTTTTTCACGTCCCAAATATATATAAGTTCGGTAACAAAGGTCAACAAATTAGATGACACAAAAGTTGATCAATATTTCTTATATATTTCATCTGAACAATTTAACTGTAGAACGAAGATTACGGAAGATTTTGAAATGTCGAGTGGACGAGGAGAACTCAGGAAAACAGGGAAATAAAGTAAAGGCAGTGAATATACCTCCCTGTCGAACTTCTCTATATATATATATATATATATATATATATATATATATATATATATATATATATATATATATATATATATATATATATATATATATATATATATATATATATATATATATATATATATATATATATATATATATATATATATATAAATATATATAATATATATATATATATATATATATAATATATATATATATATATATATATATATATATATATATATATATATATATATATATATAATATATACATATATATACATATTGTTCTATGTAAATGTCAAATATTTTTCATGTTGTTTAGATTTCTTATGTGCATAAGGTGATGTATTCGTATTCATAGTATGTCATTTTCCAGCCGTGAGAATGCATCATGTGATGTGAAACGTTGGCCTAATAAAACGATACTTATGAAAGAAATACCTTTACCTCTTCAGCCTGGTATATATATACCATACATACATGATACATATATATTATATATATATATATAGACTATTATATATATATATATATATATATATATATATATTATTATATAATATATATTATATATATGTGTGTGTGTGTGTGTGTGTAAGTATGTAAATATTTTGCACATATATGTATGTATTGCATATATATTACATAAGAAAAAATATTCAGATAAATTTGTTCAAACTATTTTCTCTTTGAAAGGAACAAACAAAGTTAATGTCTATCAATATTGCTGCTTTCATGCGTGAGTGTGTTGTTGTGTGTGAAACCATAACCGATCCCAGTTAACTCTGTTTCAATGAGAAGACAGTTAGGGAATAAGTAATGTGAATATTTCTCTTAGGTAATTTCTCTACGGTAATCACTGAAGACTACAACAGTAACCTTATAACGCAATGTGTTAAGGAAATCGCGCTATTTATCATTGTCTCTTACATTGTTTTCCCATTCATAATCAGAAACAGTTCCATGCTGCGGTCATTGGCAATGTTGGTTAATCATTTCTTCCCCTTAATTATTGTTGGATTACTATTTCCACTAAGAGGCCTTAGAAACCCCATCTCTAAATCAAATACCCTGCATCTCCCGTGTCAGTTGTGCCATAACCTGAAACATCCTCTGAATATGAAGGAGAAGTATTAGGTCAAAAATCTCACCATCAGCCACAAACAACCACATGTTAACATGTGTCACAGTATCTGAAAGCTTGAGATGAAAGAGAATTTTGGGGGGAAGAGGATTGAGGAGGAGGAATCACCTCCTGGTTTTCCTTATCGCTTCTGAGGAAAGATTCAATCTACAATCCGGACTGCTTTCGGAATTTTTTTTGACATTATCCGGATCAACTGAATCATCATCATTATTATTATTATTATTATTATTATTATTATTATTATTATTATTATTATATTATTATTATTATTATTATTATTATTATTATTATTATTATTATTTTTATTATTATTATTATTATTATTGTTTTTTTTTTTTTTTGCTATCACAGTCCTCCAATTCGACTGGGTGGTATTTATAGTGAGGGTTTCCGGGTTGCATCCTGCCTCCTTAGGAGTCCATCACTTTTCTTACTATGTGTGCCGTTTCTAGGATCACACTCTTCTGCATGAGGCCCGGAGCTACTTCAGCCTCTAGTTTTTCTAGATTCCTTTCAGGGATCTTGGGATCGTGCCTAGTGCTCCTATGATTATGGGTACGATTCCACTGGCATATCCCATATCCTTCTTATTTCTATTTTCAGATCTTGATACTTATCCATTTTTCCCTCTCTTTCTCTTCACTCTGGTGTCCCATGGTATTGCGACCATCAATGAGTGATACTTTCTTCTTGACTTTGTCAATCAACGTCACGTCTGGTCTGTTTGCACGTATCACCCTATCCGTTCTGATACCATAGTCCCAGAGGATCTTTGCTTGATCGTTTTCTATCACTCCTTCAGGTTGGTGCTCGTACCACTTATTACTGCAAGGTAGTTGATTGTTTCTTGCACAGGCTTCCAGTGGAGGGCTTTTGCAACTGAATCATGCCCTCTTTTTGTACTGGTTCTGTGCAAGTGCCGGGCATTCACTTGCTATGTGGTTTATGGTTTCATTTTTCGTATTGCACTTCCACTATCGGGAGAGATGTTATTTCCGTCTATCGTACTTTGAACATATCTGGTTCTTAGGGCCTGATCTTGTGCCGCTGTTATCATTCCTTCTGTTTCCTTCTTTAGCTCTCCCCTCTGTAGCCATTGCCAATTGTCATCGCTGGCTAGTTCTTTAGTCTGTCTCATGTATTGTCCGTGCATTGGTTTGTTGTGCCAGTCCTCTGTTCTTTCTGTTCTTTCTCCTGTCTCTGTATATTTCTGGGTCTTCGTCTACTTTTATTAGTCCTTCTTCCCATGCACTCTTTAGCCACTCGTCTTCACTGGTTTTCAGATATTGCCCCAGTCTCTGTTTTCGATGTTGACGCAGTCCTCTATACTTAGTAGTCCTCTCCCTCCTTCCTTTCGTGTTATGTATAGTCTGTCCGTATTTGCTCTTGTTATTATTATTATTATTATTATTATTATTATTATTATTATTATTATTATTATTATTATTTATTCAGAAAATTAACCATTTTCATGTGGCAAGATTCCCTCACAAGCGCCATTGACTGGATATTCAAGCTTCCAAAAATTATGGTGTTCATTAGAAAGACTTAACAGGGAAATACGTAAGGGAAAATACAAGAAAACGAGAGAAGTCACTTGTTGAACATAAACTAACAAACATTCAGAAGCTTCAGGTAGCCCTCCCTCTTCACTGAAAAGGCCATCTCAAGTGCCAGGAAGACTAATTACTGCCCTAAGGATAACACAATAGAAGGAAATCGAGTAGATTTTTAGCCTTAACTTTCAACCTTAACATAGATAACATACGCACGCAGATATGTAAATAATAGCCAGAACAATACTAAAATTGTTTTTAAATATACCAACGTGATAAGAAAACAACAACAATACATTAAACCCCACAGTACCGGGAGTATACGAACACCATGTAAAGACAATACATCTCAAATGAATGCAAATAGTTACCTGCGCATTCAATAACGATCATAGACCCAACTGGAATAGAGCTACCACAAAAGTAACGACGTAAACGCAAGAAGATTGGTTGAAGGCGTCGCATAAACAAGGGAGAATAATTTAAAGGGAACAAGTCGTTCGTTCGTAACGAGGACCCACTAGTTCACTTCTTTATAGTAATCCAAACTTTTATTGAAGATTTTAATGTTTGGACAGGCTCTGCCTTTCCTTCGTCTGATGCTGCCGCAGACACCATATAACAACTGGGATTCTGAGTGTTACCTTTAACGATGAATTACATACAGAAGGAGAATAACAAGTGATGAATCAAGAAGGATTGCCACACGAAATATAAGTAGAGGAGAAGCAATCCCCTGCATAAGTCGTAGGCTTTCATGGAGAGGATCTTTGCTCTTTCTGCATCTGACTTCATCCATTATCTGACCTTTTCCACCCATTCCGTCCTCTCTGTTACTTCTTCGGTGTTTCTGCCTCTGTCATTGCTTGGTAGCTCATCGTCCCTGTCGTCTTCTGTGGTATAGTCTATTAGCTCGTCTTCTTGTCATTCGTTACTCGGTGTTGTTTCTCTTTCCAGTTCCTCTCTTTGTGTTGTGGAGAGCAAATTCTTTTTTCTTCATGGTCCTTACTTACCAGCCTCTGTTCTGATGGGGGGGGGGGGGGGGGGGGGGGGGGGGGGGGGGGGGGGGGGGGGGGGGGGCGGTGGGGGGGGGGGGGGGGGGGGGGGGGGGGGGGGGGGGGGGCGGAGCGTTTATCTCTCTCATCCAGATGTTGATTGCCAACCTTCTTCTGTATCCTCTTTCCTCGGGTTGCTTCTGGATGCAGCATCTCCATATTTCCTTATTTCCTTCTCTTGACCAATATATATATTATATATATATATATATATATATATATATATATATATATAATATGATATATATATAATATATATTAGAAATAGATGGAATACAAAAGATGCAGTTCAAAGTCACAGTTAGAATAAAATCATGAAGCATATAAAAAGAGAAGTAAGCAGATATAATGGATACGTTTGTTCTTCTTTAAGCTACCTAATAATATATTTCAGTGCTTGTTATAGGAAAGGTAGATATTTTTTTTCCAACTAGAAATATAGAAGTTAATTATTACTAAGCCCAAATAATTATTCTAGAACGCCAGTTCTCTGATCGGTAACCCTTAAGTACTCTTAGGTTTTGAATTAACATCATTTTCAGAGGAACATAAAAATAATTCACCATGATCATATGAAACACTAGTTATGATTAAACAATCTATGCTACGTAAATTACATTATTGTATAAATTAACTTGGCATGACTAAGGACTTACTTCATCTACAACGTTAATGCTTAATTACACAGACTCTCACCTTAAAGGACGGTGCAATTAGGATCATGAGTAAATGAAGAGGTTAAATTCCATTCCACCTGAATCAAAAGGGACTAGAATACATATCAGGGAATTTGGTTACATTTCTGTCATATATGCCACGTTTATGGTCATGGGTATTACAGAGGTACAATTATAAAGTTGTCTTGGCACACTGCATTTATTCCATTGTCCTTATTTTGCAATTGCATAGATTTATACTTAACCAGATTAAGCTGGTATTGTAATTGCCTTCAATGTTAGATACAGTGTATTCATCTAAAGCCTCAATTTACAGTTGCTTTATTTCGTCCATCGCTCTGAAGAATTACCTAGAACAAAAAATAACAGAAGGCATCATGAAGCTGAGGAGAAAAACCAACGATATCATTTTCCCAAGTTGCAGAAAGCCATAAAATTAGGCTGATATAGACATTTAGGAAAAAACAGAGGGTAGGGATTTAAGAATTCCAAAGCTATAGTAGAGGGAAAAGTGACCATGAAGACCAAAGACCCCCAAAGACTTTCGTCTATTGTCTGTAGATAAATACATCGAAGACTGCTTATGCTTCCATCGTTTGATTGTTTGCATGGTGTTTTACGTTTCATGGAACCAGTGGTTATTCAGCAACGGACCAATGGTTTACGTGACTTACGACCACGTCGAGAGTGAACTTCTATCACCAGAAGTAGACATCTCATGACCCCTCAAAATGGAATGCCCGAGAATCGAACTCACGGCCACCGAGGTGGCAGGCCAAGACCAAACCGACCACGCCACTGAGGCGCTTTTAATGTTTGTTATTTTGTTCCATTATTACGTTCGTGATTATTACACACACACACACACACACACACACACACACACACACACATATATATATATATATATTATATATATATATATATATATATATATATATATATTATATATATATATATATATATATATATATATATATATATATATATATATATACACACATATATATATATATATATATATATATATATATATATAATAATATCATATATATATATATATATATATATTCATATATATATATATATATATATATACTATATATATATATATATATACTATGAAGTATGTATATGTATAAAACACCATTAGAATTCCGTTAGACAATGTCAAGAATTTGTTGCATTTTCCATTCGACCCTTCTTCAAAAAGCCGAATATCTCTTACGAATGAGACAACAGCGCGTTCATCAACGACCGAACTGTCGAGATACAGACAGGGTCATAACGTTTCTCTGCTTTAAAAATGAATCTCGACTTAATGGAAAGCTCTATTCAAGCGTTCCTCTTGCATGCGAAACGGGTGCAAAACTGAGGTGCCTGTCCCAATCTTATCGTCCGTGAGGAATGTATCATTTCCTCGGACTAGTGACGTTTTGCAATGCAGGCAATTTATTTCTTGCTGAGTTTCAGTCAGTGGGCAATATTCTGGGAGAACAAGTTCACTCAGTTTTCGAGGTCCAACGATAAGGGACACTTCACGAATGTATGTAATTGAAACAAAACTCCCCGCTACCCCTCCGCCACACAGATGTTCATAGACAACCACCTGGACAATTTAAAAATCATTGTAGGGCGAACAATGTCCAGTCTGGTACCCGAGTGAGAAACAGCAGCAACTCGTTCATACAAAGCATCCTAAGGAGTGAAGCAAGAAGATCTTAATTGTGGGAAACGATGGGATGAGGCCTTTGTCCCCTAAAGGACTTAATCTCTGTATTGGTAAGATGTCATCTGCAGATTCTGTCGTTATTATTATTATTTTTATCGCTGATATTTTTACTTTTTCATTATTAATGTGAATACTATCAGGTTAAAGTTTTTTTTTTCACACTCAATCTTTCGTATTTAGCCCCCATGGACCTGACTACTGTAACCACATAAGTTACATAATTGTGCACTAACTGTTACCTAACTCAATGCAGTTTTTTCCTCACCAATATTATTACTGTTATTACCAATACTAGGATTACTGTCTTTTATGTTACCTCAGCTATTTTGTGGGGAAAAGTGCCGATTATTCATTTTTTGTTTTTTTTTTATCATGTTGCTCATGTATCTAGATTGTGTATGTTACTGTCTGTATTTTGTACATTCCATGATATGGCCCTGAGCTAAAATAAAGGATATTATATATATATATATATATATATATATATATATATATATATATATATATATATATATATATATATATATATATATATATATAATTCTGAGAGCCTTAGGACAAGCGACACAACGGCACTCCTTATTGAAACCCCACACATCCAAGAGTAAACCTGAGCCTTATTCTTTTCGCTTCTCAGAACCTTTTCGTCTGCTGAATGCATTATTAATGAGCGGGTGAGGAAACGCCTGACTCAGAAAAGCGAGCGAATAATAGGGAAATGGAGGGAAAGTGCTTGTCACATGGTGGGTGCAATTGCTTGCAGCTGCTAGGGGCATCTCACCTTGCAAATCTGCATTACAGGAATGAGATGACCTGTTCCAAACCCTACGTACTTCATGACATCATCTCGCTCTCAAGAACAGAGGTCAAACCTCCTCTAATAGGCACAGGACTATTTCTTTTTTCAAAGACACGCTCGAGCCGTCAAATTTACTTCAATCAAGATGTCAGTGTCTTCATGGAAGACTGTATATTTTCTTTAATTGAAGTTACATGACTGGTACCAGTTAGAACCCACCCTCTGCTATTCAACCTTTGCCTAAAAGAAAAGGAAACAAATAAACAAACCAAACTAGAAATATCGAAGCCAGAGGAAAAGCCATTAGTGGAGCGCCACGTGTGTAACCAGCCACAACTTTCCAATAATTCGATTTTGTTCAGTGGAATCTGAAGGACCAAAATTATCTGTAAAATGGAGTTGTAGAAGCCAAGTCCGAACTTCATGATACCTTCAGTATTTTTAGGAATGTTTGCCTTGAACTGAGCGTTCGTAAGATGTATTCTTGATTAGTTGGGAGGTTTTGATTTAAAAAATAAAATAATAATAATAATAATAATAATAATAATAATAATAATAATAATAATAATAATAATAATAATAATAATAATGTGTTTTTAAGCTATTTACAGCTGTACGATAATCAGTACATCAGGGATTGGGATTAATAAAAGAAAAAAAATCATTAACATCTACATTTTATATGAAGTCATGACCTCATAGGTCATTCTTGTAACAGACTCTCCCCCCCCGTTTTCTGACGCTGATCAGGTGACGGAAGGAGTTTGACCCCTCGATAAAACAAAAAAGAAAGAGTTATTTCGCGGGAAACAATGTTAAAAAACTACAAGTAACGAACGTTGCATGGTGCAAAGTTTTGGTGTTTCTTTCAGTAAAAAATAAAAGCTTACACTTAGACCCCAAACAATATATAACGAATATTACAGAAGCAATTCTAAAAAAAAAAATGTCATATGGAGGTAACATATATTTCTAAGAAGCTGAACCAACAAGAATCTTTTGAAGGATTTGCTTTTCAAAAACTTTATCTTCTCAGGATGTGGACTAATACATTTCTTGCATTATTCAGGAACGCAAGTAATAAAGATTGTCATTTTACAATCACTGTAATGGCTTCGTTTGTGGGATAACTTTATTGATAAAATTACCGTTAAATACCGTTTCAGCATTGAAATATGATTTTGAAAACTTCGACTATTTTATAGATACGCAATAATTTCAGATTTTTAATTCATTGTTATTCAAATGGTTTTTGTTTTTTGCGAAAATTGGACAAAACTAGGCAAACGTAGCTATATGATGCCTTAGTCAGGTAATTTCTTCTCTGATATGACCTTGACCTTTTAATGGTCAAAGATCAATTTGAAAAAAAAATTATTACTCTGATACTGGAAGGTGGAACTGCTGTGTGTTGACTGCTTTTTGCTAAATTTATTTGACATTACAAAATTTCAGTAGCTAAAAGCCTATGGAAATTTTGAAGTTTTTTGTCCTCCAGAAAATAAGTACTAAAACAAAAAATAGTTTACTATAATCCTTAAATAAACAACAAAAATTAGATTAGTGATAAGCATTCAAGTCTAGATGTATAAACTAATTTAATGTCCAAAAAATAAACAAAAAATAAACCTCTTCTCTCTCTCTCAGTGAAATTCTTCACACCGAGTAAACTATTTGCCAGGCACAGGAAACATATATATTCATATATGCCAACAATAGTGAGAGTCCCACAAAAGAAAAAATAAATAAAATCTCACACAGCAGAATGTCTCGACCAATTTCAGAAATTCGCAAGCAAGAAATTTCCGGAATAAATTCCCTGAAGCAATTCAAATTCCCCGAAAGGCAACCCTGCCAAATAATTCTACAAGAATTATCAACAGATGCCCGATACAATAATGGAACACCAATATGCAAGACTCCCATGGATAAAGTAAAGTTTTTTTTTCTTCTTTCTCTGCTCTTACATACTACGTACTACATATGAATTTACTCTCTCTCTCTCTCTCTCAGCGGTATATATCTTACCATGCCACCCCTATTATATTACCGTTTATCTGCATTATGTACACAAATATCGTTATGGTGAAATGATAAAAAAATGATACACAACGGAAGAGACAACTAACTCCCTCGCAG
>NC_087216.1:67590231-67595231 GCF_015104395.2 Macrobrachium nipponense
CAAAATAAGATTTATACCACTTCTGGGAATGTTCTTCATGTAAGATTTATTAAATCAGTGTGGAAGTGTCTTCAAGATTCACCTTACTGATTAGGAACTTTTTCGGACTTTTAGGAGGTCCGAATTCAAACTGGGAGTCCAGTATTGTTAAAGGCATTTTCACTGTTGCTGTTAGTCAGCAAAGAAAAATTTCAAAGGACGCTGGTATTACAGATGGTTAATATCCACAGGCATTATGAAAAACCAACGGAACCTTTACATTGGAGCATTGCAACACGAATGATTCTTTTTATTATAATAACGGCAATATTTAACATAACCATTACGTGTCACTGAAGATTCCTACTAGTAAGTTGAATAACGCTGGTGATCAGCATGTCACTTTGGGGGATTATAATTATAACGGAAATGGGAAAATATCATTGTGATTTGATATATACAAAAACTAGGAAATTCATGGAAGGTATTATAAGAAACTACGAATTTGATGAGGAGCGTTATTCTCGACTGTGAATTAGCCTTGAAATATCTGCTACCGCGGATATTCATGGAAATTATTATTTTTAACTTTTTTTACTAAAGCGTTATGCGTTGGTGGAAAT
This sequence comes from Macrobrachium nipponense, assembly GCF_015104395.2. Classification (NCBI taxonomy): domain Eukaryota; kingdom Metazoa; phylum Arthropoda; class Malacostraca; order Decapoda; family Palaemonidae; genus Macrobrachium; species Macrobrachium nipponense. The sequence goes on from NC_087216.1 coordinate 67,590,834, forward strand.
TACTCTTCTCTGTATCTCACGTAGCTCGGAATTTTCAGAGCAGTTACTTAGGGCAACTTGGAATTTTCATAGAAAGTTTTATGCAGAATTAGGAATAGAAACACTTTGATAACGGTCGTGGAATCGTTTTTGAGAGCAGCGTATCAAAAGTGTTATTCCCGATAATAGTCTTTTTTTTTCTTCTTCTTCTTCTTAAGGGGAGAGTTCTCGCAGAGAAAGAACTTGGAGGAGCCTTTTCATAGGGATTAATTATGAATACAAACCTTAGCAGTTCATGTGATGAAATCTCACGTTCGTGTGAAAGAGACATTCCAGGCCCTTTCCATTTGGCTGACGCCTTTCCAGACATATGTCCAATAATCTAGAACACAATCGAGCGACAAGTAGCGCAGTTATTTACACATAAAATCCTGAAATAAACAACTGTGTTCACCTTTACGCGTCATAAGGACAATAAGGAAGGGAAATGATACCGTTTCCCCCTTATTTGTCACCTGCGATGAGAGTGATCCCCTCCAATAATCCCTCATAAACCTCGTAAGTGGCGGCAAAGCCTGGAATTTCCCGGCAGTAAAATGCTGACTAATGACGGAGAGATGGAAACTCGGCTGTTGCCATGAGCCTCCAGACACTTAGGCCAACGACACGAAAGGACAGTTTAGCGAACAGCTTCAGGCATTGAAATCTTCATACAATAACCAGATATGGGAATAGAATGAGTCATAGTTTTCTAAGTTTTAGTCGGGAAATGTGCTGCGGTTTCTTCCTCCGGGCCAACAAAGCTTTCCTCGTATTTTTATTATGAAGGGAAAATGGCCTGAGCGCATTATCTCACTTGATGACTGGCGCATTCTATTCAGGAAGGTTCATAAACCTTTGCTGTCTTGTAACGATTTAAACAGGAATCATCTGCATGTGCTAAGACTCAAGTTTCTATCGATATTGAGACCTAAGATTTCCTTTCAACCTCGGCTCCAATTTTTTCATTAAAATATCCATGACAAGGGAAAGACTAATTTGAAATTCACAGTTTCCCAGCACGCCACTATATAACTAATGGGAGACTGATTATTTTCAGTAAAAATTACGTCCTTCCAATATGTCTGCCTCTGTAGTTACGGCATTCAGTGAGGTCACCCATACATATATATATGTATGTATGTATGTATGCATATATTTGCATTAAAATTTACATAAGTGAAGAACCTCTATAGTTACTTCATTCAGAGAGTTACCTTTACTATATATTATATATTATATTTATATATATAGATATAATATATATATATATATATATATATATATATATATATATAGTATGATATATATATATATAGTATATAGTAAAAGGTAACTCTTACTATGCGTATATATATAATATATATATATATATATATATATATATATATATATATCTATATATACTATATATAATTATCTATACATCACATTATATATGTAATATATACTATATATACTATATATATCTATACTCTATATCTCTATATATAATCTATCATATATATATATACTATCCATATATATCTCTCTATCCTAAATGTGTATCTATCTATATATATATATATTTTCTCTCATCTTTATATATCTATATTTCATCATATATCTATGTTTTTTTTTTTGTATATATTTATATATATAATCACATATACTTTATATATATATTATATATCTTAATCTATATATATATATATATCTCACTATTAACCTACTTTTTCAAAAAAAAGATTAGTCACATGAATGAATACTGGTGCCTCTAAAATTCATCATTTATAGACCGGAGTAAATGTAGTAACTTTGATAAAGTGACCTGGAAGATGAACTCAGATAATTTTTTTAAAATAAATATTATGTTGGCGTCATTTGCCAAAGGGAACCGACACAGGTTCTCCACCGGGATGACTTTTCCTTCCACCTCCTTTGAGGTCATGAAGCAATTAAGAAACAATGGGTCCCATAAGGTTAAACTGGAGACGTCACCTACAGCAGAGGAAACAATGAAATTCGAGTCAGGAGAAACCTAATTCAATTGTGGTCTTATTGAGATTGAGAAACAGTAGGAAAATAATTTAGTCGATACAGAGGAATAAAGACGGGAAGTACGTATGGTGCCACATGAATGAGGAAAAGCGGCGCATACTGTCTCTCCTGATGCAAAGCTGAATAAGGAGAAATTTCGATTCATTGTGGCTTCCCTCCTCACCTCGTCCGTCGTCCCAGGCGGTGAGGCAGAGATTTCTGAACTTGCTCTTGATTTATATGCTTTTGGCAGCCTCTGGGTTTACAGAAATGGTTTGCGGCTTTGCTTTGTTTCTTTTGTTTCTTGTCTGGTATCCAGTGATGCTTGACGGGAAAAAAGCCTAGAGAAAGGGATGCGGGGTTTTAGGTTTCCAAATGATGCGTGTTAACTGGGGGAAAAGTAGAGAAAGAATATACTTATATAGTGTGTGTGTGTGTGTGATCCAGAAAATATCTGATAATTTGTATGTATACAAATCCACATTTCTTGACCAATTTTGGGGAGATTTTAAATATAAGTCAATATCAAACCGTGGAAGGGCATGGTGAAAACAGTATTAAAATCGGACAATTGGTTGGGTAAGGGGGGTGCAGGAAGGAGGTGAAATATAAAATTGATGAAAAAACATCAGAATTTAATACATAGTTTTCGAGGTCGCTAAGATGAATAATGACACTTCCGATACCCTTTGAGTTCATTCAGCCCTGATATTAGTGTGTAATCCGTAGTTTTCAAGGTTACTGAAGTGAAAGTGACACTCCGATGCCTTTTGAATCCAAGTTTAGCCCCAATAGGAAGAGTAGTGAGAAGTGGTGAAATATAAGATGTCAAAAGTGCTGGACAATGAAACTAAAGCAACTATCTTACCAGGGAAGGGAGAGATTAGAGAGAGAGACAGGGAGTAAGAGGGAGAAGAGTGAGAGAGACAGAGAGTAGCAGGGGCCTGGGATGAGAGAGAGAGAGAGAGAGAGAGAGTTTATCAGTTGTCATTCAGGTACATATTTAACTACAATAGTTACGATGCCCTCTTCACTTCACGAATTCTTTGCTCTTTTTCTAAATAAGCTTCTCTACATAGCCTTAAGGTCGAAGTGCAAGAAATAGGAAGAAATCATGATGTTTGGTAGCGGGAAACGAACCCTGGTTACCATAATCACGATTAGGTCACGTTTCCGACCTGACCACGAGAAGGATAAAAGTCTATTGCCTCTTGTTTTCAGATATATTTATTAGGGCTGGAATGGATTTTACCACCGTCTAAACTAGCTTATTTTTGAAATATCGAATTTATATAACTTTTTACTCTCATTAAAACTAAATATAATTAAATATCATTCAGTAAAAAAAGTATATGAAATACAATACTCCTCCTCGGTGCTATAGTTCATATGATCTGTACATGAAGTTTGATTTTAGAAAATACTCATAGTAGGATAAGTCTTAAACGGAGAAACAGCTGTTATGGATTGGGTACATTTATTTAAAGATAAATCTGTACAGAGAGCTTTCGGGAATCTGTTCGATTCCACTTTTCAATTTGAGATTAAAAAGTGAAATCGAACAGATTCCCGAAAGCTCTCTCTAGAGACTTATTTATAGATAAATATATGCACCCATACATAACTGTGGATTATTTTCTTCACGAAGCTTGATAGTATTACCTGAAAGCGATTATCTGCACGGACAATAATTTCCTCTATTGGAAGAGGGGTTGGCACAGGTCACCGTACTACCACAGGACAGGTAATGAGGACAGAAAGAGAAAAGCGACTTGAGTAGCCCACTTTTCCTTGCGATCTCGCGTTCCAGTTGGGGTCATTAGAGGAGGGACAAAGAGAACAGAAGCGACACAGCCGGAAATGTCATTTGCTTCCCTCTAGACAATGATACGCAGGATGGAGGAGGGGAAGAAGAAAAAACCCAAGTCGGGTTTTTCTCTCTCACAGAATGGAGGAGAGAAGATCCTAGGAAATAAAAGAGGCAGAGGATAGGAAGAGAGGGAATAATAATAATATAACTTTGCGATTACGAAAGAAACCGTGGCCTCCATTGTCTCTCGGGAGATGTACTGGAATATGGCAGAGAGATTTTCCCTTTCAGGCGCTTCGCTTCTTCTCTGCTTCCATTCGTGGAGTGAGGGAGAGATTTCTCTCTTGAAAGGATTATTCAGACACTATTCTTGGTTCAAGGTCGAGAATATTGCTTCAAGTTTACATCTGTGAAGACCAGCTGCGCCTTTTAATCTACCCTTCGCGTCTTGGCTATAAATGCCGAGGAACTAAGAAACAAAATTAAGCATAATTAGTTTTATATAATAAAAAAAATGTAAGAATGAAATGTTACCTGGGCGCGGCAGGTAT
>NC_087216.1:67600231-67615231 GCF_015104395.2 Macrobrachium nipponense
TAAGCTATCTATGCAAATTCATAAGTGTTTTATAGTCTTGTTTTAGAATAAAAATATGTTTCCCTAAATACCTTTACTGTCTTAAAGTTATTATAAATTTCCCTATTTATAAATGGGTAGTCTTAACCGAATCTTCATCTATAAAAATCCCTTAGTAAAATTCATAAGTCGCTAAAGTTGGACTTGGAAATCTTCTCAAGTCTTTGGGTACTCGTGTAATTTTGTTCAAGTCCACAAATCACTTGGTCGCCCGCTCTGTGTCGCATTACCACACAGGTCTCTCTCTCTCTCTCTCTCTCTCTCTCTCCTGTCTTTTCTGTGTCTCTGTGTCTTGTGTTAATGCGTATATTCGCCGACCCCTGTTGTTAGCACCTCCTCCTAGTTGTTTCATTTCGACCTTAGAAGTGGTTTTCGGTCATTCCTCTGGTTCATTGGTCACTGATCCCTCCAAAACACCTCCTCTTCTGCTTCAGTTCCCACCTTTGGAGGCATGTCCCTGGGTACTCTCGTTGGGCATAGGACGTCCTTAGGGATGTGGCACTGATGGCACTCCATCGTGTCACGTCGAATAAAGACGGGTTTGAGGTTCCCACGGACTGAGGATATTTCCCAGGTGCTCTCTCCGACTTATTCGAGTTCATTCTATGCTCTCTGAAAGGTCACCGGTGCTGTGAAGCTATCATCAGTCTTGTCTAGTGTAAGATGGCGAATTCCCCTTGGGCTGCATGTTGTAAACACTGAGGGATCCTTCCTTTAGTTCCTCGCTGGACGAATGGGTACCGTACTCTACTATCAGTCTGGTAACCCGAGTTCCTTTCCCGCGACCGCCCGCATTGAATCAGAGGAATTTATTTCTGGTGAATAGAAATTCATTCTTCAATATGATATGGTTTGGATCCCACATTAAGCTGTAAGTCCCGTTGCTAAGAAACTGATTGGTTCCTAGCCGCGTCAAAAAATCTAATCCTTCGGACCAGCCCTAGGAGAGCTGTTAATCGGCTCAGTGGTCTGGTTAAACTAAGATACACAACTTAAATCTGAGGTTTGTCATTAAACCATCGTACACTCGTCCCCTTTTCCTACGAGTTACTCAAGTTGGTGGTCTCGCATAAGGGAATCATTCATAGTTTTCGTTTATCACATCTCAGTTTTTCTCACGTCTGGGATTATTCATTAGGGCGCCGAAGACTCCTTCTTTTCCATGTGGTCGAAGGTCTAATCCGACAACTTAAAATTCATTCAGAGTTCGCTTTATTGCTTATTCTCTGCTTGCCCCTATTCGTTTATTAGACTCGGTTTGTAATTTCATTATACATGTAAATATGTGTGTGTTTGTATGTTCGTATCCCTCTCATTTAATAAAAAAAAAAAACTATGAGGTACATAGAAAAATGCATCAGCACGCCAAATGCAAACAGGCACAGCACAAAAGTTCTATTTTAAAAAGAAATGACATTTGAATTCCCAGATAGGCAAACCGTGAACAGAACACTATGAAAATGGCTGGTGTTTCGAATTCCTCTGAGAGTCAAGATTCAACATATATTTTTTTCCTTTTACATTTTGATATTCAGTTTATTTTTGCCTGTATCTTTTGCATCTGTTTCAAGTGTGGAAAAGAAAATGTTAGCAAAATAATCTTGACAGTTTTGGTTATTAAAGGTTAATGGGTTTGTTTCAAACTGTGGCACTTTTAGATATAAATAAAATAAAATTTCATATATATTATATATGTGTTTGTGAAACTGTGGCACTTTTTTATCTAAATAAATACATACATACATCATATATAATATATATATATATATTATATATATATATAGTATAATTTTATTAAACCATATATGCATGTATATTATAATACATGTATGTGCGTTTGCATGTGTGTGTGTGTGTAAATTTCCATTATCCAGCATTTATACTGAGGCTGCGAGGGAGTTAGTTGTCTCTTCCCGTTGTGTATCATTTTTTTATCATTTCACCATAACGATATTTGTGTACCCATAATGCCAGATATAACGGTAATATAAGATAGGGGCGGCATGGTAAGATATATACCGCTGAGAGAGAGAGAGAGAGAGTAAATTCATATGTAGTACGTAGTATGTAAGAGCAGAGAAAGAAGAAAAAAAACTTTACTTTATCCATGGGAGTCTTGCATATTGGTGTTCCATTATTGTATCGGGCATCTGTTGATAATTCTTGTAGAATTATTTGGCAGGGTTGCCTTCGGGGGAATTTGAATTGCTTCAGGGAATTTATTCCGGGAATTTCTTGTCGCGAATTTATGAAATTGGTCGAGACATTCTGCTGTGTGGGATTTTATTTATTTATTTATTTATTTATTTTGTGGGACTCTCACTATTGTTGGCATATATGAATATATATGTTCCTGTGCCTGGCAAATAGTTTACTCGGTGAAGAATTTCACTGAGAGAGAGAGAAGAGGGTTTATTTGTTTATTTTTTGGACATTAAATTAGTTTATACATCTAGACTTGAATGCTTATCACTAATCTAATTTTTGTTGTATTTATGGATTATAGTAAATATTTTTTAGTACTTATTTTCTGGAGGCAAAAAACTTCAAAATTTCCATAGGCTTTTAGCTACTGAAATTTTGTAATGTCAAATAAATTTAGCAAAAAGCAGTCAACACACAGCAGTTCCACCTTCCAGTATCAGAGTAAATAATTTTTTTTCAAATTGATCTTTGACCATTAAAAGGTCAAGGTCATATCAGAGAAGAAAATTACCTACTAAGGCATCATATAGCTACGTTTGCCTAGTTTTGTCCAATTTTCGCAAAAAACAAAAACCATTTGAATAACAATGAATTAAAAATCTGAAAATTATTGCGTATTTATAAAATAGTCGAAGTTTTCAAATCATATTTCAATGCTGAAACGGTATTTAACGGTAATTTTTATCAATAAAGTTATCCCACAACGAAGCCATTACAGTGATTGTAAATGACAATCTTTATTACTTGCGTTCCTGAATAATGCAAGGAAATGTATTAGTCCACATCCTGAGAAGATAAAGTTATTGAAAAGCAAATCATTCAAAAGATTCTTGTTGGTTCAGCTTCTTAGAAATATATGTTACCTCCATATGACATTTTTTTTTAGAATTGCTTCTGTAATATTCGTTATATATTGTTTGGGGTCTAAGTGTAAGCTTTTATTTTTTACTGAAAGAAACAGCAAAACTTTGCACCATGCAACGTTCGTTACTTGTAGTTTTTTAACATTTGTTCCCGCGAAATAACTCTTTCTTTTTTTGTTTTATCGAGGGGTCAAACTCCTTCCGTCACCTGATCAGCGTCAGAAAACGGGGGAGAGACTGTACAAGAATGACCTATGAGGTCATGACTTCATATAAAATGAGATGTTAATGATTTTTTTTATTAATCCCAATCCCTGATGTACTGATTATCGTACAGCTGTAAATAGCTTAAAAACACATTATTATTATTATTATTATTATTATTATTATTATTATTATTATTATTATTATTATTATTATTATTATTATTATTATTATTATTATTATTATTATCATTATATTTATTTATAAGTTAGTGACATTTAGCTGAAGCTGACTGGCAACACCGTGAAACATCTTCCCTCGTTCAAACGCCTTTCTTGATGAATAAAAACCATTGTAGATAATGGAGGACGATCAAACACTCCAAGTGAACACGTTAGAGCAATGTTGACGCTATCACCTTCTAATTCTGGAGAGTGCAAGTGAGTGCCTCTAATGACATCACGGAGCGAAGACTAATTTTGTCTTCGCCTTCCTTTTGGGACTTCGCAGACAGATTTCTAACATATCCCGGTCATGTTCCCATCGGCTGGTTAAATATATATACATATATATATATATATCTATATATATATATATATATATATATATATATATATATATATATATATATATATATATATATATAATAAAAGGAGCCCATAAAAACGCCAAAAAATAGAGATTAAGTACTATATTCCAAACACTGCTGTATCTCTCTTCGGGTAGGCAGTGAATAAGAAGCACAGAAAAGGCGGTGTTTATACCAGAGATCCATCCACAGGTAGTCGTTTTACTAATTACCCCCCCACCCCCACTGATAATTCCTCATTAATCTTCATAAGCTTTGGTTGAAGGAAGATTTTATCTAGGATATCTGAATTCCAGGCGCCCTTTGACAGGTAATGAACATCTTAATTATTACCTACCTGAAGAGAGAGACAGCAGTCTCTGAAATATAGTTCTTACCTTCTATCTGTTGGCGTTTTTATGGTCTCCTTTTATTAGGTGGAATTCTGTTGTAGCAGAACATTTTTTACCAGAGGTATATATATAAATATATATATATATAAACATATATGTAATTAATATATATTTATGTAAAATTTGTATATAATAACTTACTTTCAACTTTTGATATAATTTCTGTTAACATATTTATTTATTTGTCTTATTTTATGTTTCACTATAGTCTTTTGTAAATATTTAAAACTAGGTATCTGGCAATTGTACTACCTTTCCGTCCTCATGACGTCACAAAACGCATGTAGGCTTCATATTTGTATCAGTACGCTTGATAACGTCAATACGTATAGGTTGACGAAACAGCTGTCGCGTTTTTGTAAAAATACTGGAGTAAATGGAAGAACCCCATTATGTGTCCATTAGTAACCTGAACAATGAAGTGAAGAAAATAATTAGAAAATATGAATCAATTTCAAAAAAGCTGGTAAACAGTGAAAAAGCCATTCTATTCAATGAATGTTGTATCCGTGAAAAAATTGTGCCCTAGAAGTATATATATATATATATATATATATATATATATATATATATAATATATATATATATATATATATATATATATAGATATATATATATATATATATATATATATATATATATATATATATATATATATATATATTATATATATATATATATATATATATTTATATATTAGTTCAGTTTGCTGGTTTGTTTCGTACAGGTATTGGACTTGATGATTACTCCAACAACAATTGGAGGCTATGAATTACACACACCCACATAGCTATATACAAGGCTGTCACGAGAAGTATAATTTAATGCCCCATTAACTTATACCTCTCCTGATAGCCTTGTACGTCATGAATTCTTAGTTCCATGGTTTGATGCCATGAACTGATAAATTTCTTATTAACTAAAAAAATTTCCCTTCGGTTAATATCATGATAAAATATCAATTCCGAGGTAGAGCGACTCTTATATTGAAGGACATATGTAGTTTAATGCTTATATAATATACCATATTAGATATATATATATATATTATATTACTATATTATATATATATATTATATGAATATGTATATTATATATATATGTATATATAATAGATATATATATTATATGATATATATTATCTATATATATTATATATATATATATATGTGTGTGTGTGTGTGTGTGTGTGTGTGTGTCTGTCTGTCTGTGTGAATGTGAGAATTTTCATAGAAAGAATAAATAATAAGATGCTTCTACACGAAGTAGAAAAGACGTCGCAAATTTCGGAAAGGAAAAGCAATAAAGGGTGAAAAGCAAAAGCCTTGCTAAGAGAGAGGGAAAAGGAAAAAAACAAAAAAGACTCTGGCGAATGTCTTCTCCCTCCGAAGATCAACAGAAGAACCACCTCCAGCCTCCTCTAATGAAGAGGCCGAAATTGCCTCTGGGTCGAGAGGAGGAGAAGATTTACTAGTTCGTCTCGGGAAACCAAATTTCAGTCTCCAATGGCGGTGATGAAATCTCTCGAAAAATCCACTAAATAAAACGATTTGCATGATGCCTAACATATGATTGCTCTTACTTAAGTAAAATAAAAATATAAATCATATTCCGGATCAATTTCTGTACAGAAAATAATCTGTTTGCCTATCTTTGTATGCTAGTGTATATATCACTCCTTTCCAGAGTTTCGCTTTCAAACTACTTTGTTGTTGTTCTTGTGCTTGTTTTTGTTGGGGGTTGAAGATACAGGAATTTTAATATAGATATTCATGATTTTATTCATTAGAATGAAAATTTAAAAAATAAGTAATGTACATGTTAAACAGTACAGAAACATTAAATCTAATAAAGTAGAGCGTATTTATTTTAATTTCCGTTGGTAAAACAAGACTCTATTTGACTGTAGATTGTAGCACGTTTAAATTTACGTTAAAATTTAGGAATATTATGATTATACCTTACGCGTGAGGGGAAAATCTTCACGCTTCGTGAGCAAGCTGGAGGTCGGATTACGCATTGTATAACTAGAATATGCATAAATAATATTAATAAATGTGTATTGTATGTGGAGTTAATAATAATAATAATAATAATAATAATAATAATACGCTTCGATGGATGTAGAGTCCCTCTTTACCAACGTCCCCGTAGACGGAGACCATACAAATGATCTTGGACAGAGTTTACAGGGACCCCGGCACTCCATCCTTAAACATCCCAGAGCATGCCCTTCGAGCCCTGCTGGAAATCTGTACTAAGAAGGCCCCTTTTGCTGATCACCGCAACTATATGTACACCCAGATCGACGGCGTGGCGATGGGATCTCCCCTTGGGGTCCTTTTCGCCAATTTCTATATGGGTACCGTCGAAGAGAGGGTCTTCCAGAATTCCAACAAACCGAGGATGTACGTGCGCTACATTGATGACACCTTCGTCTGCGCCGACTCCCAGGATGAGATAGAGCAGCTGCGACGTGCATTCCACGACCACAGCTGCCTCACGTTCACGATTGAACATTGCAAAGACCGCCGCCTCCCCTTCCTTGACGTTCTTGTCGAACAGCGAGATTCTGAATTTAGCACGAAGGTGTACACGAAGCCGACGAACCTGGGTATGTGCATGAACGGTGAGAGCGAGTGCCCTGAGAGGTATAAGCGCTCCACCATCAGCGCCTTCGTCAGGAGGGCCCTCTCACACTGCTCCTCCTGGAATGACACACACAGTGAGTTCGAGCGCGCCGCCCAGGTCCTCATCGACAACGGACACACCAATCGTGCTGTTGATGAATCTATAAGGAAAAATATGGAAGCCTGGTACCACCAGGAACCCCGCCCCGATGTTGCAGAGCCCATCAAGCTGTTTTACAAGGGACACTTCCACCGGAGGTACAAGGAGGACGAACAAGCCCTCAAAAAGATCATCGACGAAAACGTTAGCCCCGCCGACCCAGACAAAAATATCAAGTTAATTATCTATTATAAAACGAAGAAGACGAACAGCCTGGTGATGAGAAACAACCCTTCGACGCCCCTGCAGGATCCCTTGAAGAAGACGAGTGTGGTCTACCGTTACACATGCCCCGTCCGAGGATGCCTCGGCAAATACGTCGGTATGACCTCCATGCGTTTCTCCAAGCGAATCTCCTGCCACGCTCAAGAAGGCGCCATCTTCAACCACGCCAGGACTGCTCATAACAAACGGATAAAGAGAAATGATATTATTCCTAATATCGAAATAATAGACCAGACAACGGATCCCCGACGTCTGCGTCTCTTAGAAGCCCTCCATATAGGCAAGGAGAAACCAAATCTTAACATCACCCAAGAAACGTTTCTCCTTCCCACCGCCGCCCGGAGAGCAGCGAACGACCCCCCGACAATACCAGATAATCAGGAGCCCCCACGGGATGACAGGATTCCTGCTACGGACGGAATTCCTGTCGTTCATCCCCAGGCACACTACTGTGGCGCTCGCACGAGAGAATCCCCGAGACCTTTACGGGCTGCTCTGTGAGCAAGAGCCCGTGCTGACACAAGGTCAGCTAAATCAAAAACAACAAGAGATCCACGACTTCGTCCAAGACCGGCCCGACCAATGAGAATGCAACTCTAGGTCCGAGCCGCTATAAATACCGCCCCACAGACTTTCTTGCTACAGTCTCTTCAAATGACTCGTCCGAGGATGACCTGCGAGAAGGTCGAAACGTTACGTAATACCAGATATACCAGCTATACCAGCACCAATACCAGCCCTTAAATCGAAGACGAACCCGGCCCCGAACTGAACTACGCCTACGGAATAATACCAGCACTGACGACGACCCCTGCTTGACCTGGACCTGATATCCTTTTCCAATAAAAGATTACCTTCAGCATTTATGATTTTTGAAAATTCCCAATATGAATATTGGTCAGTTACTCAGAAACATCGCTGAGCCTGAGAAGCGAATTGTAAGGAAAATAGAAAAAACAATATATAAAATCAACTCGCTTAATTCTGCCATTCTTTTTAACAGTATTTGCCTAAAAGAGGGTCTTCTACCAAAATAATAATAATGAATATTAGTATTAGCAGGAAGCAGACCTTCTCGATACACGTTTTATTAAAAAATGGCAAAGTTAACTGAATTTATACTAAAAAGCATTTTCTCTATTTTTCATAATGCGCGAGACTGCTAAGTAATTGGCCTCCTATATTCATGGTGTTATTCTGGTATTTTGAATGTCCAGGTCTTGTATTATCAATACTAAAATATATGAACTATATATATATTTTATTCTGATTGTATCCGGAGACTACAATGGGATTGTAGATGGTGATCTCCGCTACAAAATCGGTTATACAATATTTTGTTATTATTGCTGTATTTTCAGAGTCAGTTGTTTCTTTACTGTCGACATGTTTCGGCCACTTCCCTGACCATCATCTGGACGTTGCAAAGGACCTTCTGAATGGGCATCGTTGAGGGGTCAGCTTTGATAGCAGAGGTAGTCCTGGTCAGATCCGGAGTCGATTTATCATTGGCTACCTGGTAGAATTTCTTCTCGGGCGAAGCCTTCTGGTCGTATGCAGAGGTTGCTCGTTGTAGCGATCCCTGGAGTAGTTCTGGGACGAATCTGGTAGATTCTCTTCGCCTGCTGCTTTATGTATTATGATTGGTCAGCGCCTCCTGTACGGCGCCCGGTGCTGGTCGGCAGGCGGCCGTTGGAAGGAGGTAGGTTTAGGTTTCCTGCGTATAATTGATTAAGCAAGCGCTTCTTCTTACCAATATGCAGGGCTTCCAGGATGCGCAGGCGGCGGTGGTCAGGAGCTTGATCGATGATTTCTAAAATTTTGTACAATGTCTCGTCGGGAGATCCTCTGATTAAGGGCAGTCCTGGCGTGGATGAATATTGCTTCCTCCTGGGCGTGGCAGGAAATTCTTTTCGTAAGGCGCATCGTGGCCATATCGAGGTAGGTGCCAAGGCATCCTGGGACGGGGCATGTGTAGAGGTACACCACGTTGGTCTTCTTCAAGAGGTCCTGCTGCGTAGGGGCAGGATTATTCTTCATCACAAGGCTGCTGGTTTTTCTACTTTTATAGTAAAAAATAATCAGGATTGGTAGTGCAGACGTTTTCTTTAACGATCTTCTTAAGGGCTTCCTCGTCTTTCCTATACATCCCGTGGAAGTGCCCTTTATAAAAAAAGTCGGACCTGTTCAGCTTTCAACGTTCCTTCGGACAGATTTCTCCGTTTCTTGATTGGGGTGGCCGTTATCAACGAGGATCTGGGCGGCTCGCTCTAGTTCGTCGTGAGCGTTATTGTATGAGGAGCAGTGCGGGAGGGCTCTTCTCACATTATTATTATTATTATTATTATTATTATTTTATTTTTTAAATCAAAACCTCCCAACTAATCAAGAATACATCTTACGAAACGCTCAGTTCAAGGCAAACATTCCTAAAAATACTGAAGGTATCATGAAGTTCGGACTTGGCTTCTACAACTCCATTTTACAGATAATTTTGGTCCTTCAGATTCCACTGAAAATCGAATTATTGGAAAGTTGCGACTGGTTCTTACACAGGTGGCGCTCCACTAATGGCTTTTCCTCTGGCTTCGATATTCTAGTTTTGTTTGTTTATTTGTTTCCTTTTCTTTTAGGCAAAGGTTGAATAGCAGAGGTGGGTTCTAACTGTACCAGTCATGTAACTCATTAAAGAAAATATACAGTCTTCCATGAAGACACTGACATCTTGATTGAAGTAAATTTGACGGCTCGAGCGTGTCTTTGAAAAAAGAAATAGTCCTGTGCCTATTAGAGGAGGTTTGACCTCTGTTCTTGAGAGCGAGATGATGTCATGAAGTACGTAGGGTTTGGAACAGGTCATCTCATTCCCTGTAATGCAGATTTGCAAGGTGAGATTGCCCCCAGCAGCTGCAAGCAATTGCACCCACCATGTGACAAGCACTTTCCCTCCATTTCCCTATTATTCGCTCGCTTTTCTGAGTCAGGCGTTTCCTCACCCGCTCATTAATAATTCATTCAGCAGACGAAAAGGTTCTCAGAAGCGAAAAGAATAAGGCTCAGGTTTACTCTTGGATGTGTGGGGTTTCAATAAGGAGTGCCGTTGTCGCTTGTCCTAAGGTTCTCAGAATTATATATATATATATATATATATATATATATATATATATATATATTATATATATATATATATATATATATATATAATAACCCTTTATTTTAGCTCAGGGCCATATACATGGAATGTACAAAATACAGACAGTAACATACACAATCTAGATACATGAGACATGATAAAAAAAATGAATAATCGGCACTTATCCACAAAATAGCTGAGGTAACATAAAAGACAGTAATCCTAGTATTGGTAATAACAGTAATAATATTGGTGAGGAAAAAAATGCATTGAGAGTTATAACAGTTAGTGCACAAATTATGTAACTTAGGTGGTTACAGTAGTCAGGTCCAGGGGGCTAAATACGAAAATTGAGTGTGAAAAAAAAAAAACTTTAACCTGATAGTATTCACATTAATAATGAAAAAGTAAAATATCAGCGATAAAAATAATAATAATAACGACAGAATCTGCAGATGACATCTTACCAATACAGAGATTAAGTCCTTTAGGGGACAAAGGCCTCATTTTCCCATCTTTCCCACAATTAAGATCTTCTTGCTTCACTCCTTAGGATGCTTTGTATGAACGAGTTGCTGCTGTTTCTCACTCGGGTTACCAGACTGGACATTGTTCGCCCTACAATGATTTTTAAATTGTCCAGGTGGTTGTCTATGAACATCTGTGTGGCGGAGGGGTAGCGGGGAGTTTTTGTTTCAATTACATACATTCGTGAAGTGTCCCTTATCGTTGGACCTCGAAAACTGAGTGAACTTGTTCTCCCAGAATATTTGCCCACTGACTGAAACTCAGCAAGAAATAAATTGCCTGCATTGCAAAACGTCACTAGTCCGAGGAAATGATACATTCCTCACGGACGATAAGATTGGGACAGGCACCTCAGTTTTGCACCCGTTTCGCATGCAAGAGGAACGCTTGAATAGAGCTTCCATTAAGTCGAGATTCATTTTTAAAGCAGAGAAACGTTATGACCCTGTCTGTATCTCGACAGTTCGGTCGGTTGATGAACGCGCTGTTGTCTCATTCGTAAGAGATATTCGGCTTTTTGAAGGTCGAATGGAAAATGCAACAAATTCTTGACATTGTCTAACGGAATTCTAATGGTTGTTTTATACATATACATACTTACATATAGATATATATATATATATCTATATATATATATATATATATATATATATATATATAGTATATATATATATAATATATATATATGAATATATATATAAAATATATATATATATATATATATATATTATATATATATATATATATATATATATATATATATATATATATATATATATATGTGTGTATATATATATATATATATATATATATATATATATATATATATATATAGATATATATATATATATATATATATATATATATATATTATATATATGTGTGTATATATAGATATATATATATTAATATATATATATATATATATATATATATATATATATATATATATATATATATAGGGTGTGTGTGTGTGTGTGTGTGTGGTGTGTGTGTGTGTGTGTGTGTAATAATCACGAACGTAATAATGGAACAAAAATAACAAACATTAAAAGGCGCCTCAGTGGCGTGGTCGGTTTGGTCTTGGCCTGCCACCTCGGTGGCCGTGAGTTCGATTCTCGGGCATTCCATTGAGGGGTCAGAGATGTCTACTTCTGGTGATAGAAGTTCACTCTCGACGTGGTTCGTAAGTCACGTAAACCATTGGTCCCGTTGCTGAATAACCACTGGTTCCATGAAACGTAAAACACCATGCAAACAATCAAACGATGGAAGCATAAGCAGTCTTCGATGTATCTCAGACAATGAGACGAAAGTCTTTGGGGGTCTTTGGTCTTCATGGTCACTTTTCCCTCTACTATAGCTTTGGAATTCTTAAATCCCCTACCCTCTGTTTTTTCCTAAATGTCTATATCAGCCTAATTTTATGCTTTCTGCAACTTGGGAAAATGATATCGTTGGTTTTTCTCCTCAGCTTCATGATGCCTTCTGTTATTTTTTGTTCTAGGTAATTCTTCAGAGCGATGGACGAAATAAAGCAACTGTAAATTGAGGCTTTAGATGAATACACTGTATCTAACATTGAAGGCAATTACAATACCAGCTTAAATCTGGTTAATCATAAATCTATGCAATTGCAAAATAAGGACAATGGAATAAATGCAGTGTGCCAAGACAACTTTATAATTGTACCTCTGTAATACCCATGACCATAAACGTGGCATATATGACAGAAATGTAACCAAATTCCCTGATATGTATTCTAGTCCCTTTTGATTCAGGTGAATTGGAATTTAACCTCTTCATTTACTCATGATCCTAATTGCACCGTCCTTTAAGGTGAGAGTCTGTGTAATTTAAGTATTAACGTTGTAGATTGAAGTAAGTCCTTAGTCATGCCAAGTTAATTTATACAATAATGTAATTTACGTAGCATAGATTGTTTAATCATAACTAGTGTTTCATATGATCATGGTGAATTATTTTTATGTTCCTCTGAAAATGATGTTAATTCAAAACCTAAGAGTACTTAAGGGTTACCGGATCAGAGAACTGGCGTTCTAGAATAATTATTTGGGCTTAGTAATAATTTAACTTCTATATTTCTAGTTGGAAAAAAAAAATATCTACCTTTCCTATAACAAGCACTGAAATATATTAATTAGGTAGCTTAAAGAAGAACAAACGTATCCATTATATCTGCTTACTTCTCTTTTATATGCTTCATGATTTTATTCCTAACTGTGACTGTGAACAACTGCATCTTTTGTATTCCATCTATTTCTAATATATATATATATATATATATATATATATATATATATATATATATATATATATATATATATATATATATATATATACTATATTGGTCAAGAGAAGGAAATAAGGAAATATGGAGATGCTGCATCAGAAGCAACCCGAGGAAAGAGGATACAGAAGAAGGTTGGTCAACATCTGGAATGAGAGAGATAAACGCGCCGCCCCCCCCCCCCCCCCCATCAGAAAACAGAGGCTGGTAAGTAAGGACCATGAAGAAAAAGAATTTGCTCTCCACAACACAAAGAGAGGAACTGGAAAGAGAAACAACACCGAGTAACGAATGACAAGAAGACGAGCTAATAGACTATACCACAGAAGACGACAGGGACGATGAGCTACCAAGCAATGACAGAGGCAGAAACACCGAAGAAGTAACAGAGAGGACGGAATGGGTGGAAAAGGTCAGATAATGGATGAAGTCAGATGCAGAAAGAGCAAAGATCCTCTCCATGAAAGCCTACGACTTATGCAGGGGATTGCTTCTCCTCTACTTATATTTCGTGTGGCAATCCTTCTTGATTTCATCACTTGTTATTCTCCTTCTGTATGTAATTCATCGTTAAAGGTAACACTCAGAATCCCAGTTGTTATATGGTGTCTGCGGCAGCATCAGACGAAGGAAAGGCAGAGCCTGTCCAAACATTAAAATCTTCAATAAATGTTTGGATTACTATATAGAAGTGAACTAGTGGGTCCTCGTTAACGAACGACTTGTTCCCTTTAAATTATTCTCCCTTGTTTATGGCGACGCCTTCAACCAATCTTCTTGTGTTTACGTCGTTACTTTTGTGGTAGCTCTATTCCAGTTGGGTCTATGATCGTTATTGAATGCGCAGGTAACTATTGCATTCATTTGAGATGTATTGTCTTTACATGGTGTTTCGTATACTCCCGGTACTGTGGGGTTATAATGATTGTTGTTGTTTCTTATCACGTTGGTATATTTAAAAAAAATTTTAGTATTGTTCTGGCTATTATTTACATATCTGCGTATGTTATCTATGTTAAGGTTGAAAGTTAAGGCTAAAAATCTACTCGATTTTCTTCTATTGTTATCCTTAGGGCAATAATTAGTCTTCCTGGCACTTGAGATGGCCTTTTCAGTGAAGAGGGAGGGCTACCTGAAGCTTCTGAATGTTTGTTAGTTTATGTTCAACAAGTGACTTCTCTCTTTTTCTTGTATTTTCCCTTACGTATTTCCCTGTTAAGTCTTTCTAATGAACACCATAATTTTTTGGAAGCTTGAATATCCAGTCAATGGCGCTTGTGAGGGAATCTTGCACATGAAAATGGTTAATTTTCTGAATAATAATAATAATATAATAATATAATAATAATAATAATAATAATAATAATAATAAAAATAAAATAATAATAATAAAATAATAATATAATAATAATAATAATAATAATAATAATAATAATAATAAATTTAAATAATAATAATAATAATATAATGATGATTCAGTTGATCCGGATTATGTCAAAAAAATTCTCGAAAGCAGTCCGCATTTGGATTGAATCTTTCCTCAGAAGCGATAAGGAAAACCAGGAGGTGATTCCTCCTCCTCATCCTCCTCCCGAATTCTCTTTCATCTCAAGCTTTCAGATACTGTGACACATGTTAACATGTGGTTGTTTGTGGCTGATGGTGAGATTTTGACCTAATACTCCTTCATATTCAGAGGATGTTTCAGGTTATGGTCACAA
>NC_087216.1:67617731-67625231 GCF_015104395.2 Macrobrachium nipponense
ATTAAGAGAAATGTTCCTCACTTGTTATAATTGGCTAAATCTCTCAGGCGGCTTACTTCTCGAGAATCCTTTGCAAGACGTTTCATTCGCGTCCTCTTTCCATCCAAAATTATCTCATTACTTTTGAAGGGCTTTCGTTCCCAAATGAGGAAATTCAATTATGTTGGTATCGTAGCAGATACAGGTATCTTTTTTCCCAGAAAAAAATAAGCATTTTCGTCTCTTTTTATAAAAAGAACAAACTCCTTGAATTCAGATTCTTCGAATGATAGTTTTCACGTCCCAAATATATATAAGTTCGGTAACAAAGGTCAACAAATTAGATGATAACACAAAAGTTGATCAATATTTCTTATATATTTCATCTGAACAATTTAACTGTAGAACGAAGATTACGGAAGATTTTGAAATGTCGAAGGTGGACGAGAGAACTCAGAAAACAGGGAAATAAAGTAAAGGCAGTGAATATACCTCCCTGTCGAACTTCTCTAGTTCCAGAGGTCCTTTATTCTTCACACCGCTGGACTGTGGAACATCTCCTTGAGGATGTCGTGCAACTGGAACTTCAACAGTTCAAGCGAAGATGCAATGTATTGATACCCCAATACGTACAGTCCTCCTTATAGTTTTATCTAGTTTTTAGTGTTTTTTTTTTCTTTTTTATTTTGATTCTTGTTTTTAATTTAGAAGCTTGAATTTAAAGTCTATGACCCCTGTGGTTTTGTTCCATATGAATAAGGTTCATCATCTTCTGAATAATAATAATAATAATAATAATAATAATAATAATAATAATAATAATAATAATAATAATAATAATAATAGAAATAATGAATAATGACTTTCATTCGTCTAATCGTCTGTCTATTAATCTCCGTTCCATGAAAGAAAAACTCCATTGCAAAGAATTTTTCCAGCAAGTTTTTCTTTATTTAAATTTGATGCTTAGTTTCCTTCTTTCTCTTTCGTCTGTCGTACTTGGGACAAAGAAGGGATGGATAAACGCCCACATTATTCTTATTGACCTTTTTAAAAGTGATTGGGTACTTGAGTGTCATCGGTATGATATTCATGGATGGATAGAGTAATTGTTAGTTTGTAGTCTCTCTCTCTCTCTCTCTCTCTCTCGCTCTCTCTCTCTCTGTCTCTCTCTATGAGATCAGCAACAGTCCTAACCAAAAAGATACAAAAAGCATTCATAGATATAGTAGAAGGATATATTCCTTCAAATTGGACAATCAACTGAAAACATCTTGAAAATAATTGAAGAAGTTCCAAATAAAATCCAAGTGGTCAAGAGACTCATAAAGAAAATATACATAAACCAACATATTCCGACAAAGAAAATGAATAAGGTGAACATTGTGAATATACTAATTGATGCATTAGGAAAAAGAATGCCAAAAGCATGCAAACTGTGTAAGGTGTGGTATAGCATAGTTAATCCACAAAACCTAATCAGAAAATGTGCTGCATGCAACATTCCGACCCATCCACAATGTGCTGAGGTAATGCAAGATATGAGAAAAGATACCAGAGTATTTTGCTCTACATGTCTATCATGGATAGACAATATTATTAAATCAAGATTGAATGTACAAATAGTGAGGATGAAGAAGAAGAGGAAGAGGAAGAAGAAGAAGAAGAAGAGGAAAACGGAAGAGAAGTAAACAAAACTGAAATGACAGAAAAAATAAGGAAAACAAAGAACAAGATAAAAGTATGGATGCAGAGATACTCATTGATACTACATATGTGGCAATAAAGCAAGCATTTAACTTACGAAGAAATAAATCACGATGTGACAACACAAAAGAAAATCCCGAAGAGGCTCTACCCAGATCTACACAATGATGGGAAAGAGGAAAAAATAGACAAGAAAGACTAAGTCTGCAACCTTTTGAAAAGAGGGAATTGCAGATTTGGAGAAAGATGTTACTACAAACATCCTAAGGTATGTCACAACTATGAAATATATGGTAAATGCGCATACCTAGATGGCTATGAGGATGATTGCAGAGATCTGCATCCAAAAATATGCAAAAACCTAAAAGAAGGAAAAGGATGTAAGTTCGACAAAAAATGTAAATATATGCACCCTGTAGCCATGAATCATAATCAAATAAATAATCAATCAAGTAATAAAATCCAAAATAAGAAAGAAACAAATAAAGAGAGGAATAAAGAATATCAGGTAAAAGAAAAAGCAAGCCATCAACGAGATATGCAGAGATGTCAGCAAAAAAAATCAAAGCCTCAGCTCCAAGATTCTACTCAAGAGATAATAACTGTATTTATTATGCAAGAGGATATTGCAGATACGGAGAAAATTGCAGATTCAAACACAAAATGAATAATTATGGTGAAGGAAGATCAAATATTATGGAAAAGTTGGATTTTTTAATGTCAGAATTTCTGGAAATGAAAAAAAGAACAACATACCAGAACAGGAAAGAGACATGGGAAAATCCTCATTATTACCAATATTAAATGAAGGATAAAAACACGCAAACCATCATAGTGATGAATGCGCAGGGTTTAGTTACGAGTAACTCAAAAGAAAAATAGAGTACTTAGAAGAACTAACCCAAATTGAAAAGAAAATAGATATAATGAATATAAGTGAAACCTGGTATTCCCAAGAGACTGGGAATGATGATCAAATAAAAGGGTTCCAAACTTATAGATCAGATAGAAAAAATAGGAATCAAGGGGGAACCGCAATTTATGGGAAAGACAAAAAACAAGGAAAAATATATGAGAAATATAGTAACTCAGAATGTGAACTAATAGCGGTAGAATTTGAATCTGAAAAATTAATGAACATAGTAATATATGACCCCCTCCCTAATACTAAAGAGTTTGACTTAATAATAGAAAAATTGGATGATATTTGTAGAAATCACAAGGACTGGACTATTCTCCTATCTGGAGACTTCAACTTTCCTTTCGTAGGCTGGAAAGAACGAATAGGAGATTGTGGTTGTACTTATACATATAAAAAAGAGAGTAATAGTAGTGCAGAAGATAAGAGGCAATTCGAAAAGCTATTAGATATGCTACTAGAATACAACATTCAACAAATAAATCACCTGCCAACAAGAAAGGAAAATACTTTAGACCTAGTATTTGTGAACGAGATGAATTATGTTAAAGAAATAATAGTTTATAATGCGAGTATTTCAGACCATAATGTCATAGAATTAACAGTCCATTCCAAAGCAAGTGAAAACAGAGATAAGCAAGAAATGAAAAAGTGGGAAGGATATGGAAATTAACAACTTCTACAGTAAAAATATAAAATGGTCAGAAATAAATGAAGAATTAAACAAAGATTGGGATAACATTTTCGTAAGTGATGACATAAGGGTAAATATGGAGATATTATATAAAATATTAGAGAAAATAGTGGATAAATATATACCGAAGAAGAAAAGTAAACATCAGTCATGCATACCAAGAGACAGAAGGATCTTGTTCCAGAAAATCAGAAAGTGGAAAAAAGGTCTTGTAAAAGAAAAAAATGCATGGAAAGTTATAGAACTAAAAAGTAAGATAGAAAATGCAGAACAAAAGATTATACAATCAAAAGAAAATGAAAAAAGGGACTTGGAAGAAAAAACCCTAATAAATATCAAGCAAAACCCCAAACTATAATTATACGCGAAAAAGATGAATAAAAGAAGAATAGAAATAGGCCTTCTAAAGAATTGAAGGGAGACTAACGAATGAAAAAAAGGAAATTTGCAACATATTGGCAGAACGATATAGAGAGAATTCACCCCTAGAATAGATAATGAAGACAATGATATAGAAGTAAGGGACGAAAATAGTGAATATTTAGCTGACATAGATATTAATGAAGCTGAATATTGTGCAGGCAATTAATGAAATTAAAAATGGAGCTGCAGCAGGGCCTGATGGAGTTCCTGCTATTTTGTTAAAGAAAGTAGTTCATTCTATCGCAAAGCCACTTGCAATATTATTAAGACAAAGTGTAGATACCGGCAAGATTTATGATGAGCACAAATTAGCATATATTACCCCTACTTTCAAAAGTGGATCAAGACTAGAGGCAAGTAATTATAGGCCTGTGAGTCTAACATCATATATTATGAAAGTGTATGAAAGGGTAATGAAGAAAAATATTATGAAACATTTAATTAATAAAAAATAATTTGTTTAATATAGGACAACATGGTTTCGTACCCGGAAAAAGTACACAAACCCAACTGTTAGTCCACCGTGAGAACATATTCAAAAATATGAAAAGCGGAAATGAAACAGATGTGGTTTATCTAGACTTTGCAAAAGCTTTTGACAAGGTAGACCATAATATATTAGCGAAAAAAATTAGAAAACACAATATCGTGGATAAAGTAGGAAGATGGTTAAAAGAATTTTTACACAACAGAAAACAGATAGTTATTGCAAACGATGAGAAATCGGATGAAGCCAAGGTAATATCCGGTGTGCCACAAGGTACGGTGTTAGCTGCAATACTGTTTGTTGATTTATGATTGAAGACATAGACAGTAATGTTAAGGATTCGGTAGTGAGTAGTTTCGCCAATGACACAAGAATAAGTAGAGAAATTACTTGTGATGAAGATAGGAACGCTCTACAAAGAGACCTTAACAAAGTATATGATTGGGCAAGAGGTAATAGGATGGTATTTAACTCTGATAAATTTGAATCAATAAATTATGGAGACAGAGAAGGAAAGCTATATGCATATAGGGGACCTAATAATGAGACAATCACAAATAAGGAAGCAGTTAAAGACCTTGGTGTGATGATGAATAGGACATGTTATGCAATGATCAAATAGCAATTCTATTGGCAAAATGTAAATCAAAAATGGAATGTTGTTACGGCACTTCAAAACAAGAAAAGCTGAACACATGATTATGCTTTATAAAACATATGTTCGTAGTCCTCTTGAATATTGCAATATGATATGGTACCCACACTATCAAAAGGATATTGCACAAATAGAGAGTGTACAAAGGTCCTTTACAGCTAGAATAGAAGAAGTTAAGGACCTTGACTACTGGGAAAGACTACAATCCTTAAAATTATATAGTCTAGAAAGGAGAAGAGAACGCTACATGATAATTCAGGCATGGAAACAGATAGAAGGAATAGCAGAAAACATCATGGAACTAAAAATATCAGAAAGAGCAATCAGAGGTAGATTACTAGTGCCCAAACTATACCAGGAAAAATAAGGAAAGCACACAAGACATTAATCCACTATGCACCAGCATCGATAATACAGCGTCTATTCAATGCGTTGCCAGCTCATCTGAGGAATATATCAGGAGTGAGCGTAGATGTAAGAATAAGCTCGACAAATATCTAAACTGCATCCCAGACCATCCAAGATTGGAAGATGCAAAATATACCGGAAGATGTACTAGCAACTCTCTGGTAGACATTAGAGGGGCCTCACACTGAGGGACCTGGGGCAAGACCCGAACAAAATGTAAGGTCTGTAAAGGCGCTGTCACACTAGCAAAATTGCGTCGACTTTTTCTGAGTTTGTCGTCGCTTTCCAAAGAGGTCGAGGTCATTCCGTACTCTAGTTGTCACACGTTCTTCATCATACCGTGGTTGTCGTCGTCAAAACGTAAACAAACCATCTGAGCTCTGACTTTCCGGAATGACAAAACAACTATGCTTTATAACACAAAGCAACTATACTCGGTTTTTTTCCATCTGTCCAGCCGCCTGGTGTTTGTGTATGGTAACACTGCGTGCGGGGCTTTAGATAGTCATATTCAGCTTACATTCAACAATAATAACAATATCCTATTTCGAATGTTAACGGTGTAATTAGCATACATTAAATTATTAAAACACTTTTCAGTTGCAAATGTACACCCAAATATCTTTTTATTTACCTAAAATTTACACATAGCGTAACTATTTAAAGCCCGGGAAGCAGTGTTACCATGTGAAAACACCACAGGCCGATGGACAGATGAAAAAAAACAGAGTTATAGTGGGTCGTGCTTGCATGTGTTTAATGATACTGCATAGAATAAAGAAAAAAAAGGTCTTCGGGTCCGGTCCTGGTTAAAAAGACGTGAAAAGTTTTATTTAAAAAACAAGCTAGGGCTAGCCTAGATAGGCTATTCGTAACCTTGTTTACACAACCAGTCAGACTATTATAAATTAAGCTAGAGAAACTGCAAAAATTTTAAAGATTTTTGTTTATATTATTTGCTAATGCGAAAATAATAATAATAATAATATAATAATAATAATAATAATAATAATAATAATAATAATAATAATAATAATAATAATAATAATAATAATAATAATAACAACTGCGAACAGACCTAGGCTATATAACAATCTGATATTCACGATATAGCATGCTTATCTGTATAAAGATTAGCAAATTCAGGAAAGTTTTCCCTGAGTCGCATGGTGATCTCTTGGTAATTTTTTCATTTAAGACCCTTTTTCATAAAACTATCATGATAATGGTCCCATAAGCATCGTCTCTCCCCATATCTTTGACCATAAACTGTTCTGGCAGTCTTGTCCACTGTACCAAGAACTCCATCCTGCATCTGATGACTTGAAATGCGCGCTCTCAGAGATATAAACAAACAATAAAGTCGACGGTAGCGATGGGTTGAATTTAATCAGTACCGTTTTCAAATTCGTGACGACGACACCAGAAAGTCGTCGTCAAAACATGAAAAGTCGACGTCAAATTCAAAAGTCAACGGAAATTTCGCTAGTGTGACAGCGCCTTAAGGTAAGGTCTCTCGTTTAACAGTCACTTGTCTTTATTACTTCTTCTAAGTCAATCTGTGACCAAAAAGCATTCAAGTATAAATGTTAATTGGAATTAGCAAATCTCTCTCTCTCTCTCTCCATTTCTCGTCTCTCTCCTCTCTCTCTCTCTCTCTCTCTCTCTCTCTCTCTCTCTCTCTCTCCCCCTTTAATTTAATAACGGCAGTTTCTTGCTTACTTTTAAATTCTTCCAAATCAATTCGTAATCTCAATGTTGAATTGAAATTGGAATATATATATATATATACATCATATATGTATATATATATATACATATATATATATATATATATATATATATATATATATATATATATCTATATATATATATATATATATATATGTATAAAATATCTATATATATACACACACACCTACATACAATAATATATATATATAATATATAGATATATATATATATCTATATATATATATATATATACGTATATATATATCTATATATATATATATTATCCATATATATATATATATAATCTTAGTATTCTCATTTTAAAATCAGCCCTTATCTGTTTCTATTCCTATCGTCTTGTTATTCTCCATCACTTGTGTTTTCCCTCAACCGGAAGCATTCATCTCCAGCAGTGACACATCTCTCTTCCTCATGTTTACTATCATTTCTTTCCCGCAAAAAAACAACAGCAGCGATCATTGTCATTATCGGTA
>NC_087216.1:67630231-67632731 GCF_015104395.2 Macrobrachium nipponense
GCATGGGAAGAAGGACTAATAAGAGTAGACGAAGACCAAGAAATATACAGAGACAGGAGAATGACAGACAGAACAGAGGACTGGCACAACAAACCAATGCACGGACAATACATGAGACAGATTAAAGAACTACGCCAGCGATGACACATGGCAATGGCTACAGAGGGGAGAGCTAAAGAAGGAAACTGAAGGAATGATAAAACAGGGGCACAAGATCAGGCCCTAAGAACCAGATATGTTCAAAGAACGATAGATGGAAATAACATCTCTCCCATATGTAGGAAGTGCAATACGAAAAATGAAACCATAAACCACATAGCAAGCGAATGCCCGGCACTTGCACAGAACCAGTACAAAAAGAGGCATGATTCAGTGGCAAAAGCCCTCCACTGGAGCCTGTGCGAGAAACATCAGCTACCTTGCAGTAATAAGTGGTACGAGCACCAACCTGAAGGAGTGATAGAAAACGATCAGGCAAAGATCCTCTGGGACTATGGTATCAGAACGGATAGGGTGATAACGGTAGCAAATAGACCAGACGTGACTTTGATTGACAAAGTCAAGAAGAAAGTATCACTCATTGATGTCGCAATACCATGGGACACCAGAGTTGAAGAGAAAGAGAGGGAAAAAATGGATAAGTGTCAAGATCTGAAAATAGAAATAAGAAGGATATGGGATATGCCAGTGGAAATCGTACCCATAATCATAGGTGCACTAGGCACGATCCCTCCCAAGATCCCTGAAAAGGAATCTAGAAAAACTAGACGCTGAAGTAGCTCCAGGACTCATGCAGAAGAGTGTGATCCTAGAAACGGCGCACATAGTAAGAAAAGTGATGGACTCCTAAGGAGGCAGGATGCAACCCGGAACCCCACACTATAAATACCACCCAGTCGAATTGGAGGACTGTGATAGAGCAAAAAAAAAAAATACATAAAATAATAAAAATAAAAAATAAAAAATAATAATAATAATAATAAAAATAAAAACCATCTTTTATCGTCATGTCAAACTGCAAGAAGCTGCAAAGGGGCAAGAAACGATCGGAAAAAACAACGTGGAAGGAAATAAAAGGAAAGGAAAAATATGGCACGAACAAAAGAAACAGGTGTAATAAGGACATAGAAATTGCTTTTAAAAATACCGATGAGTAGAAGGCAGCGAATTATGTTATCAAAGACTGAGAATTTCGGAAGGGAAAAATGAAAACAACTCAAGAAAATGAAAGAATTAATGTACATATTACTTTTATTATATTTTGACTATTCTTCAACTGTAATTAAAAGAAGAAGGGGGAAAGACACACAAGAGGAAAATAAGTGAAAGTGAAGGACTCCTAAGGAGGCAGGACGGAACCCCACGCTGTGAAAAAACACCCATTGAATAGGATGACTCTGAGTAGACCAAATAATAATAATAATAATAATAATAATAATAATAATAATAATAATAATAATAATAATAATAATAATGATATGTAGAGGAAATACCAGATTGACTCCTACCATAATTCTATATCTAATAGTGAAATTTATAGAAAACTCTTTGAAATAAATGTAGCTTTATTTGTCAGTCGAACTGACCTCAACAAGAATTGCAGTCATAGGTCGCGCAAAGAAGGGTAAATATGCAGCCTTGCATGACCTAACTGATATTTACCAAAACAATACATGAAACACATTTTGGTTCCATCCATTCTAAGGAGGAATATAAGACATTAATGAGCGGCCACCTATCCAAGTACTGACCAGGCACAATTCGCCGTTGAATCTTGCTAATCAGATCACCAGCATAATAACGAATAAAGTTCATTTCTTAGAATACGATAACTATTAATGAAAATCGTTATAATTAGCACCACTATTTACTTAACGTTTCATATTTTATTAAGGTGCAAATTGCAAGACTTCCCGAAGGAGTCGACGCCCTCCACCGGAGCCTCCTCCTCCTCCTGCGGCCCCCGCCCCCTCCCCCATATTCTATGCTTTGAGAAGAGCGAAGCAGCGAAGCAGCGAAGCAGCTAAGCTAAACATTCCCGCTTTTATGCCATAGTCTTTTCCTTTTTGTGCCGAGTTTGTTATTCTCCGACGGTAGACAAGGTTGTTAGAAGAGCGTATATTTGCTCTCTCTCTCTCTCTCTCTCTCTCTCTCTCTCTCTCTCTCTCTCTCTCTCTCGGTCCCTATCAGTATTGAGAAATGTAAGACGTTTTTTATTTTAGATTACGGAAAATATTTTCTGTGCCTTTAAAATATCCAAAACTTAACTGATTAGTTTTTTCTTGCCTGAAAGTATCAAAAGAAAAAAGAAAAAAGAAAAAGAAACTAATTGCCTTAATTAAGCTCCCACCGCATCTTATTCACTGATTCATCCCAGATGAGCATAATATTGTAAGAGGCGTTGGCCTTTTAATGAAGGGTCCGCTTTTCAAATCCGAGAAAGCCGCTGTAAGAAAAATAAAGAAAAAACCTCTACAAGATTAATGCCTCTGAAGCAGCA
>NC_087216.1:67635231-67637731 GCF_015104395.2 Macrobrachium nipponense
TTTAAAGTTCTCTAATTTTATTCGTCATTCTCTTCACAAGAGTGAGGTTCCTATAGTTCTCTAATCTAGTTAGATTCGTTGGGCATTTCATGTTTTGTGATTATTGACCTCCCTCCCTCTCCCTCGAAACACCTTTTTTTCTCTTTTTCTTTCTTTTATTATTTTCCTTTAAATCTAGGAGAGAATGTTACTCACAGATGCAAGGTCGTGGTTGGAAGGGTGGTAGGGTAATAAGAAGATTGGGAACCACTGGCCAATAATAAAGTGTCACACAGAGCTAGATTTAGAATCATTCATGTAATAAGTAAAAGTCTAGGCATAACGGAAGATATTACGAGTGATTAATGATTTAGCCCCGACATTGTCAAATCGTACAATACAAGATGTATTAAGCATCCGTAATTTAACTAAAAAGCTTTTACAGTTTCAGTTTGGAGTTATTTGAATACAGATTGATTGGCTATGAATGTATTTATTATAAATTCATACATTCGCACACCATGTTTCCATTTACGCATTTTAATGAAAATAGCCTTTCACCAATCTCCCGTGTCAGTGAATGAGTGGGCGTCTGACTGAGTGTGCATTTAAAATTTATTTTATTACCATTTCCATATATAAAAAACGGAAAGAATTTTAAATTTCCAGGTTATATTTAAAAAGTATGACTATTTGTTTCATATATATTAAATGCCCAGGATATTCGAAATAACCCTGGAAGCTTACCACCAAATTACATCCAATATTTATCTAGATATGTAACAGATGTTTATTGTTGTTGTTGCTGTTGTTGTTGTTGTTGTTGTTGATAAAACTTTGGAGTTACATTTTGCATAATAAAACCGAAACTTCCCAAATAATGGCATTGAATCATTCATGAAAAAAAGTGATTTATTAATCGATGTTAATTACTGTATTCTAAGGCATTATCATTTATGCAGTAAACTAACTTCATGATTTAGCATCGGGTTAATTTTTCGGTTAAATGCGCATGAATTTATGCAAAACCAACGTATCAATTATGCATTACTGTAATTCATGGCTGCTCAATCTCGCGGACAAATCAAATCTATGTTATGGCGTTGCATTTCATTTTGCGCTGCATTATTTGGATTCTATTTTTGGAGCTTTTATTATATCCAAGTTGCGAAGCGTTACTCGATATTTTCACGTAAAACACCGATAAATAGTTTACGCAAATTCCCTGGCAGTTGATTTTCCTCGTAATTTGTATTAAAAGCACTGGTAATGTTTCCATACTTTTGCATCATCGAATCAGTGTTGACGATATTTGTCCAGTTCACAATTAATAATAGGCATCATACACGCAGCTGACTTTATACCAGGCCAACTTACTGTTTGTCCAAAGAGTATTTTAAAGAAAAAACTAAAAATCTCTTAACAATAATTGTCATATATATATATATATATATATATATATATATATATATATATATATATATGTGTGTGTGTGTGTGTGTGTGTGTGTTGTGTGTGTGTGTGTGTAATAAATATATGTATAAAGTGTGTGCGTGTGCATACACACACCATCGTGCTAAATATACGCAGTATCTCAGCCTCCTCCACTATCCTTGGAGTATGAGAGAGAGAGAGAGAGAGAGAGAGAGAGAGAGAGAGAGAGAGAGAGAGAGGGGGGGGGTGATATTTCATCAACTGAGTTCGAATTTGAGTTTTCCAACACCTCAATAAATCAGCCAAAATCTTCGGGTAAAGTTCCTCAACTTCACTTCTTTCTGAAGATAATTTCAGGAGAGAATTTCTGTCTGGGTTCTTATTGCACCGCTCACAAATGAAGTTTATTTTTGTTCCAGAGCAAAAAATAATAATAAAAAGAGGGGCCATAAAAGACGAGCAAAAACTCTCAGCGTCAACTCGCCCAGTTCATTTCTGCAAACCAGTCTTTGATGTTCTCAGGATCATTGAGTGGAATACGAAGACTTCTCGCCTGATAAATTATGAGATCTGAATTTATTAACTTCCAGTTTGGAATGTGTATATTTTTCAGGTTTTAAGTATTTGTCTGTTTTATTTTACCTCCAAGGAAATATGTTTAGTCGATTGCTAATTGGATATGAAAAAAACTCGTTTCGATATTATGATTATATTCATACATTCTTTAACTATGTTTCAACTTGAATTATGCATATATATATATATATATATATATATATATATATATATATATATAATATATAATATATACATACTACTATAACATACATATACATATATATATATATATATATATATATATATATATATATATATATATGTACGTATGTATGTGTACGTATTTAATAATAGGACCTCATTCAAAGGATGGTCTGTAACCGGAAAAATGTATTCCTGCATAAATATCTTCGCTTGACACCAACCAGTTTAAAAGAGGTCCTATAATTATAAACTGATTTAAGGCTCAAAAACAAGTGTGTAGGGGATAAACAGGATACGTCTCAAGTATAAAAGGCCTATTAAAACT
>NC_087216.1:67642731-67647731 GCF_015104395.2 Macrobrachium nipponense
TTATATATTATTATATTATATATATATGGCATTACTATGTAAGGCACATATAAAAATACATACGCAAAAAATTCATACATATTTATTACAAAAATCATAAATATTTCAAACTAAAATAGTTGATATATAGTACTGAACGCCACGGACAATAACGACGAAACAATCTCATTAGCCAACCTTCCTGGGTGGAGTGCTATACTTACAAATGGAAATTCTCCCTTTATTAATTCAAGCAAATACTTGGAAGTCGAGGACTAAGGATATAAAAGCGTCTGAAAGAGGAATTCAAATTCAGTTTGTCCAGTTTTTCTGTCATTTCTTTCATGTAAAAAATAATGATCGTTCATGTTTAAAGATATGTTCTTATCTCTATAAAAATGACAAAAAACAATCTTATTAAATAAATAGTTGGAAGTAACTTGAGTTCCTATATACATATACTTATACATATATACATACACACACACACACACACACATATATATATATATAATATATATATATATAATATATATATTATATAATATATTATAACATATATATATATATATTATACATATATATATATATATATATATATATATATATATATATATATATATATATATATATATATATATATATATATATATATCTATATATATATATATATATATATATATATATATATATATATATTATCCCCTAATTATGAAAGTAAGTTCCTTATGCTGAAAAAACTCAACATTATTTTTACTTGTTATTATTATTAAGAGCCAAACAATTTATCCACAATTTACTTATAAAATTTGTCAAACATTTCTGCATATCTTATTTCCAGACGATCTTGATAGCGCGAGCTACGCTGCGCTGGAACCCGGCGCTGCAAGTCATGTTTCCCTAACCTTCCAACCCCCTACCTAACCCGTCCAAACCCGGGCCGGACTAACAAGAAAACTCCACTCGGATTTAATTATTATAAATTATTATTTACATAAAAAATAAATGTTTGAAGAAAACTTTCCCTTTCCCTTCTCAGGAAAGTCTTTGTAGAACCTGAGGACTTGAAACACTGGCTCAATTTGCAAAAGGAAATGTCATCCAGAGAAGCTGATTCTCTCCTCACTTTCTGCTCACTCCTCACCTCAGACATATTCGGTGGAGTCTGGATATCCCTCTCGGGGGATCTGACAGCCTCAAGAGAGAGAGAGAGAGAGAGAGAGAGAGAGACGAGAAGAGAGAAGAGAAGAGCGAGGAGAAGAGAGCAGCTGTGCTTCATATTAGAACTAATACGTGATTACGAAAGGGATTTTGAATCATCATTTTTTTTTATCTTCCTTGCAAGTTATGTCTTAAAAGTGAATATTATATATATATATATATATATATATATATATATAATATATATATATATATATATATATGTATGTATGAATGTATGTGCGTGTAAGCATGAATATGTATATGAATATGTATATGTATATGTATATGGATATGTATATGTATGTATGTATATATATATATATATATATATACTATATATATATATATATATATATATATATATATATATATATATATACACTATATGTAAACTACTTGACCAAGTACTTTTGTTATCAACGTTACCAACGAAAAAGCAAAGATATATTTTTTCTAGTCAAGTGAGTTTCAGCACTGTACATACTATTATTCTACATCAAGCAGTGATAGTTATAAAATATAGCTCTTCCGTATATTAAGTTATTGCCTGAAAATCTCTCTCTCTCTCCTTTGCTTTGCAAACTATATTTACTAAGAGAAGTACATATCTTAACAAGTTTGATTTAACCTCACGTTAATGAGTACTCTCTCTCTCTCTCTCTCTCTCGTCCCAGAAGTTGTGGTCGCTCCGAACAGAGGAAAATCCTGTCGACAAATCCGGGCATATTTCGAGGCCCACCGAAGTCCTCGTTCATAATGGCAGATCTGCACAATCATGTAAATTCTTAGGCCCTACCTGTGCGTTTTGGGAGTTACCTTGGCTGATCTGCCTTTTTACAATAATTTCTTTTCAGTTTTCTGTAAAAGAAAACTATCGAGATAGACCTGTCTGTCCGTCCACACTTTTTCTGTCCTCCATCAGATCTGAAGAACTACCGAGGC
Source organism: Macrobrachium nipponense (assembly GCF_015104395.2). Classification (NCBI taxonomy): domain Eukaryota; kingdom Metazoa; phylum Arthropoda; class Malacostraca; order Decapoda; family Palaemonidae; genus Macrobrachium; species Macrobrachium nipponense. The sequence goes on from NC_087216.1 coordinate 67,644,856, forward strand.
TAGAGAGCTGTATTCTGGTACGTTGAACATCCACCCTCCAATCAGCAAACATAACAAATTGCAGCCCTCTACCCGCAGTAGTTTTTATTTTATTTAAGATTAAAGTTAACAATGATCATGCGCCAGGTACTACTATGGTTGCCAACAACACAGGCCACTACCAGGCCGTGGTTGGAAGTTTCATGGGCAGCGGCTGTCTCATGGGGCCCCTGACTGAGAGTTCCATACAGCATTAAATGTTGTAAAGTAAACTCGATTGTGCCGAAGACACAATTTGTTTACTTGTTTGTCTGACACTTTGCGAAGGTTCAAGCGCAGGAGAATTCCATTTAGGGGACAACTGAGACATCAGATAAATTGCAATTTAATTCAGCACCAAATGATGTCATGTACCTCAGAGAAGAGGAGTTTCTAGTAAAGGTTATGGAACCCTTGGTGACGAAAGTATCTCCTATTTGGTAGACGAGACTTTTGTTCCGAGATCATTGGTAAGAATGGTTTAGCGAATTTCATTTTTGACATGTATTCTATTTTACACATTTTTGCCTTCATTCTTTCTTACTTCTATTTAACTATCAATTTCGGATGTCTGAAAGCAGGATGTTCATGAAATCCCCAGAAGAAGGCTAGGGAGAAGACTCACTTATCAGATGACTTTGAATAAAGGTCGATTCGAAAATAAATCTTGCGTCTTCGTCTGGGCTTACATCCCACCTGAAAGATTGATAGTTACTTGAAAATTGTACTTATGGATAATCCTTTCAAATCAGTTAAACTGTTCTAAATACAATTTGCACCGCTGATACCACAGACATCATCAAATTAAGATCTGTGGGGAAGTAAGCTGTCTTACGGGAGTCCGATTTTTCATTTAATCGGCAGCGGGAGGAGGAGGAGGAGGAGGAGGAGGACTAAGGAGAAGCAAACCGGGGGAGGCTTGTTTGCTGCAATGTCTCTTTTTTAGGCTTGAGAATGATGTTATGAAAAAACGACGAAACGTGTAGTAAAGAAAATTCAGCGATTTAATTTAATTTAATATATAATTTTATATATATATATATATATATATATATATATATATATATATATATATATATATATATATATATATACATATATAGTATATATATTATTATATATATATATATATATATATATATATATATATATATATATATATATTGATAAATGTTACAAGACTTCAAGGACTAATTAGGCCCTTCTTCCAGTAGCTGCAACTAGAGGATAGAGACAGTAAGTTCATGAAAGCTTGAGACTTGTGAACACATACAAACACACACACACACACACACACGCGCACACACACACACACACACACACACACACACACACATATATATATATATATATATATATATATATATATATATATATATATATATATATATATATATATATATATATATATATTATAAAATGTATAATTTTCCGGAAACCATCTATAGCGTCCTCAACACAGTTTTGCCTCATGTATTCGATATCTCATGTCCTATAATGTGATCCTCCCACCTGGATTGTGCAATAATCTGAGCCCCACAAAACAACACGGGGATAGAAATACACAAAAGAAAAAAAAAGAAAAAAATCTGCACCGCTAATCACCAAAAGACTAAATCTCCTTTATTAACTGGCTTTCCTCCCCTGTGCTCTCTCCCACACAATCTTTTAGAATTCTTAAAGAAGAGAGAGAGAGAGAGAGAGAGAGAGAGAGAGAGAGAGAGAGAGAGAGAGAGAGAGAGAGAGAGCTGAAAACTTTCATCTATTCAATTACTGGAAACATCATTAAGGTTGAAATACTTGTTTCGTCATTGATAAATATCCTGGGTAACAAAGTCTCAATATAAATCTACTGGCAGAAGATCAATTATTATGTGCACGTGCATACATTTATTTTGTTTTTATATCTTACAAAAACATGCACTATATATTATATATATATATATATATATATATATATATATATATATATATATGTATATAATATATATATGTGTAACTCTGACTGTTGACCATAAAATGAAAGACGTCAGCCAATAGGAATTTACGACTCTACGTCATTAATTGTCCTATTATTGAGATTAATGATGTCATAATGACCAGAAATTATGTATAATACAGGAAACGTTCCTCGTATAAATTTAGTCTTCAATATATTCCCATTTCACAATATCTTCAATATTAAATACAAAATGGGAGAAAACATTGGAGGCCTTAGACAATAGACAACTTGGTGGAGAAAATGGGTTTCTTTCCTTGATGCTCAGAAGTAATTGTGCTGTCATCTTTAATCGTTTCGGGATATAATGTTTGCGCCGCTAATAATTTGCAATGGAATCGCAATATCAGAGAAAATAGAATATCAAAGTGGGGTTTGAATGCGCACATATGTAGTGAGGAAATGATTGTTTTAGATGAATTGTTCGAGAAGGGAATATTGATTTTTTCGTATTACCTGGGACCAACGTCCTCAAGGTGCCCCTTCCCTCCACGACCCCTTTGCGTCTGTGAGTAAAATTCCCTTCTAGATTTAAAGGAAAATAAAAAAAACAGAGAGACCGAGGAGTGTTTTTATTCTATAGTAAATGAATTGGTAAGATACTTGGCACAGCTTCTTAGCCACTAGATCTTCAATGCATGGTTGATTTCCAGAGCGTGCAAAGCGTAAGTCCCCTTCAACGTCCAGCCTGTTTCTGTATTTTGTTGTTTAGAGCAAGAGCCTGAAAATGCAAATTCACAAAGGTACTACATCGATCCGAACGTACTTATCATACTTAGGATACGAGCGAGTCCATCTAGAGTAGTAGACTATAAGAAACTAGCGTTATAAGTCGATACTTTTGCATTGTTCATAAACT
>NC_087216.1:67652731-67665231 GCF_015104395.2 Macrobrachium nipponense
TGTTGACCTTTTCAGCAAATAAAGCTTATGTTTGCACTCATTTTTACCTCCGTGACCGAATTTTAGAGAAGAGGCTAACTACTACTGATTCTGTCAATGAGGGTCTTTCTTAATGTCAAATAAAATGACATGACAACAAACAAGTGGAAGATTATTAGTGAATCAGGAGAACACATTCTACGATCCCTTCCCCAGGATCAACATTTGTTGGGTGTCAGCGAGAAATCTGGAACAATTATCTTTCCCTGCACATTCATTCGTTAATCCCTTCAAGTAAGTATGTGCTATTTCATGGAATATGTGGATATTAGCTTATTGATTTTGTAAGCATTGAGACTGAGACTGAGACTCTAGAAAGCACTCTCTTCCATATTTGTATCACCTGAACTAAATACCCTCACTGTTGAATATGTTCCTCCCACTCTTGATTTTGCTCGTTGAGTGTTTGAACAGCATTTTGCACTTACTTATCTTCCACAGAATCTAAATATGTGGTTCTCAACCGGGAGCATGAGTCCTAGGGGAATTTTTTTTTGTTCTAATTACAATCGTTATTTTTCTCAATAAGAGGGAGGAACTAATATTCAGAAGTTTATGAACAAATACAAAAGTATCGTCTTATAACGTTAAGTTTCCTATAGTCTATTACTTTCTAGTTGACACTGCCAAATGTTATGTACAAAAATACAACTTGTACTACATGCTCCAAAGCTTGCATCGGTGGTTAATTCATGGTGCTTCAGTGATATGCAACTTCAATCTACCAATTGGCATATTATCTGAGGAGACACAAGAAGCAAAGGATAAAGAATTCAATAAGTTTAGGGAATCTTTCACAATAAAAACATCACGAATAAAGACAAATGAAGATTTAATGAGGAGATTACTTTGTCCATCTGATCTCTTGGTAAGTTCTGTAAGAAAAGTAGACAGACCTGTAAAAACTGAACTACCTGAAGAAAGCAAAAATTTAATTGTCCAAAATACCCTAAATACGAGTTAAAGTTCCTTGTTATTTTTGATTTTTAATGGGTTAAATGCTTTTAATTCTATATTCATATTACTATAGGATAATAGTATAACCAAATGTTATTCTTTACGTTCATTAAAATATATTGTATTGTAAAATCTTTAAGGACAGCATTTGATAGAAATAATCTAATTTTTTTATAATTTTATTCTTATCTTTCCTGCATTGAATAAAGGTATCAAATATAAAGGTTATATAGTTCTAACTACATTTTACCATATACACAAAAAAATGGGTAAATGTATCACTCATATTATTACATATGCTTATAAATACAATACTCTAAACTTTTATAAAAGAAAATCGTAAATAATACTTGGATGTGAAAGCAAAAAATAATTTTGTCCAAAAAATTACTGTTATGGCCCACTGTGCGTTGCCATGTAAGTAGTGTTGACACAATGGAGGCTTAGCGGCCAGAGGGCGATGAGGACCTCGGGTTGACTACGTGTGGACGGACGCTCCTCCGTCGAACGGTCGTGATTGGACTGACAGTGAGTGACAGGTAAACCTGAGTGTGAATACCAGGCCTGATGAGTTCGCCTTCCCTTCAAGACAAGAAGAAGAGGAGGAAGAGAAGAGGGCGATATTTCATCCTGGGAGATAAGACAGGAAAACCGATATTACCTTTCCCAGGAGATAATGCCTGAAGGATACTCGGAAGGATGTCTTGAAGGATGCCTCGAAACATACATTGAAGGATGCCTCAAAGGATGCTTCGAATACCTCAAATGATGCCTTGAAGGATACATCAAAGGATGCTTTGAAGGATACTTTATAGGATGCCCTGAAGGATGCCTCGGAGGATACTTCAAAGGATCCCTTGAAGGATGCCTCGAAAGAAGTCTTCAAGGATACTTCAAAGGATGCCTTGAAGGATGCTTTAAAGGATGCCTCGAAGGATGCTTCAAAGGATGCCTTGAAGGATACTTCAAAGGATGCCTCGAAAGAAGCCTTGAAGGATACTTCAAAGGTTGCCTTGAAGGATGCCTCAAAGGATGCTTTAAAGGATGCCTCGAAGGATGCCTTGAAGGATACTTCAAAGGATGACTTGAAGGATGCCTCGAAGGATGCCTCAGAGGATACCTTGAAGGATGCCTCAGAGGATACCTTGAAGGATGCCTGGAAGGATAATTCGGATGCATCAAAGGATGCCTTGAAGCATACTTCAAAGCATGTCTTGAAGGATGCCTCGAAGGATACTTGAAAGGATACCTTGAAGGATGCCTCAGAGGATACATTGAAGGATGCCTTGAATGATACTTCAAAGTATGCCTTGAAGGATACTTCAAAGGATGCCTTGAAGGATGCTTCAAAAGATGCCTTGAAGGATACTTCAAAGGATGCCTCGAAGGATGCCTTGAAGGATGCTTCAAAAGATGCCTTGAAGGATACTTCAAAGGATGCCTCGAAGGATGCCTTGAAGGGTGCCTCAGAGGACACCTTGAAGGATGCCTGGAAGGATAATTCGGATGCATCAAAGGATGCCTTGAAGCATACTTCAAAGCATGTCTTGAAGGATGCCTCGGAGGATACATTGAAGGATGCCTTAATGATACTTCAAAGGATGCCTTGAAGGATGCTTCAAAAGATGCCTTGAAGGATACTTCAAAGTATACCTTGAAGTATGCCTCGGTGGATACCTTGAAGGATCCCCGGAAGGATGATTCGGATGTCTCGAAGGATGCCTTGAAGCGTGCTTCAATGCATGCCTTGGAGGATGCCTTGAAGGATACTTCAAAGGATACCTTGAAGGATGCCTCGAAGGATACCTTTGAAGGGTGTCTTGAAGGATACCTTGAAATGTACCTTGAAGATGCCTCGAAGGATATTTCAAAGGTAGAAGAATACCATGAAGGATACCTCGAAGGATACTTCCAAGGATTAAGGATGCCTTGAAGGATACCTCGCAGGATGCCTCAAAGGATACCTTGAAGAATGCATTGAAGGATGCCTCGAAGGATACTTCGAAGGATACCTTGAATGACACCTTGAAATGAGCCTTGAAGATACCTCGAAGGACATTTCAAAGGATGAAGGACACCTTAAAGGCTACCTTGAAGGATGCCTCGAAGGATACCTCATCAACTCAATCATCTTTTTGTTGTCGTTGCTTATTTTCATATCTCTTGATTTAATAACACCATGCTATGAAGTTGTTGTTCCAAAAGAGGTTAAAAGGAGGTTCGGCTGCAGACGCTGCAGAAGGAGGTCATCTCGTCACCTACAGGAAATGAAGTCACACCACAGCGCCTTATTTTTCAGTCCCTTTTGACTTTTTCTATTTATATTGTGGTTTGCGCTTCCTTCGTCTTTCTCAAGAAATGAGCTGGACGGGAAATTCAGGAATAAGCAGTGCAGGGTGATAAGAATGAAAATATAATTGTATTAAGTTATATAACATTATTATATTATCATATATTGTAATTATATTTTAATCTAGAATATTATATCACAAAAACATCATGACTGAACAGTTGCATCAGGATGAGAGGAGGAACAAAATAATAAATTTATATTTTTTTTACATCAAAGTTACAATTTAGATTGTGCGCACAGAGGCATCAAGAGGTTTTTAGATTGAAAGGAGAGAGAGAGAGAGAGAGAGAGAGAGAGAGAGAGAGAGAGAGAGAGAGAATATCATAGCAAAAACCAATTGGGAACAAAATAAGGGGAAGACACAAAATATGACAAAACTGAGAAAGAGAAACGCTAAGTAAGAAGAAAATACACTCGGGGTTGGGGGGGGGGGGAGAGCGTCTCCAGCATCCTTTAGGAGCTGTGGAAAAGAGAGACGTCGAGGGTTCCAGAGGAATGTCTCTGGAAAGTAAAGATCGGCAGAAAATGCTTGATTACAATATTGGTGATCTCCAGAAGACTGGGAAGAGGAGACGAAAATAAAAAAAAAAATGAAGGAGCTCAGAAGTCCAAAAATGTAATGAAAATGAGTGAGCGTATAAAAAATACATGGTCATTTTTTTTATTGATCGGGAAACGAGGAAGGAGAAGCAAGAGAAGATAAGAAGGCGAAGAAGAACCAAAGGAAAAACAGGTTCATCAAAAAGGAATTGCTCTCAATGCAGCTGGAAAAAAAAAACTTCACCTTTAGAAAAAACCTTAATTATTGGTGAAAAATGTCGGTGCAGAACAAGTCATCCCTAACTGGGAAGATATGGGTCACTCTTGAGGAATTGGAATCCGGAACATTCTTCATTTTTGGTATAGGGTGTGATATGAATTCATCTTGTTGGGGGATGGGGTGAGGTAGGGTTTCTGAAAACTCATCTCAACCAAATAATATAGAATAATATAGACAATGTTTAGGCCATTCTTGAAGAATTAAAACTCTGAACAATGTGTATTTTTGGAATGGAGTTATTTTATTATTTGAGGGGGAGGCTTTTTTTTTTTGGGGGGGGGGGGTTGAGATTTCTGAACACCTATCCCAACCAAATAATATGGACGTTTTTATAGAAAGCAAAATAACAATCCATTAAAGAACAAAATGACATATACAAAAATGGGAAAAAAAAATCATTCATTGCGATTCCGAATGGAAGATCTATTGTAAAAATAGCAACAACATCTGTTACTCTCAGTAATTCGCAAGCTGTTTCTAATTCCCCGTTAAATAATAACCCCGCACTAATTACAAGTTCCGTAGGTAATACTTAGTAGGATCCTCAGCGCATAATTGAGGCTGATAATTCCCTTCCGAGAATAAGAGAGAATTCATCCTTCCCATCTCCGGGGAAAATGGCCGCCTTTCTATTTTCGTCTTCACTGTGGTAGTCAGAGACTCATTCCATAGCCACGGAAGGAGGGGCAGGAAAACAGGGCAATTCAGAGTCGTCAGAGCGACAGTTTTCCACAAATTCTGGGAAGAGTCATTTGGAGATAATCATCTCATAATTAACACACCACACATCGGAGCTTGGATGCTCTCGCCGCAGTTTGTTTTTATAAGCAGACGGGTTCACGAAGTATGTCCTAATCTGTACACATATATGCAAATTATATATATATATATATATATATATATATATATATATATATATATATATATATATATATATATATATATTATATCAACATTTATTCCCATGGTCAGATGCAACAAAAACAATACAGAGAATTAAAGTTGAGCTGAATAGGAAATTTAGGCAAAAGGCCAAGCACTGGGACCTATGAGGTCATTCATGGCTGAAACAGAAATTTACAGTAAAAGGTTTGGAAGGTGTAACAGCAGGAAAACCTCAAAGCAGTTGCACTATGAATCAATCGTTAGGAGACGGTGGGAAGTAAGATGGAAGAAAGAGAATATGAAAGGAAATACAGTAAAAGGAACGAAAGTAGTTGCAGCTAGGGGCCGAAGGCACGCTGCAAAGAACCTTAAGTAATGCCTACAGTGCACCGCATGAGGTCCACTGACGGAATTAACCGCCTACGGACCAGAGAAATAAGGGAAAAGACTATGACAGGTTACTAATAATGTAACATTTATTTTAGAGGTTAAACTTTTAGTAAATCTCATTCCGAGAGAGAGAGAGAGAGAGAGAGAGAGAGAGAGAGAGAGAGAGAGAGAGTAGACCTCTGAGATATCGAAATGAATAAAAAAAAAACTCTTGCAAATAATGTTTGAAGTAGATCGACAAATATCAAAGGAAAACCGATAAAGAGCATAAAATTAAAGAAGAAACTCTGATCAAGATGAAGAGACATTAAATTAACAAACAAAAAAAAAGAAAAAAAAAAAGAACTCCCGAGATCCCCTTCGAAGCCATTAGAAATGACACTCGCGTAAGAAAGTGAGGATTTCTTGTTTAGGAAAATCTCTTCAAAGTAAAGATCGGAAAAACCCTTAATTAGAATTGGTGATCACTAGAAGGCGAGAGGAAGAGAAGAAGGCGGTGAAGGAGAAAGAAAGATGACAAGATACAGTGTTTCCACTTTCAAGGAAATCTGGAGGTCACAAGGAAGGAATCAAGGAAATGGAAAATTCAAGGAAATTTCAAGGAAATCGAGGTATTTCAAGGTAATTTCAAGGAAATTTGACTTAGGATATCATATATATATATATATATATATATATATTATATATATATATATATATATATATATATATATTATATATATATATATATATATATATATATTTTTTTTTTTTTTTTTTTCTTTTCGTTTTTCTTTTTTACCGACAAAGTATGAAACTAGGTTTTGTATAGAATTCCTTAGCATTATAATATAATTCCAATACGTCAGCACTCAGCCTCCGTGTAAACCATATTCTATCTTTTGATCTTTGGTTCTGCCCGGCCGTGGGTGACCGTACGCTATACATGTTTCAGTCATGTTGGTGACTCACAATACGTGTCATTATGACGGTGACGAAAATTACGAAATTGTGCGCAACACTTCTGTTTAGTTCAGAGTAAGCCACCGGTTGAAGTCCAGCGCCAGGCTTGTCCATTATACTGTGTGTCGGCATATGTGTTAAAGCAACTACAAAATGGCATCAAAATATCCAAGCAGTGACTGTGATAGTGAATATGATACAGACAAAGAAAAGAAAGAACTTCCTAGTGCGAAGAGAAGCAAAAAATTTGAACAAAAGTTTGTAGATTCATGGCTGACAAACCCACAGTTTAAAACATGGCTAGTAAAAAAGACTGTGACAGGAAAAGATGTGCCTTTTTGTGGTGTTTGTAATATAAAGATGACGTGTTCTAAATCGGCTATTTCTCGTCATGGTGAAAGCAAGGCTCATCAAGAGTCAGAAAAAAAGTATTGCATTAGAAAAATCTCAACCCAATGTCAGCTCGTTTCTAGGCCCATCTAAAGAAGTTGCTGCAAAAATGGAAATAAAGATTTGTAGTTTCATTGCAGAAAATAACTTGCCCATAAGCTTATGTGAAAAGTTTATCCCATTCCTGCGAAGTGTTTCCAACAGATAATGTCCTAAAGAAAATTACACTTGGTAAACAGAAAGCTACTAATACCATACGACAAGTGCTTGGATTTTACTTCATGCAAGAGGGAATAGAGCAATTACAGCAAAAAAAATTTCCCTCATTATCGATGAAACAACCGATAAATCCACCACATCTCAACTGGAACTGATGGGGACATACTTTGATATAGAGATATTTAAAATGATTTTCATCTTTATTGATCTTATTGAGATTCCCAATGGTAAAGCTGATACCATATATGGTAAAATTCAAGACTGCATGAATGAAAGAAAAATCCCTATGGAGAACGTGATAGGATTCTGTCCTGATACGTGCAATGTGATGTTTGGAAAACATCATTCAGTATCACAACTATTGACTAAAGACTGTCCATGGATTATAAATGTTAAATGCTCATGTCACTTCACTGAAGCTTCCAAAATCATTGGAAAATTTATGCAGAAATGTTTATTCTCATTTTAGTTTGTCATCCAAAAGGATTGAAGAATTCCACGAATTTCAGGAGTTTTTTCATGTTGAAAAACACAGCCTTCTTCGAGCAGGACGAACACGATGGCTATCAATGAAAATGTGTGTGGACCGAATATTACAGCAGTACGAACCCTTAAAACTGTATTTTACACAAGTGGCCATTGAAGACCCCACACATACTCTCGATAGCATCGTGAAAAATCTTCATAACAAGTTCACGCAAGCATATCTAGAATTCCTTTCTTTTAACCTAGGAAGATTAGTATCATTTAATACATTGTTTCAAAGTGAGCTTCCTCTCCTACATCAACTTAATAAGGAAATTACCAAGAAAGTCTACTTGGTCTCCTTCACGCAAAACTTTCATTTCAGTCAAAAGGAGATAATCAGGCTGCCCCGGTAAATCTCTTTCACAACTTCTCAAACAGCAGCAGCATTTCGTGAGAACTGGGCAAATATCGAATGCATTATTCGTACATATGAGAGATTTAGACCATCCTATTAACTGGAGTCAAGCAAGAGCCTTAATCCCATGTAATGACACAGTTAAAAGGAATATCATTGAATCTTGTTTCATCAAGTCAAATAATAGAAATGTTCTAAATTTAAGTCTTGGTTTATTTAAACTTGATGCTTTCATAATGAAAAAAGTTGTAGATAAATATAAGCAACAAAATTAATATATTCAGTTTTTACATGTTTTGTACTGTAAAGAAACTTTGTAATTTCTGTTAGGGTCAATCTGTTTAGGTTTGTGACCGTGTGATATCCGATAATCCTGGATTATCTCTTTTAATTTTTACCCTTTTGACAATTAACCAACTGGTATTCTTGATCTTGTGTTGTACCTGAGACCTTTCTCTCCAATTGCACCTCATAAACTCCTTGACAATGTCTGAGTAAAGACGAAAGCTCTTGGATTTCAGACTATCATTTTCCTGTGAAATTCGCTTTTATATATATAATATAATATATATATATATATATATATATATATATAATATATGTATATATATATATATATATAATATATATATATATATATATAGTATATATATATATATATGTATATGTATATATATATATATATATATAATATATTATAGATATATATATGTATTATATTTATATGTATATAAATATATATATATAGATATTATATATATATATATACTATATATATAGAATATTATATAAATATATAATACTATATATATATATATATAATATATGTATGTATAATATAGTATATATATGTATATATACATATATACGTACATATCATAACATAAATACATACACACATGTATGTATGTATGTATGTATGTATGTATGTACGAAGTCTGTGTCAGAATATGCATCACTATGTATCAGTTGGTGTGAAAACACATATACCAAACCTAAGTACTTCTACCTTACATTAATGTACAACTGAAAGCATTGAAACCCCGGCGCATAGTGTACTAATTATCGCACGACTACCACAAACACAAAATCGTCACTAAATAGGTGTTGACTGTTTTGAGAAAACTCTCGCTCCAATAACTTTCTTAAGACAACCTTCCTCGCGATGTCAACAGTTTATGCAAATTATAAACATAATTACCCTCGTTTGTCTTTGTCTGCTCTGCGGACGTTCTCAACTACTGACTTCAGAGAAGGGAAAATCGCCGAGAGCTGAATTCAACTTCGAGTCAAAAAACAAACAACTTATATGAATTCTGGAAAGGAATTGTCAGAGTTACTCAGTCATTGCTGAGAAATGAGTCGAATTATGATTGCCATCTTAGTTCCTTATTAATTGACGTCAAAGTAACGTTGATTATACAAGTCACCGATTCAATGCTAATCTGTTGTGTACGAATTGATACTTCTATACATGACTCTTAATCTAAACTTCTGCTTGTTTTGTATACACGTATAAATTTTCTATCCATAATTGGTTTCAGTTAAATCACTTTTTGAACATGACCTAAAATGGCTTCCTTTGGCCTGAAGTAAAATGCAGTGATCCAACCATGATTTAACAATCATAATATAATCATTTTAAGACAATCGCAATTCAATTCCTAAATGGCTGTAAGTTTAATTATCTCCCGGAGTTTATGAATTTTTACAATTGTTATTATATTTTCTTCTCCTGTCTCCATTTATTGGTTTTCTTATTTTTCATAAATATTAAGTTTCATGATTCTTTCTTTTGATAAATATAAAAAGCTGCCAGACCTTTTAGTATCCTGGGTGGGGGGTGGAGGGGTTCGGCTGGAAAAACCCCTTTAGATCAAAGGGGTCCTCGGGATTGAAAAGGTTGAGAACCACTTGATTCTAACCTACCTATGAGTCACATTTCACCCCTCTATCATCTTCCCAATAATGAATTTATGTATCTATTTACTTCTTCTCTAATTATTCTACCCCTATACCTTTATTCTATCCGTTTTACCAGACACTCGTTTTCTTCAATTTTATCTTCACCTTTTCCCCTTTTTTTTTTTTTTTTTTTTTTTTTTTTTTTTTTTTTACTTTCAAAAGTCGATTCTCTTTTTGCCGTTGCAAGAACAGAGTGGAAGAAGGGGCCAGTGCTGCTAAAATCTTCAAAAGTGGCGATTATAAAAGAGTGATATGAATAAAGATAAATAAAAAAGCAAAAATAAAATTAAAATGTTTCATTCCCTCTTCCACCTTCTCAAAAGAAAAATAATAATAATCTAATGAAAATATCTAGAATAATTAGGAAAAAATGAAAGAAAAGTTAAAAGTGAAATGGCAGAGTAGCCCACAAGTATAAGCTCATTTATAGAGGCCAATATCGATATTCTCATCATCATCCCTGAAAGAGAGGAAGGAAGATGACTCTTCCTCTGTCACACGATTGCCAATTTAATTAGGTCATTTTAACTTGATTCTTCTATAATGAGTGGAATCCACGAGCCATTGAGAATGTTTTGTTTTATCTAATTGTTTTTCTTCAACGGAAGTTTTAAGTTTTCTGTAAAAGAAAACTATTGTGTCGGATTTGTCCGTCCGTCCCCACTTTAATCTGCCCTCACTTTCTCTCTCTCCGCCGTTTTTCTGTCCGCCCTCGGATCTAAAGTACTACAGAAGCTAGAGGGCTGCAAATTGGTATGTCAATCGTCCACCCTCCAATTCTCAAGCATACCAAATTGCAACCCTTTAGCCTCAGTAGTTTTTATTTTATTTAAGGTTAAAGTTAGTCATGGATCGTGCATCTGGCAGCGCTTTCCGGAGGCGTGGGATGCACACTCACTCTACCGCATCTGGGAAGCAGTTCAAGTGCTAGTGTGCTACCGGTCGGAGCTGAAGGTTTAAGACAGCTTTATATTACGTTGCACAGAAAACTCTGTTGCGCAGAAGAAACTTCGGAGGATTTTTTGTCCGTTTTCCTATCAATTTCAATTCGAAAGGCCATGGGCTAATCTGACACACATGAAACGGACCGAAGAACGGGAAAGAATGTAAAGGAGTAAGAACAGAAAAAGATACCGAATTCTTAGTGTTGTATTCTATGGCCCAAGCAACTCACTGCAGAAGGTGAGAAATAAACTATGGAAACCAAATCACGTGACTAAATCACTTGAGTGGAAGGGCCCACCACTTACACATTTTCTAATCTCAGATAAAATAAAAATATACATAAAATAGATATATAAATCAATAAATAACCAGATGAAGAAATATATATATAAATCTAAAAATAAATAAATAGATGAATAAATAAATATTTATAGAAAATTATTAACAAAATAAATGAATTAAAAACAAACGTAAAAATGTGTATATTAATAAAAAAAAAAACTAATGAAAAAATATATACATAAATAATTAAATAAACAAAAACCAAAATAAAAGAATTAAATTTCGGAATGGATAAACATAAAAACCTTAAAAATTATTTTTTTTAAATCCATAATAAAAGTGACCGAATTGCATCTCAGGAGGCATCTCCCCCTCAAAGAATGACATTAACTTTCGCATTTGTAATTTACCTCTTGTAAATGATTCATGTCATGCAAAAACTTCAAGTTATTCCTCGTTCAGTGTAATTGTTCACAAGACCATTTAACCTTCTAATAAACGCGCTTGCGCACGTGCATCAAATTATTAAATGATCACAACATAATCACCGCGCTTGCTCCTCTGTGCGTTCAATGGAATTATTAGTCTAATTACTTCCTTTTAAAAATTCTCTTCTCGTGATGTATGGAAGTCCTTTCTATTACTATGTTAATAACGGCGTATTTATGCAGGCAACAAAGCCACCCTACCCAACAAACCCCATCTGCGGGGAGATTGGTTTAAAATCGCTGTAATGCGAACGAGAGGGAAATAGTTACACCTTGAATGAAGGAGTTTCCTCAACAAAGAATACCTCACACTAATTACGGGAAGGTAACTACGGTAGCCCCGAATACTGGCGTAAGGGTAATGAGAATAATTACAACACTGAAAAATAAATTTGATTTTGTTTAGTCATTAGTACAGTAATTAGCAGCGGCCAGTAAATTTGACCAACTTGAACAAAAGGCACTGCAATAGTCCCATAAATTCATTCAGGATAAATTAGCTACGACTGTATAAGTTAAAATTCACGCTGATGTTTTCACGCAATTCAGAATGTCGTTCTGAAGCATGAAAGTATTATCGGGAATATCAGACGCGAATCATACATTTTAAAAAGATTGATTGAGGTTTTCTCTTTCGCTCATCTGCCTACGTGACGTGGGAGTTTTTTTATTTTCTCCCTCCTTTTTCTTGTTATGAATTATGAGAGGTTTTTATAGGCCTGGTGGGTATGGGAGTACTTTTCCGTGGTGTGTCGCATTAAGCGGTTTTCCTAAAACCCTGGATTGATTCTGAGGTTTTCCCTCACTGGTCAACTATTGGGTCAATTCTGTCGTTATAAATAGACTGGTTTCTTTCTGACTGATCGTCTTTCATCTGTTATTTTATTTTTGAATTTTGGCAAACGCCCTCGTAACGATTTTATAAATAACGAAATGTCAACA
>NC_087216.1:67672731-67682731 GCF_015104395.2 Macrobrachium nipponense
TATATATTATATATATATATATATATATATATTTAATTCTTATATATATCTATATAAATAAATTATTATATGTATATATCCACATATAATTATTATAATATAAGTATATTATAATCTCCATATAATTATATATATATATATATACATATATGTATATATTATATATATATATATATATATATTTATATATTATATTCTATAATATTATTAAATTCTTAGATATATTATATTTATAATATATATAGATTATATTATATATATATATATAATATATAGATATAATTATATATGTATATATGTATATTATATGTAATATGATATATAATATATTTTTTATTATAGATATTAAATAGAGATCTTATAATATATATATATAGAATTACATATATATATATATATATATAATAATCAATTAAAATTATTATTAAATACAAGATATATATATAAACATATATATACAATATACATCAGATGTAATATATATATGAATATAGAGATATATATTAAGCAGATATATAGATATATATATATATATATATATCTTATATTATATATTATAGATATTATATTAGTATATATATATATTTATATATTATATATTAATATATTATATATATAATATTATATATAATTAATATATTATATATATTATTATTGGGGATGTGTCTTTTCTAGAAAACTTCAATTAAGGAGGACCAGGACAGCGAGAAGACGTGGTGACACTGCAGACATCCTTTTTTTTTTCTTAGTATAAAACAGAGGCACATCAGAGCTTTCGGGAATACACGACTTTTCTCACCACGGTCACTTATCTATAGAATGATAGAACCAGAAATAGAATCAGTAAGAAAACTATGCTGACTGACTAAATCTAAAAGTAATAACACAGCTATAATTGACAACACTTTAAGATACCCAATAATATAGTGATACAGTGTAAAACAGTTGACTGCAAATCAAAACTGACCAAAGAGTAATGAATAAGTAATAAGAGATTACGTAAAAAGCATAAATCGTCAAATAAAATCACTGAGCAGACAGATACTAAGAGAAAAAAACATGAATATTTTTAAAATAAGACTAATGATGATTATTACAAAATATTGGAGACCCTAGTACTGTTCATATCGTTGTTAAATGACAACTGGCAGAGTTAGAAGAATGCGAATGAAAGAGGGTGAACTGAGAGAGAGAGAGAGAGAGAGAGAGAGAGAGAGAGAGAGAGAGAGAGAGAGAGAGAGAGAGAGAGAGAGAGAGAATAAAAACAAGAAAACTATGCAATGAACAATGGAACTCACATGGTTTGGCTATTGAGTGTTTGAGTCTATTGTTTAATATGGAGGAACTTTAAAAAGGGAAGCAAATGGCTGTTTTTTGTTTACCGGAGTATTTGAAAACCAGGATGTAGCCTGGAGTCTAATGGCACCATTTTCCTTTTTGCTTGATTGAAGGTGAGCCTCTGCGATGGCTGACATCTCTATGAGAATCGATGAGCACCTTAAGTAGACGCTACGTACATCTCACTAAACTTAAGCTACCTCAATTATATTTAAAGTAATTAATCAAACTAGTAAACTATGCGGGTACGCACCAACTTCCGATTGTGTATATACATTATGTATATATATATATATATATTATATATATATATATATATATATATATATATATATATATATACTTATATCTTTATGTATGTACATATATATATATATATATATATATATATATAGATATATATATATATATATATATATATATATATATATATATATATATATATATATAGTATAATATAATTAATTGTTATAGCCACAACGCTCTCTAAATTTTTCGAATTTTCCACAGTTGTTGAATAAGTTTGTCACTAAACGGCCTGTTCGGTAACGCGAAGTGAACCTCCATTTCGAGTAATCAGATCCAAGGTATGGGATTTCTCAGAATGAGGGTTCGATTCCCGTTGCCGGACATCAGTATTCCTTCATATTTCTTGCATTTGGATCTAAGGCTTAGTAGTTGCAAACGTATTCAAATAAGTGTGAAAAAATTCGAGAAGATTAGATGGCGCTGTGGCTAACACAATATATATCTATCTATGAATGCATGTATATTTGTGTGTGTGTATATATATAATATATATATATATATATATATATATACACATATACATATACATATACATATACATATACATATACAATATATATATATATAATATATATATATATATGATATATATAATATATATATATATACATAAATAGGAATGGAGCTCAAGATAACAGTAATTAATTGTCATTCACAGGCTATATAAATGTTTTAAGAAAACTCCAGCATGTATGTAACAATATAAACTTTTATTCAATGTTAAAATCCCCTTTTTAAAACATTCAATACTTATTCTCATTTGTCTATAATCTGACTCGAAAATTGGGAAATAGCCATCTCAACTCCGGGAACTTGAGATTCTTCCGAAACAGGCGAAGAACGCTGTTGGTTTAAACGTTTTCGACAGCAGATAGGACCTCTGTGATACAATTTTCAAAAGTTCTTCTCTCTCTCCGCCTTTCTGGAGAATCACAGAAGCACATTTTTGTTTTCACACGCCCTTAATCTCGCTCTCTTTCTCTCTCTTTGGCGTTCTTGTGAATCGCTTCTCTTCCAGCATATCTACAACCAAGTCGATTCAAAACCAATTCAAACTTATTCTTTTAACTTCTCTACAATTTTTTTTATTCCCGGCTTGAAATTCTCTACAAAAATGAGAGAGAAGAAGACGCATTCTTTCGGGAACGACGTCAATAATCCTTCGAAGCAAAAAATTATTGTGGGTTTGGTTATGGAATTTAAATTGGTTGTGGTATGCGAATATTAACAAGAGTTGCGCGACATTTATATGATTCTGTTATTTGGTATCATATATTTTCAGATTTTCGTTTCGGGGTTTCCATAGCAATTTCCGGAAGTCGTTGTATCCTGTGAATGGTAGGAACAAATGGCATTCCAATAACTTTACTTTAAAAATGCGCATTAAGACAAATATCAAATCAATACTTAACTCTAATTGACTGGCATAATTGGTTGGAATATAGATTCAACGTAGCTCTAAACATATTATTGTTCTTAATTTACTCTCTCTCTCTCTCTCTCTCTCTCTCTCTCTCCAATGACTGTCATTACGCAATCTGGCAACAAGATTATACTAATTTTTATTGCCTTTACCATAAAGCCGCATTCCAAGCCAAACTAAAAATCATAAAACTAAATATTCCTCATAAATATATACATAATAAATATAATACATATATACATATATAAATATACATACATACAAATACACGCTCATACATATATATACATATAGTGTGTGTGTGTGTGTGTGTGCATAAGTACAAGTGTGACTGAAATGCCTGCATTTCCCAGCTCATTTAATTTCGCGTGGAATGCCAACAATCTTTCTAACGGAGAAAGAAAGACCTCGCATCCCACAAAACCTACAGCTAACGTAGTTTTCTTGCGCAAGCAAATAATGAACCGGCTGTCCCAAATAATTTAGGAGAGTCATTACCGATAATTACAATGATCGCTGCTGTTGTTTTTCTGCGGGAAAGGAATGATAGTAAGCATGAGGAAGAGAGATGTGTCACTGCTGGAGATGAATGCTTCCGGATAAGGGAAAACACAAGTGATGGAGAATAACAAGAGGAATAGAAACATATAAGGGCTATTTCTAAAATGAGCATACTAAGATTATATACATATATACATATATATATATATATATATATATTATATATATATATATATATATGTGTGTGTGTGTGTGTGTGTGTGTGTGTGTGTGTGTGTGTGTGTGTATATTCCAATTTCAACTCAAAATTTATAAATTAATATTTGAGATTACGAATTGATTTGGAAGAATTTAAAAGTAAGCAAGAAACTGTCGTTATTAAATTAAAGAGAGAGAGAGAGAGAGAGAGAGAGAGAGAGAGAGAGAGAGAGAGAGAGAGAGAGAGAGAGAGGAGAGAGAGAGAGAGAGATTTGTAATCCCAATTAAACATTTATACATGAATGCTTTTTGGTCACAGATTGACTTGGAAGAAGTAATAAAGACAAGTGACTGTTAAACGAGAAAGAGAGAGAGAGCGAGAGAGAACTTAAAAACTAACGATTACTCTATCCATCCATGAATATCATACCGATAACACTCAAAGTAACCCAATCACTTTTAAAAAGGTCAGTAAGAATAATGTGGGCGCTTATCCATCCCTTCTTTGTCCCAAGCACGACAGACGAAAGAGAAAGAAGAAAACTAAGCATCAAGTTAAATAAAAACTTGCTGGAGAATTCTTTTACAATGGATTTTTTCTTTAATGGAAAGGAGATTAACAGACAGACGATTAGACGAATGAAAGTCATTATTCTTCATTTCTATTATTATTATTATTATTATTTTTTTTTTTTTTTTTTTTTTTTTTTTTTTTTTTTTTTTTTTTTTGTTTTTTTTTTTTTTTTTTTTTTTTTTTTTTTTTTTTTTTTTTTTTTGCTCTATCACAGTCCTCCAATTCGACTGGGTGGTATTTATAGTGTGGGGTTCCGGGTGCATCCTGCCTCCTTAGGAGTCCATCACTCTTCCTTACTATGTGTTCCGTTTCTAGGATCACACTCTTCTGCATGAGTCCTGGAGCTACTTCAGCCTCTAGTTTTTTCCTAGATTCCTTTTCAGGGATCTTGGGATCGTGCCTAGTGCTCCTATGATTATGGTTACGATTTCCACTGGCATATCCCATATCCTTCTTATTTCTATTTTCAGATCTTGATACTTATCCATTTTTTTCCCTCTCTTTCTCTTCTTTATTGGGTGACCGCTCTCTCGGCGTTGATTCCTTGGGAAAGGATCTTTACCATAATTTCCTCAGTCTACTCAGCTGTAAATGAGTACCTATCCCTGATGGGGTAGGGTGCCAGCTATGGGTTAAATAGCAAAACTCAGCAATGATGGAAAGAAATGAAGGAATAAACGACAACGACGTAAATGGAACCTCTGGCAACAGAGGAGCTTCGTCCGGCAAACCAGGTATTCACCCAATTGAAGGGGAAGACGGTCAGGTACTTGGAGGTCGTCATCCAGCAACTGATCACCACAACGACAATAATTATTATTATTATTTATTATATTATTATTATTATATTATTATTATTATTATATTATTCAGAAGACGATGAACCTTATTCATATGGAACAAAACCACAGGGGTCATATACTTTAAATTTAAGCTTCTACAGAATATTAAGGTGTTCCTTAGAAAGTAGCATGACCAGAGAGAGAGAGAGAGAGAGAGAGAGAGAGAGAGAGAGAGAGAGAGAGAGAGAGAGATCCACTTATTAAAAACAAGAATCAAAATAAAAAAAACACACTAAAAACTAGATAAAACTGTAAGGAGGACTGTACGTATTGGGGTATCAATACATTGCATCTTCGCTTGAACTTCTGAAGTTCCAGTTGCACGACCTCCTCTGAAGGGAGATGCCTTCCACAGTTCAGCGGTGTAGGTAATAAAAAAGGACCTCTGGGACTGAGAAGTTCGGACAGACGAGGTACTACTACTGCCTTTACTTTATTTCCCTCTTTTCTGAGTTCTCTCTTCCACCTTCGACATTTCAAAATCTTCCGTAATCTTCGTTCTACAGTTAAATTGTTCGGATGAAATATATAAGAAATATTGATCAACTTTTGTGTTATCATCTAATTTGTTGACCTTTGTTACCGAACGTATATCTAGTTACCAAAATCAAATACCGGACAGAACAATCAAATGGGTGCATTAAGATAGCAAAGAAATACACAACAGATGTGTAAAAATAATCAAGTTCATTATAAAACAATCCGACTTATATTTCAATGGCCTTGAAATTAAATCAAAATAGTCACTAATAAGTAGATTCATCTTTCTCCTATTTCACTATCGACTGAATTAGCATATTTTTTGCTAAATCGACGAAACAGAATGAAATAGGAAGGACTTAAAACAAACACAGCTGACACAAACAGAAAGACAAGATCATTCGAAACATCAAATAAACATAAAACATAAAATGTTTGGGACGTGAAAACTACCATTCGAAGAATCTGAATTCAAGGAATTCGTTCTTTTATTAAAAAGAGACGAAAATGCATATTTATTCTGGAAAAATACACATATATCTACTACGATGCCAAAATATATGAATTTCGTCATTTGGGATCGAAAGCCCTTCAAAAGTAATGAGATCATTTTGGATGGAAAAGAGGACGCGAATGAAACATCTTGCAAAGGATTCTCGAGAACTAAGCCGCCTGAGATTTTCAGCCAATTATAACAAGCTGAGGAACATTTCTCTTGAAATTTCTTTCATCTCATCTTTTCCGCTTCTCAACAGCACCGAGAAATGCAGGAATATGAAATCCTTCGAAACCCTAATAAGACATTCTATACGAGAGAAGTCCCTGATTTTCATATTCGTTCTGCGTTCTGTTACGTTTACCGAAAGGAAGTTGTCTTTATTCTTAAGAATTCTTGAATCAAAATGAAAACATACAATATAACTCGAGAGGGTGATATGCAAGAATTATGAGAATCCTCTAAGAAATATGAGAATATTATTTTTTACATGAACGCAAAAGTACATTGAAGCAGAATAATTTAAACTATGTAATCAAAAAGATATTCTTTTAGTTGCTCTCTCTCTCTCTCTCTCTCTCTATCTCTCTCTCTCTCTCTCTCTCTCTCTCTCTCTCTCTCTATATATATATATATTTCAAATGTTTTCAAATGTTTTTTCTCTGTTTTCCCCCCCCCCTCTTGAAAGGAGCAAATAAAGTTTATATGCATCAATATTGTTGCTTTCAAAAACTTCCATAGGTATGCGTGTATGTGTGTTTGTGAGTTTGTGTGTGTGGAAATCTTGTAAGAAATGGTTATATCGATACAAATTAACTTTGTTTCAAAGAGAAGACAGTTTGAGAATAAGTGATTTTAATATTTCTCTTCGGTAATCACTGAAGACTACCACAGTAAACTTATAACGCAATGTGTTAAGGAAATTAGACTATTTATTATTGTCTTTACATTATTTTTATTTTCATAATCCGCAATGGTTCTATGGTGAAGCCATTAGCAATATTGGTTAATTGTTTCTATCCATTAATTATTGCTGGATTACTATTTCCATTAAAAGGGTTCAAAGGTTCCCGAAACCCCATCTCTAATCTCATACCTGAACCTCCCGTGTCAGTTGTGCCATAACCTGAAAAACATCCTCTGAGCATGAAGAGGAAGCATTTGGTCAAAATCTCATCATCAGCCACAACAAGAACATCTCGCTAGGCTTCCTGTTCCACAACCTCATATTAACATGCGTCATACCACCTCTGAAAGCTTCAGATGAAAGAGAGGTGGAGGAGGAGGAGGAGGAGGAGGAGGAGGAGGAATCAGCCCCTCTTTAAGACTGTTAATCGTATTAAGAATTAGGCGAGTTGCTACGATCGTCAAGGGAGGAGCTTAGACCATAAAAAGCGCTTCCCTGGTCAGGCTGGATTGACCTTTGTTTGTCCTCATTTTTCTTTCCTTCTGGTTTTCTTTATCGCTTCTGAGAAAAAGATTCATTCCAAATCCGGTCTGCGTTCGGGATTGTCTTTTTGTCATTATCTGGATTAAATGAATTATTATTATAATTATTATTATTATTATTATTATTATTATTATTATTAGTATTATTATTATATTATTATTCAGAAGACGAACCCTTTTGTCATGTGTAAGAATTTCCCCTCCCCCCCAACCCCTCCCCAATTATCCTCATATTTTTTACGATTCCATCACAGGAGATGGTTTCATTATGTGCGTCAAAGTGTGGTTTTAATGACCCCTTCCTGTGCGTGGCAGGAGATCCTCTTTGACAGATGCATTGTGGTCATTCCAATATCAACGCCGAGACATCTGTTTCTGGGTCGTTCCTGAAGAGTAGGTCCTTTAGTTCGGCGGTTCTTGTAATATATGACACATAAAAAGAGACTAGAGGTCAAACTACTGTTGGATTCCACACAACAGTAAAAAAGCTGTAATGTAGTCAACAACCCTGCCGACCTCTTACAACCCCATTCACTCACCAAAGCCCTCACAGACTGGAGTCAACAATAGTGGTATCTTCTTTCCTGTGAGTTTGAAGGAGGCAGTGAAGGAGCTACAAGAAACTGGATGCCATCTTGTCTGACAACACCAAGTTCGAGCACCTAACAAAGAACCACACTGAAGACATCAAGAAAGAGGCCAACAATATCATCAGTGCTGTGAATGCCGTGAGAAACGCTGTACAGAACATCTCCTGCACATCATGGAGGCTACAGCCTGCACTATTTAGTGGCGTTCCTTGAAGAAATTCGCGACTCCGCTGGAAACAGGAACATCGTTTCGAGGGACGTAGATCCCTATTCACGATCGTCCTGGTTGATGAAACTAGACATGATCATGGACAGTGTCTACAGGGACCAATCAACCCCTCCACTCAACATTTCTGAAGCTTCCTTGTAGGCCCTCCTCAGGTTTTGTACAAAGGATGGTGTAGCAATGGTGTAGCACTATGATCCCTCTTGGGCATTCTATCCTTCATGGGAACTGTGGAGGAGAGCCTTCACGCAAATAAAACGTCCCTGCACAGAGAGAGAGAGAGAGAGAGAGAGAGAGAGAGAGAGAGAGAGAGAGAGAGAGAGAGAGAGAGAGAGAGAATTCTGAAAAAAGGCAAAAATAACGAAAAACTCAATTAATTTCAGTATGGTATGAGATATGAACAAAGAGCTTGGAGCAAGAGAGAGAGAGAGAGAGAGAGAGAGAGAGAGAGAGAGAGAGAGAGAGAGAGAGATAGAGCTTTTGACAGGCAAAATACTTGAAATACAAACAATAAGCAACATTCGCAGGGTACTGCAGGAGTGACAAAGAAGAGGTCACTATACTGCACACTCAGGGCTCTCATACCCAACTCGAGTGGTCGTGCCTCACTCACAATCAAAAGGGAATTCTGTTTCCAGAAATGGAAACAATTCATTTATGCTTTTCACTTTGGAGGAAGTTCAAAACGAGTCATTATATTTTTCCATTCTTTTAAGCCTTTTATTTTATTTTATTGCCGGATGAAAGAAAAACTTAATTACCTTCGTTATCAAAAGCTGCGCCTTCAAAAGAACCGTATCATTTTTCTGTCCGAGTTATAGTCGGCCATGCTTTATAAAACAAAATATTTTTTGTCGGCTTTTGGGAAACCTTTCGCTTTTAACAAAACCGTCCAGATAGAATTATGTAGGAAGTTTCATTTTATGTATATGCGTCATGTAGGAATACGTACATTAATAGTTGATAAATTATGGATAATTTATTTCCTCTTGTCTGAACTCCGTTCGTCTACAACTGTATTATCTAGCTTTTGATAATTTTTTTGTCACACTCATACATACATACATACTACATACATACATACATATATATATATATATATAATTATATATATATAGACATACATATATATATATGTATATATATAAGTACGTATATTATAAATAAACATACATGTGTAATATATTAAAATTATAAGCATATGAAGACGAGTTTCAAAATTTCTGCAAATGGCAATTACATAATATATACATAATTATATATATATATATATATATATATATATATACTATTAACTATATATATATATATATATATAAATTAATATATATATATATATATATATATATATATATATTATATATATAGATATATATATATAACCAATATATATATATGGGGGGGGGGGTGTGGTGTTGGTGTGTGTGTGTGTCCCCCCTTTAAAAGCAGTATCGGACTCCCCGTTTTTTGAATTTAGATGTCCTGAAAGTACAAAAAAAACTCTTCCTAATCAGTAAGGTAAATCTTTTGAAAAGGCAATTCCCACCCTGGCTTAAAATAAAATTTTAACATGA
>NC_087216.1:67687731-67702622 GCF_015104395.2 Macrobrachium nipponense
ATTGATTGTCTTGATTTTAAAAATACAGGCAAAATTAATGTTGTGGCCTTAGAAAGCGACAAATGTATCCACAAAGTTGTGTAGGAGTAATAATCATTCATATAACTGTGATTAATCCCCTTTTGAACTTCATGAGTTAAACAGCTCATCGTTATCTTATTTAATAAAAAGATATTTACCCTTACACATTTATATTTTTTCTATTTAACGGGGACCAAGATCTTTTTTTACAAAAAAGTGATAAATTGTTTTCTATATACATATTAAAACACAGCTCATCATCTCATTAGAAACACATATAAGACTATATGTTTATATGAATTTTTTTCATTTAATGAAGGCTAAGAATTTTCAATATTTTTTTTAGATCAACGTAAAATACTTTTTCCACATTCATGTGATTAATTGCTGTTTCCTCGAAGGGCATTGATTAAATAGAGCGTAATTTACCGGTATCTTTTAAATTAATGTTGCGTAGGAAATGGTGGCCCATCAGAGAGAGAGAGAGAGAGAGAGAGAGAGAGAGAGAGAGAGAGAGAGAGAGAGGTCAAACCGACCTGGAATGCACGATATATCAGGCAGGTGCCAGCAGCGATCTCGCCCATCCATCCCAACCCAACAGCGAGTTGGTCTGGGGTGATGAATTAACCTGCAATAAATAAGTCTCGATTTGGTCCCGGACCAGAAGACATCGCCCGGGTAGTCCTCGAGGAATGAACACCTTCCTGAAGACTGAGTTTTTTGTTGCTCTGGTCACTACTGACGCTGCAGCAGTGATCTATGACGGAATGACATGATTCAGGATTTAATTTGATCTTTGTTTATGTTTTGAATATTAGTTTTTGCCGAAATCAGACTAAAGACGTTCTTTTAGGTATAGATATTATTGGAATAAAATAGAATATATGAGATATACTCAAGTGCAAGCGCTGGGATCTATGAGGTCGTTCAGAGCAGAAATGGAAATTGATAGTAAAAGATTACAAAGATGTTACAGGAGGATAACCTCGTGGTTGTGCTATGAATCAACAGTTAGAGGAGTGTGGATAGCAAGATGGAAGAAAGGAAATATGAAAGAGGTACAGTAAAAGGAAAGAAAGGGGTCGCAGCTAGGGGCCGAAGGGACGCTGCAAAGAACCTTAAGAACACACTGGCGGCATCAACCCTCTACGGAGGGTTCAGATATTGTATTCATTCAACCTTTCTAAAAGAGAATGTTTTTAATCCAAGGACACCTTTAAAAAATGTGGGGATATTTTCCCCAATAAAAATATACCGACGAGCAACAGAGAATCGGAACCAAAGTGCAATAATAATACTGATGTTATTAATAACAGCGGCTGAATGTCAGACGGCCGTCTGTCTCAATCCCCTAGTTCGGCAAATGTCAACTCGTTGTGCGCGACAGGATTTCTGTCGTGGCGGGAAAAACAGACGCTGCTTCTTGTCCTTTTCGCTTTGATGAACCTTTTATTTCTTCATTCGAGCGAGAAACGACGTCTCAGCGCTCTATAATCTTTTTTTACCTTCACATTGTGTTCACCGACTCTCCAAAAACCTTCAGATAAAGAAAGCGAGATTTAATAAAAAAAAAAAAAAAAAAAAAAAAAATAGTTTATTTTAGAAATTCGCTTTTCCAGAATTTTCCCTGAGAAAGAGATGACATATCTCCAGGTTTTCTTTATATATATATATATATATATATATATATATATATATATATATATAATAATATAGAAACGAAGCGCGTATCATACGAGTTCGCTGCTTAGCAAGAGACAGATATAACCATTTATTATTCAAACCGAGCGTCACTTCCGCTATATGTGTTTATTTGCGCTGCAGATAAACTAAGCCAATCAAACTCAATTTAGCTCGAAAGTGCGTCGTGTTTACACAGATAAAAAAAACTGCATATTAATATGCAATGCATTTGACGAAACAGGGGCATTTTATGTTTGCATATATGCCACCATCTCTTAGCTACACAAGAAAATTTCCAAATCCGGACAGAATGTCAATTCCGGAATTTATGTCAACTTTGATTTGGGCAAAGGGAGGGAGATGAATTCGGACTATGGCCAAACCACGGAGCCGGATTGGCCAATTAATTCATGAAACGACGGTTAATCAACAGATGCAGAATTTGGAGTCACCTTGGAATTTGAAAAAATCAAAAATTTTAAATACTATTGGATTACAGGTTTCTCTTACAGGAGTTCATGTTCAATCTGCTACTTATGCTAACAGTTTATAAATAATTAACAATTAACTAGCTATGGCTGGAGTTAACATACAAATTACTGACAATTCCATATATATATATATATATATATATATATATATATATATATATATATATATATATATATATATATATATATATATATATGCACACACTAAGTTTCTGAGGACAGGTTTTTAATCGGAGCGGTGGTTAATAATATTTCTTTGCCTTTCTTTGCTCTGGTTTGAGCTTGAACAACGTCCATCCAGAACCGGAATGGGACTATTTGGCGTCGAACTGTTTTGGCGCCAGTTTAGACTAACAAATGAAACGATGTGTGTGTGTTTATGTGTATGATGACAAACAAAACTATTGTAATTATATTGTAAACTACTGCAGTAATTTTTAAAATTAACGACGTGCTTTTCTAACAACCACCTCACAGCTATATTCAGAGTTTAAAAACTTGCTTTTCTTAACAACTACAATTAGTTTTCTGATAACAAACAAACTATATGTGAATGCTTCTCAGTCTACACAGAAAAACACTCTTGTTTTTCTATTTTCTCTTGGAACCCATATCAGAAATGGGTGAAAAATATTCTCAGCAAGAGAGAGAAACCACATGGATAGTTATACGTTTTTTGATAATGTAGCAAAGGAGACACAAAGATACTGTTTTGGAGATGCGAATGAAAACACGAATGTAAAGGCCGGATTCACACTAAAGACAATGAAGTAGTGAATGAAGTGAATGAACATTCTCATGGTGCTTCAGCAGTGGACCTGGAAGTTGCTTCTATCAAAACAAGAGTGAAACGTAAAGCTAAAGAAACTTCCGAGGTGCCGTCAGCAATTATAAATGGATGTACTGAAAAAAGTTCCCAAGCTGCACAAGGATCACTTCCAAACTCACGGGCTTTGAAAAAAATAGTACGAAGAAACGAAATCGAATGAAGTCCGCTCCTCCAAACCCTGCAAATTCAAGAGAATTGGTGATTCCTGAAGACTACAAACGCTATATGACGAACAATGGTCAAAGTTAAAACTTTTAATTGGTGATAGTGGACAAGAAGACACGAGAATAAAGAAACTACATAAGTTTCTATATACAGCCTAGATATAGTTTTCTTTATTCGCGAACGTACCATGAGTTTCGTGCTCGATAACTTGAGATATTAGTCTAGATAACATTTTCAAGCCACCTATGCACATAAACTTTGTATTTTATTAATATTTGCGTTGAATCTACAATTTTTTAAGTTTAATGGTTCGTTCTATCAACAAAAATCCGGGGTCTCGATGGGCTCACCTATGTCCCCTATATTGGCAACTTATGCTTGGAATTTTTCGAAAAAGTTGACACACGACCGGAAGCCATTAAGCCCGAAATTTGGGTTAGTTATGTAGATTGATGTTTTTATTGTTTATAGACACGGCGAGGAAGCCTTTCATAGGTTTTTAGAGTTGCTTAATAGTTTTTTGCCGTCTATTAAATTTTAAAGAGGAAAGGGAAATGGAAAATAGGCTACCCTTTCTGGACATGGTAGTTCATAGAGACACAGAACAAAGTAGTGACTTTAAATTCAGCGTGTATAGGAAGCACACCCACACAAACACTTATATTCATACTTCTCATATCATGAACCTAAAGTAAAAGCACAACGTACTAACCAATTTGTTTTTTCGACCATACCGAATATGTGATAACCAGTTTATTGACGCAAAATAAATTTCTTGATAGACAGTTTTACTAAACTTGTGTTACCCAAAGTTTTTATACTACAGTCATTTCTCTAAAGCTTGATCGATGTTTTACGCCCCACATGGCATTTATAACTGAAAAGGGAAAATAGATTTTTATGGCATCTCTCGCTCTTCCATATAATAAAGAGCTTAATAAATGTTCTAGGCAGCTTAAGGAAAAAAAAGAACGGTTTTAACATAGTGTTTCAGTACAATCAAGAAGAAACTCATTAAAAATAACCCGAGAAATAGAGAGAATGTAGGGGTATTATGTAATACCTCGTAGTGACTACAATGATTGCTACGTGGGAGAAAGCGGGTCGTTTCCATTGATAAGAGAAGGGAAGAACACGTTGCTGCTTGCAGAAGCGAACGTTCATACAGTGCAATTGTGCAACAGAAATAGGAGAAAAGCCACACAACAAGTTTTAAAGGTACAAAGGTGTTTTTCATGTAACGACTGGACTTTGAGACGGGTCGTAGAAGGGGCGTTAATTTCCTTAAACGAGACCTTTACAGGAAATACTGGAATTGCAGATAATACAGCTATTTGTGAAGAGATATGAAGAAAAGGGCATTTTCAAACTTTAGGAATATGTGCCAATGATGATGATGCTTCCTCTCTTGTTTACTCCACACAGGTCTTTTTCTTCCACAACAAACCAACCCAACCCAGCATAGAACAAGCATTTGACAATCAGAAACATTCCCCCCGACAAGATTAAGACGAATTCTGGAGAGGACGAGGGCTCAACCGCCTGATATTACATAATAATAGTTAACTAGCTTGTTACCTAATCTTTATCGTTTCAAATGTTATCAAAAAAGGAAAAAAGTCTGTTGGCGCTCCTACAGGTCAGTTCCTAGAGGTGATATATCACATTTAGTGAACAAAGCTATAAGTTCCTGTGTACAAGAAATATATATTTTACAAAACTAAAGAAGGATTTTGGCATCATTGTGGATTGTATCCCCATATATATATATATTATATATATATATATATATATATATATATATATATATATATATACAAGCATTCTACGCACAGATAAACTTTGTTATTGTGATTGTTTACCCGATTTATGAGATGTATGTAATAGTGATAGGCTGCTCAAATGAAAACATCCGCATAGCAGTATCAGATTCTAACTGGAACATCCTTTATCTCAAATTTCATATTAACAAATTCCTCCTCCGTGAAAAGGTTTTCCCTCCCAAACTTTCGAAAATTATTTGTTAGTAGTAACCTCGACACAATGAAATATTCTAATATTGGACTAACATAAGTATTGGTCTTCATTGGTCAGCAAAATCTTCATCTTCTCAGCTTTTTCTAAGCTGCTTCCATCATGAAGGACTCATTTCATAACAGTAGCCCTACACGGTTAAGGAAACAGTTGCCCCTCCTGATCTCTCTCTCTCTCTCTCTCTCTCTCTCTCGGTGGCCACGAACTGAGCTCAGCCGGCCTCCCCCAATCCCCACCCCTCCAGTGGCTAGTTTCAGTAACACAACTTTCATCAAAGAAAGAAAAAGCTTTTTGGCAGCATAACCCCCCTGGTGAACGCTCCCATGCTGGAAGAAGATGATAACAGCTCTTGAGTGAGCAACATACTAAAGTGCCTCCCCCCCTCTATCGCCACCCCCATCCTCTGGTCCTAACCACCCTCCTCCATTCACTAGCAGCAGCAAAACCCCCCAACCAATTCAATCTCCACTAACATCTACCACACCCCTATCTCCCCCAACGCTAACCCCCCCCTTCCAACTAGCTTTACCACCTTCCCCTCCCCTCCCTTCCCTCTACAACCAAACCTTCCCCCCACCCCTTCCCCCCACCCCCAACGCAAATGACGGAGCGCAGACACGACTTCTATTGGAATCATGGCGCGAACCTCAGCACAATCGTTTGGAATCGGGTTCGAGACGTTGTAGTTTACGAGGAGAGAATTTTATTCAGGACACCTCCCTTCTCTCGGCCCCTACCCGACCCCACCCCACCCTCTCTCCCTATGCGATCACCCTAGAGAAAAAAGAGCCCAAGAAAGTCTAATGAAATATGAGAGGGAAAATAAAGGAGCTACAAAAATGAACCCCTTAGTCAGTGAGGAAAAACAATTTAATGTTAAAACTGTAAAGGAAAGTGACTGAGCAAAAATTTCCCGTGCACACAAAATTAATCATATTGTGACCTAAGCGTTGTTTGTATTGTATAGTGATTTTACGTTGCATGGGACCAACGGCTTTACGTGACTTCCGAACCACGTCGAGAGTGAACTTAATCACCAGAAATACACATCACTCCTCCATGGAATGCCCGAGATCGAACTCGCGGCCACCGAGGTGGCACGCCAACACCATACCGAACACGCCACAAAGGCTCTACCTAAGCGTCGAGAATCTTGGCTAAGCCAAAATGTTCAACAGACCTTTTTAATAACATTACCAGAAAAAAAAATGCTGAAGAAACGACCTAAGATGACATGATATCTGTGCTGTTCAGTAAGGTGCCCGTTAATGTAACAGAAAAAAATGGAGGTATAAATAGCACCATAAAAACTACAAAGTCGGCAACAATGAGTGGCTTTCTCCTGCCGAGTGTGAGACCTGAAGCAGCCGTTTGAACAGACAGGTTACATGGCTCCTTCAGCCTATATTCCACCAACATCTTAGAGTGACAAGCAAGAAATAGCATCACTATGAGGACGATACCTTCTTTGTTTAACAAACCGGATTTTTATTATTTTCCGTATTTTTTAAAACGCGTTTGGAAAAATTCGCTTTTTCTCGCCATGCGCAGCGTCTACTATGAGATTCAGGTCTCTGTAACACGGTTTTTTGGACTTTGCTCCTTGTCAAGGATCACGGATGTAGCTGAAAGTTGACATATGTATATTTTACAACACACACAAATTTTGTCAGCATTATCAATAACCTAAACCGGATAGTTTTAATTTTTATAGAGTAAAAATGATCTAGCCAACGCCATGGCCAATGATTACTAGCCAAGAGTCGAAAAAACATTCATTACGTAAGCAAGGTAAACACACCTTTTGACGAAATGTTGCCCCGCCAATCCATCAGTCAGAAACTCCATCGGCTCTGAAACCCAAAGACTCTATGAATGCGGAACGATACATAGATGATGTATCGTAGTAATACTACTGTAGCAGTAGTGCCGCAACAGTATAGCAGTAATATACATGAATTAAAACGTTTAGGCCAACTGCTGGGATCCTTGAGGATCATTTAGCACTTCTTACAACTGCTCGAGAAATTAGTTTTTTATAGACAAATGTTAAATTTTCTAATCCAACGTGGCCCATGGTAGCCTTCAGTGTTATCCTGAATTATAACGAGTGGTGAGCCTCATGAAGCATCATTCTGACGATATTATTGATGAAGGTTTAAAGCCAATATACGGTACCGGCTATTTTCTTTTTTTTTCAGTAAATAGGTAGATAGCCAATAAATAAAAATTGCTTGACATTGGATATAGCAGTTATCAAATCAAGCTTGTCTACTATGTCTTTGAAAATTACCAACTATTCCCTACATCTTGTCAATCTGATTGTGACCTATAAAGTAGATATAATTTCTTAGGACACTTATTTTGGGAATTAGACTAATAATCGAAGTGTTTTTGTGTTTATTAACATATTTTGCTGGTTTGTTCATTATGACAATTATCAGTGGAGAGGATTCAGAGTTCATAAAGGTGTACTGTTTTCTTGTATTTAAATTTTTGTCTTTGTTGCCAGAGGTATAGCCTTCGTTACGTATAGCCAATCATCCATCGAGAAAGAGGGAAGAAATGCTGTCATAAGTTAAGTAACGAGTGCGTTCGAAACCTTATCTCTGAGTAAGTTGGCCCGTCTTCAAAAAAAGTCACTTTACATTATAAGTACCAAATTTATTCAACCTACGTAATGCAGAATACAGTCAAAATTTATGTGTAGATATAATGTGTATTCTGAATAAGCGTTATATCTATGAAATGCATAGATAAAAAGTTATTGCCAAAAAACCGTGCAACGAAGCCCTGAATCTCATAGTAGGTAACAAACCGACTACAAACCTGGACTATAACACCGTGATTTAAACTTATTTGAAACTAAACTGTTCTTAATAGGGGTCAGGATAATGGAAAATCCTACCGAATCAGTAAGCATGCAGGTCTAGTGCCTTCCTTGTCCATACCATTTTTAAAGACCATTTTTTCCTTCTCATGATGATTCGTTAACTTTTATCCCAGAAAAAAGAATACATATCTATATATATTCTAAATGAAGTTATAGAATAAGGTTTAAAGGATAAAGCCTCTTACCAAATGAGAAGTTTGCGGGCATAGGCCTAGTCTGGGCTACCAAACGTCATTTACTAAATACAACTAGCCCTCTCCGAGTCAACCTCGCGTTTATTGGCAACAAAAATTAATGTAACTTCAACCAAGATTAGCATCATATATGAGAGATACAGCAATTTTTAATCCAATGATAGAATCAGTTTTCTACGGTTTGTTGGCGTCTTTCCTGAAATAGTCCCACCGAGAGAGACTGACCACCTTCCGGGAATTCGTAGAGAAACCATAAGTTTGAGCAACTGCATTTTGCTCAAAGAATTCTATCGTTGCCTTACATGGCTGACACTGAAGAACTGATGGCGTGCGGCCTATCTACTGAAGGAAAAAAAAACTCTTAACGACTGACAAAAAAGAGCCATTTTCCTTTTGCATCACAGCAACGTTTGACAGAAGAGACGTTGAGACACAGCCAGTAACCAAAAGGCCTTACTTGCTTACTACTGAGCAGTATTTCCATTACTCTATATCATGTAGAATATGGTATAACACGAATGATGCCGTGATTCAAAAACTAAAATCACCACAGTATTAACGTGCCACGATCATAATAAGCTGAAAATCAAGACAAGTCAAGAGAGGAAGTCAGCAAGACACTTTCCACCCTGGCACAGAATTATGGTTGTCACCATGGAACTATAATTCCAGGGCTGTCACCTTCACTTAACCCAGAGAAAATCACAGACAATGATAATATTTCGAGTATTACCCGACACGTCTAATATACACGTAAAAAGTTATTATAACAACTTGCATTTGTATTTATTCATTTATTTGTCAGCCAGATCTCTTTTTAATCTACCTACAGTGCGATGAAATAGTTATAGAAAGGCCACCGTTCGTTTTTGTTTGGTCTTCGTAGGTTATTAGATACAAGCTCGGCTTTCGTGTTCTAATATCCTTATATCATTGAGACCATTCGACGTATTTATGCTCTAGCAGAAGCTGTGATCAAGAAACAGTGGTGCTACTTTTGGCTTCTTATTTGAGCGTCACCTATTCCCAGGTGCTACGTAATTGTACTAGACATGGCGGAGGCTCAATGGGAGGCCGTGTTTAGTACAATAATAGCCCCTCGGTGATCAACGATTTCGTTTATTTACACAATAATTTGTCGCACACACAATATAGAAATGGGTGGATATAATGCTTTGATCCACCGAGGAGGAGGAGGAGGAGGAAGAGGAGAGGAGGAGGAGAAGGAGGAGGAGGAGGAGTAGGAAGAGGAGGAGGAGAAGGAGGAGGAGTAGTGTTCCCGCATGAAAAGTGCTTCCTTTTCCCCCCCACCGACTACACACCTACTCCATCATAGATACGATTTTGCAATTTGTTGTTAGACCAATATCAGTTTCTTGCCAAACACCGCGCCCGCCCCTCTCTCTCTCTCTCTCTCTCTCTCTCTCTCTCTCTCTCTCTCTCTCTCTCTCTCTCTCTCTTTCTTTCTCTCTCTCTCTCTCAAAATAAAACACTCTCTCTCTCTCTCTCTTTCTTTCTCTCTCTCTCTCTCTAAAACACTTAAGTTTTTCAAGTCATCCTCTTTCAGGTCCAATGGGCCGTTTATGTTTTTGCTTATACATAGGAAGGATATCAACTTCAAACTCTCTTTTCCAATAGAAGAAATTAAAACAAACAAAACATCACATAAGGATTCAGATCCTTTTCTCTGTCAACCGACGTCGAAGACATTTCAATTTCCCAGGTGATGGAAATCAAGAGACGTTTTACAACTTCTATTGTTTCCCACCGACAACAATACTTTCTCTAACTTTTTTTTTATTACAGCAATCAAAAATCAACTGAGTGGGTTTCGTCTGCAGTCCTCCTCTCTCAACATTTACTAAGTAAGTGGAATGTGATCTAACTACTATGAAACACACACACATACGTAATATATATATATATATATATATATTATATATAGATATATATATATATATATATATATATATATATATATATAATTCACCATTATAGACAACCTTCCGTGGGTAAAAAAGAAGAAAAAAGAGAAGATAAATCCTCTCTTCTTCAGAAGCAGCAATTGGATCCTTCAGCGATTCCCTGAGTCTTGTTGGACTCTCTCTCGCGAGGTCATTTCGAAGCTCACTGTACATGCGGCGGTCCAAGTGGCGGAGGAGGAGGAGGATGATTCTTCCTCTATCACAAGTTCTTCCTCCTCATGGACACAATCTACCCACTCAACCATCATCATCTTACCACCCCACCAACTCTCTCTCTCTCTCTCTCAATCCTTCATTGGACCCAAAAGAGGATGAATTGTAAACTTAAATGTTACAATATTTCTTGGGTGTTTTCCTGGACCTGAGAGAGAGAGAGAGAGAGAGAGAGAGAGAGAGAGAGAGAGAGAGAGAGAGAGGAGAGCATTTTCATAAAGTGACATTCACGTATATCTAGAGAAAGGTAAAAATATGCTTCGTAGAGAGAGAGAGAGAGAGAGAGAGAGAGAGAGAGAGAGAGATGAGTTTTGGAAGAGACTCATTCCATTCCCTTTTTTATTTGCGCTTGAATACTTTCTTAAATAACGTGAGAGTGTCTACGAGAAGTACCCCCTGGGACAAAAAAGTTAAGTATATCTTAGTTAACCAGACCACTGAGCTGATTAACAACTCTCCCTAGGGCTGGCCCGAAGGATTCGATAATTTTACGTGGCCAGAAACCAACTGGTTACCTAGCAACGGGAAATACAGTTTTATTGTAGGATCCGAACCACACTATATCGAATTTCTAATCACTAGAAAACAAACTCCACTGATTCCACGTTGGCAGCCCGGGGAATCGAACTTAGGACTACCGAATGGGTAGGTGAGCACGTCAACCACTCGTCCAATGAAGAACTACAACCCTTGGACAATTCACTCCCCCTGACAATTACCCCAAGAGGACAACTACCCCACAGAACAAGTACTCCAAAGGACAATTAACCCCTGACACCGCCGCCGCCCCCCCCCCCCCCCTTTATTATAGCTGTTTTCAGAATAGTATAACTGTTCAAATCTCTCATGATTGTTTTAGGCGTTTCAATCATTTCAGCAGCTCTAGAAAATGAGCAAAGTTGTTTGGCTTTTATCAGGTAAAAACAGCGTAAATGAATGAATGGTACTGAACGGTCGATGAATTGCGTCTCAGTGTGAAAATATCCAGGGAACCGCCTCGACTTTTCCATCTAGAGACCAGTGCAGTCCCTTCCTCTGCTAAATAATTACCCTGGTTTTCGTGTTTTTTCCAAAAATCAGAATTCTTTCTTAAACAGGTTCAGAGTTATAGTTAAAAATCTTTCATAAAATCAATTTCCTGTGTTGTTCTATGCTTGTCCGTTGAAACGAACTTCTTTGCGTTTAGATGAAGAGGCCGGAAGTGAGACGAACATCGTCGCTGACGTCTAATGTGACGTTTTTCAGTGGTGAAATGGAGGCAATTTTGCTCCCGTTAGATGCAGACGTCATAGTGTCCCAGTGTACTGCTGCATTGAAATCTCCCATTACTATGCAGAAATTTGTTGTTTATTTCTTATCTTAGTAGTGCATACGGCTCCTCATCAGGCAGTTGTGGTTGGTGGGGAGGTCTGTACACTAGTATTAGAGTTATCTGCGTCACTAGACTGCTTCTATATTGATGCCAGTAGCTTCTTCCTGGTTGCATTTTACACTCTATTGGACTGAGGTGGTCCTTGACATATAACATAACTCCTCCACCCTTTTTATTACGTCTATCTTTTTTGAACAATTTATATCCTGCTATCTGGTACTCTCCTACGAAGTCTCTTGTTGCTACTTTGTATCCATGTCTCTGTGATACCTATTGTCTAATTGTTCACTTGCTTTATCAATGTTTTGAAGATAACTCACTTTGTTCCGAATAGATTGTGCATTACACTGCGCAACTCCGAGGGACTTTTCTATCCTCTCTTTTGTCCACGGTGGCTTTATTTTTCGTTTCCCTTATTTTCACAATTTCCTACTGTGCTGTTACTAACCAGATTCTGGGAGCTTTCCGACTTCTTCCCTTGATTGTTCAGTTCACTGAGGTGTTTTAAGAGGTTTTCGTTAAAAAGGTTTCCTAGTAATTTTGCTCCTTCCAAATTCAAGTGAGCTCCATCTCTTTTGTATAGTTTTTTATTCCCTACAAATCTGTGCCAAAAGGAGAGAGAGAGAGAGAGAGAGAGAGAGAGAGAGAGAGAGAGAGAGAGAGAGAGACGCCCTTGATGTAAAAGGCGAAAATATTGTCTCCATTCATCGCAGGAGAACAATGGAAGGCTCCTTTATAGGGGCGCGAAGTGGCCTTCCATTAGACGATCTTTTTGGTCGATAAAAAAAAAAAAAAAAAAAAAAAAAAAAAAAAGGAAAAAAGGAAAAAATATACCCGAGTACGATTGCTTTCCTTAGTTTGCTTCGTGGTTCTCGGGGATTACATGTTTGTATTTTTTGTAACACACGGAAGAAGAAGAGGAAGAAGAAGAACTGATGGCAATAATTTCCTTGTCCCACTCTATTTGTCATATGTTTTATAACTATAAATCTATATTTTACAAACACGCACACGCACACCCACCCACCCACACACACACACACAGATATACATATAATATATATGTATATATATATATATATAGTATATATATATATATATATATATAAGTATGTATGTATAAAGAAAGGTGTTTTGCCACGAAGGAATAAAATGAAAAGCGAGATAGCCAAGCACTTTCAGTCTAGTACAACCTTTACTCAGGCACAACTGATGTTACAGAGGAAAAACATTGTCAAGAAGCTTAATATCCAAGCTGACATACAAAGATTAGCAATAAGGTCGATTTCACTCTACAGAAACGAAGAAACTCCTAAAAATTCTTATAAGCAAATTTTTAGGCAGCCACACCTTGGAGGATACACACGTGGTCAACAGATGATTCATCCAGAAAACAATACATTTTGAAAAACAAGGAGGCATATACAACGTATTATCATGAAAACTTACAAAATGCACCCCCAAAAAATTCATGAAAAGACGAAAAAAAAAGGAATATAAATATCGAGAGAGAGAGAGAGAGAGAGAGAGAGAGAGAGAGAGAAATAATAACTATATACATGTGGGACTAATTTATTAGTAGTTCATTTATTTTAAGGTCCTTCATAAACATTTTACAAATATACGGGTCCAAATGGTACAATCCCGGACTAAGATTTAGGTTGTTTTTATTAGTGATTTGTATAATTGCTGATTCCAGTAAATTTCTTGAAACATAATCATTAGATCTAGCAATACAGATGTATCACCCCAATTGATACAATGAGATTTTTCACTCAGATGGATAAACAGGTGCATTTGAAGTCTGGGCTGTTATAACCGAATACATATGCTGCTTAATACGTACACTAAATTTTTACTTGACTGACCAACGTAAAACGATGGGCAATCCTTACAAGGAATTTTTGTAAATGATTGTTATTTATTACGGGACTATTATTAATTAGCATATATTTAATGGTATTGTTATAAGAGAACACCTACATTACATTAAACGATTTAAATATCGATTTTATGGTTTCAAATTCACGGAAGTAAGGCAAGCTAAGTACATTTTTAGGCATTTCTTTTTCATTACTAGCAACACTAGAAACCTTTTGTGAGCTTTTGATAACATAAATCAATTATATGAGGTGGGTAGCAGAGATCGTTTCCTATCTTTTTTCGTATTCTATTTCTTGGTCAAAATATGTGACTCGTAGGAACATAGAAGAAAAAATTGAAATTTTAAGTATTAAGATGGTCCCAGAATAAAATGTATCATGCTAAATTATTTGTGGGTTTTCTATAAATACTGAATTTACATTGGAAAGATTCTCTATGTATTAATACATCTAGGAAAGGGATGACATTGTTATTTTCAATTTCAACAGTGAATTTTATGGATGGCACTAAATTATTCAATTTAGACAATAAAATCATTTACGTCGATACCAACAGGTAAGACTACTAAGATGTCATCTACATATCTGTACCATTTTAATTACAGGGACAAGTGTGATATTCGGGAGGTGTTGTCTTTCAAAAAATTCCATATATAAGTTTGAAAGGAGAGGTGATAAAGGGTTACCCATGGCCATACCAAATATTTGTTGGTAATATTCTCCATTAGAAATAAATCTGCAATCACAAATACATAACTTAACCAATGAAATTATGTGACTAACGGACATATGCAATTCATGCAATACAAGTTCATTACTTAAATATTCTAGCACAGAGTCAATAGGGACTTTTGTAAACAAGGAACATACATCAAAAACTGACAAAGATACCACTAGGGTTTAGTAGAATGTTATTAATTTTTCCACAAGATCAAAGAATTCCGGATGTGTGAATTAGATACAGTTCCTAGTAGCGGGGATAACAATTTAGTAAGATATTTAGATAGTTTATAAGCAATTGATCCTACAGTACTAATAATTGGGCGCATAGGTTTGTTTTCCATACGAGTTTTGACTCCAAGGTGTGGCTCCCTAAAAATTCGCTTATCCCGCCCTCAGACGTTTCCT
>NC_087216.1:67703122-67815518 GCF_015104395.2 Macrobrachium nipponense
AACGAGAGTGCCCAGGGACATGCCTCCAAAGGTGGGAACTGAAGCAGAAGAGGTGTTTTGGAGGGATCAGTGACCAATGAACCAGAGGAATGACCGAAAACCACCTCCAAGGTCGAAATAAAATGGAACAACTAGGAGGAGGTGCTAACAGCAGGGGTCAGCGAATATACGCATTAACACAAGAGACAGAGACACAGAAAAGACAGAGAGAGAGAGAGAGAGAGTAGAGCTGTGGTAATGCGACACAGAACGGGCGACCAAATTCCACGAGTGCCCAAAGACTTATGCAATTTACTAAGGGGTTTTTATTGATGAAGATTCAATTAAGACTACTCATTTATAAATGGGAAAATTTATAACAACTTTAAGACAATAAAGGTATTTAGGGAAACATATTTTTCATTCTAACCAAGGCTATAAAACACTTATGAATTTACATAGATAGCTTTCATCTTTCCACGAAGCTCTTGCAAGTTTATCAGTTCATAATGACAACTACTGATATCGAGCACCTTTGAGAATTTAACATAATACAGAGCAATTGAAATTCGTGCTAATTTGGAATTCTCCCTTCGATATATATATATATATATATAATATATATATATATTAGATAATATTATACCCCGATATATATATATAATATATATATATATATATATATTTTATATTAAATTATTATGTCGATATATCATATATATTATATATATATATATATTATATATATAACATATATATATATATATAGTATATATATATATATATATATATATATATATGCATATATATGATATATATATATACTATATATATGCTATATATATATATATATATATATATATATGATATATATATATATATATATATATGCATAATATATAATATATATAAATATTATAATTAATATTATTATATTATATATATATATGCATATATATATATATGCATATATATTATATATATATATATATATATATATATATATATATATAGTATACATATATTATATATAATATATTATTATATATATATATATATATATATTATATATAGAGAGAGAGAGAGAGAGAGAGAGAGAGAGAAGACGGGCAAGACAAAATCTTTTCGAGCATCGTCATTACATGCCAAGCGTGTGCATGTAGAAACAGCAGCACAAGTATTCAGAAGCCAAGACCTCATTTCACGCTTGATGACTAAAATATCAAAACTGAAACAAAAGCGTCTTACCATTTAACTGCAAAGGTCAACGTGGACCCTGACATTTCCGTCAACCTTTACCTTAATAGAGGCAAACCTTTGGGTATTTTAATATTCA
The DNA here is from genome assembly GCF_015104395.2 of Macrobrachium nipponense. NCBI lineage: Eukaryota > Metazoa > Arthropoda > Malacostraca > Decapoda > Palaemonidae > Macrobrachium > Macrobrachium nipponense. The sequence continues at coordinate 67,704,438 of NC_087216.1, forward strand.
GTTTTATCAAAACAAAAGTCTGCAGTGTTCCCTCCTAGATCTTATATTCTATCCTTATAAGGAGGGAGAGCCCAGGTATCGAGCTTTTCTTTACATTATATCACGCAAGCATTCTTTTAACTTTATTAAGATGGTATTATTACTGTTACTTTGCGCGCGCATTTTGTGCTTGTCAACAATAACACGCATTTTTCAATGTTAGATTCTTATTATCTTAAGTTACTTAAATACATTTTATTCTCAACACATGACCAAGCATTTTATACCATCTACAATTTATCCTGACGCCTTCAAAAGAACTGATACAGCATACACACTATCCATCGTTAATGCCGAGATCAATACCGAACTGCTTAATAGGCTCCACTTTGGAGGGTGCCGATCGTAAAAAATATTTGCCAAAAATACACTAATCAAGACAGGCTAATGAAATTTTCAGGCATTATTAGCACTATAATAACGCATATTCTCTGTGAGTTTATCATCCTACAGGGAAAATTAATGATTTTATGAAAAAAAATGTGAAAAAACGGAAATTTCCGGGCCCCTCGTACTGAAGGTTAGTTGGTGATTGGTGAGAAACTACAGTCTTGAATAGAAATTCGGTCTGACAGAATGTTGGTATATCCACCTGGAACATGCACAAAAAAAATTATCAAAATAGAACAGTAAATAAGCACGTTATAACAAAAAAAGAGCAACAACTTCGTAAGTTCAGCGAAAGCCCCGCCGCAAAATCAGACTATAGGAGGAAGAAATATTCAGGAAAAATTCAAATCTCGATTTAGGGACAAAACCTTTTGAGAGTTTGTAGTTATTATGTCACTTGATAGCCTAAAACATCTAAAAATTATATTATTTAGGACAATCAAAGAAAACCCCCTCCCCCCCCTTTTTTTTGGGGGGGGGGGGGGGGGGGGGTTCTTTGATTGTCCTAAATAATATAATTTTTAGATGTTTTAGGCTATCAAGTGACATAATAACTACAAACTCTCAAAAGGTTTTGTCCCTAAATCGAGATTTGAATTTTTCCTGAATATTTCTTCCTTGCTATAGTCTTGATTTTTCGGCGGGGCTTTCGCTGAACTTACCTAAAGTTGTTGCTCTTTTTTTTTGTTATAACGTGCTTATTTACTGTTCTATTTTGATAATTTTTTTGTGCATGTTCCAGGTGGATATACCAACATTCTGTCAGACCGAATTTCTATTCAAGACTGTAGTTTCTCACCTATCACCAAATAACCTTCAGTATGGGGGGCCCGGAATTTTTGCCTTTTTTCACTTTTTTTTTCATAAAATCATTACTTTTCCCTATAGGATGATAAAACTCACAGAGAATATGCGTTATTATAGTGCAAATATTGCCTGAAAATTTCATTAGCCTGGCTTGATTAGTGTATTTTTGGCAAATATTTTTATGATTTTTTACAATCGGGACCCCGGGACCCCTCCAAAGTGGAGCCTACCCTTAATGGTTCTTATTTGCACAACGATCTACAAATAGGAATATCAGTGCCATTTTGCAGAAGATTTAAATCACTTAAGAAAGTGGAAGAAGGAGGTGGAGGAGAAGGACAAAGACAAAATTTCACCAAATGTTTCCTTTCATTCTATTTTGTGCTTTGATAAAGTGTCAAATAACTGAAATAGGGATATCACGTCAAATAAATGAAATGGGGATAATGTGTCAGATTACTGAAATGGGGATAATGTGTCATAGCTGAAATGGGGATAATGTGTCAAATAACTGAAATGGGGATAAAGTGTCAAACAACTGAAATGGGATAATATGTCAAATGCTGAAATGGGTATAATGTGACAAATAACTGAAATGGGGATAATGTGCCATCGGACGCCCGCCCCAGTTACGCTCATCAGACATTCCATGTCCTGTATTATTTGTCGGTTCTACTGAATAGGTCTATAATATGATGTGTGGAATAAATATAGCATCTGCCACAAAATATATCCAAAGTCCACTTGCTGCAGTACCTAAATAAGACCGCAGTGCCTATATCGTTTTTATGTGTAGTCAGAATTCGTATCTACCAAGAGATTTCTCAGAGCCATTCTTGTTGACGTGCAAAAGCCTCTAGATGAGGTGTGAGCATTTCCCTCTTTTCTTCGGGAACTAATAGTCATCCGAACCTTGGTTTATGAATCATGCGCCTACGGTTTCCCAGTCTATTGCGTCCTATACAACGAAAGGTATCCGCTTGCAACACCTGACTTGTATACAGTTGGATACCATGAAGTTGGCTGGAATTGCCAACAGTCACTGTTCTGAGATAGCAGACTGCGGGACTGCAAAAGTCGGTAATTAGTTAAAGGCCACTCACTCTGTTTACTTTGCAGTTCCTGCATACAAACAGGAGAACAGTGACGAGAGAGAGAGAGAGAGAGAGAGAGAGAGAGAGAGAGAGAGAGAGAGAGAGAGAGAGAGTTCTTTTGAAAAAATAGGGCTATAATAGGCAAAATCCATTAATTCAGAATGGCATGTATGAACGAACGTGTTTGGCACAGGAGAGAGAGAGAGAGAGAGAGAGAGAGAGAGAGAGAGAGAGAGAGAGAGAGAGGCTTTTGATATTGATGAGCAAAATACTTGAAATAATTCAGAACGGTGTTTCGCACGGTATGCAACCTTCGCAGGGCACCGCAGGAGTGACAGAAGAAGAGGTCACTATATAGCACAATCAGAGCACTCTATACCTCACCTCGATTGGTCGGTGCCACAATTAGCAATCAAAGGGAATTCTGTTTCGAGAAATGGAAACAATCCATTTATATTTTTCCCTTTGGAGGAAGTTCAAAACGAGTCATTATATTTTTCCACTCTTTTAAGCTTTTTTCATTTTATTTTATTGCCGGATGAAAGAAAAACTTAATTACCTTCGTTATCAAAAGCTGCGCCTTCAAAAGAACCGTATTATTTTTTCTGTCTGAGTTTAAAGTTGGCCATGTTTTATAAAATATTTTTGTCGGCTTTTGGGAAACCTTTCGCTTTTAACAAAACCGTCCAGTGGATGAATTATGTAGGTGGTTTAATTTTATATACACAAGAGATTTGTCAAAAGGTATGCACAATGCAACTGTATTTGAACGGCTTTCAACATTAAAAAGAATATATCAATATATTCAAAGCTACATGATAGTATTGCGATATGATGTACAAACATGAAATGAAATTACTAACAATTCATGTAATACAAAATGGTTTCCCGAAATCCGGCAAAACTATTTTATAAAGAAAATTATGACTGTTTAAAATCAGTCAGAAAAAATTATACGGTTTTTTCGAGAGAGCAATTTCTGATTACGAAGGTTATTACGTTTGTCTTTCATCTGGCAATAAAATAAATAAAAATAAAAACAAATGCTTAAAATAATTGGAAAATATAATGATCGTTTTGAACTTCTTCCTAAGGGAGACCCATAAATGGATTGTTTTACATTTTTGGAAACAGAATTCCCTTTGATGGTGAGCTGACTGTTTATTCATTACCTCAGTTTTTCTCTCTTCCTCGGCGTCTCTTTGATACAACTCTATATTAGAGAAAATTCCCTATTTCAAATGTATAATCCATTTTACATACATGCATGTGTGTATAATATAATGTTATATATATATATATATATAGATATATAGGTATAATATATATATATACTATATATATATATAATATATATATATATATATATATAGGATGGATACACTTGAAATATTTGGGAAATTTTCTCGAAGTTACAGTTGCATCAGAGACGCCAAGGGAGATAAAATAGAAATTGATTACCTAATTAAATATTTTTATGTCAAATTTTAGGTTTCGGTAGATAGCGGTGTGGTCATGCCACTCAGATGTCGCCAGCTCGTGCCTGTCCCAGGGCGACAAATAAAAAATATAAATAAATAAACAAATTACTGGTTATGTAGCATGACCAGTTAAAAGTTGCAGTGGGAGGTTGAAACCCACATTCTTTGGAAGTTTTATTTCCAAGCCAATGTCTTCCTTTCGTTGGGGTCATGTTCTATATGAACAGGGTTCATCTTGTGAATAATGATAATAACAGCAACACTGGGAAAGCAAATCCGCAGTAGTATGCGGTTTTTAGTTATTTAAAATATTTTATTTTAAATAAAATCAAACATGCATACTACTCCGGATTTACTTCCCATTTTATTGACTCGAGTGATTATGCGTTTACTTTGAATAATAACAATCATAATAATTTTGGATGGGATGCTGAATTTAATCCATAATGAAACTAGAAACACGAGTTGAAACAGGGTTTGGACTCTACAATTTCTGCCTGAGAAATGTTTCCTCTTCTTGAGAACTCGTTTCCGGGATAATTATTCCGTTTTGGTGCTGGACTATGACAGTGACCGACCGACATCCCAGTGACAGATAGACTGTGCTAAATGAAAGTCTGGTTTTGTAAATTGTATGCAGAATTGATTAAGCTACAAATGTCCTTTAATACCCAAATCGACCTACCTCGAAAATATTATATTTTCATATATAGCAGCCGGACTTAATATATCAACTATAAAATTCCCCTTCTTTAACATATATGTAAATAAATCATTTCCGAGGTTGAGCGAATGAGATCTTAAAGGACAATTGTAGCTTAATACTTGTATATGAATCACGGTGATGTGATAAAATTCACACACACCCACACAGACACACACACATCTAATATATATATATTATATATATATATATATATATATATATATATATATATATATATATATATATATATATATATATAATATATATATATCTATATATATATATACACATATATATACCACAAAACAAGCCTTAGAATTTATAGTAAGCCTAACCTTGTAGCAGCCCTAATAGTAAAGAACAGCACCGCTCCGGGGGGACCGAAGGAGATGTGCAGGACGTAGTTTAGAAATTCACTTGTCCAGAGGAGATGTAATACATCGGACACACTACTACAACGACCCTTCGGAGACGTCTGCTGGCTCACAGAAATCAAGGGGCCATTCACTATTATATAGATGTCCACGACAGGAAGCCATCTCTACAAGAGCTGGCAGAAGGAGGCACCCAGGTCGTGCACAGAGACGATAACTATGGTCGCCTCTTAATAGCCGAAGTGGGAAGCATCTAGGCGAAGCGTCGCTATCCAGAAACCGACCCTGAATATTCGAACCCCTCCAGCAAGAGAATGGAATGCGCGAGCCAACAGGGGCCAGACAGCATGCCCCAAACCACCGGGCACATCGCGCCCCTCAAAGGGCACGAGAGCGCCCAACGAAGGCCGAGTAACGTGCTTGATCAATTAGCCGAGGCCCCGCCCACCACGAACCTCCAGCCTTTGATCAGCGCAAACACTTGGATGCACACATACGCTCAAATTTAACATTATACACATTTATGTACTATATTACAGACATTTGTTTATCTGTAACTCTACAGACGCTTTAAAATATGATGTATTTTTGCATTTCTATTTTTGCAGACCAACAGGTAACATGACAACACTAAATTTTCAACACACTTATGGAAACACTAGCACATGGTATAATAAATATTGAATATTGACTTAACCACATGTTTAAACTTTCACTTTTGTTGTCGTTCATGTTTTCAAGTCCTTTGTACCCAAAACAACGCCCTGAAATGGTTAGGCTGTTGATCCCCTGACTAACCAGTACCCAGACCTCAAGGCTATTCTTCCCACACGATGATATAAATAGGCCGAAAGGCCAGATCTTGAGTCAGTAGTGGCTTGATAGCCATAAGGATAAACAGCTGTCGCAACGAAATTCAATAAATGGAAGAAGGAAGTCTGCGTATTTTTCACCAGAAACTGACGAACGAGAATCGAAAAAAACTCCGTCGGTATGAAGATATCTGCAAGAGACTTACTGATGCCACTAAAGCAGTTGCTATTAACGAGAACTGTATAAGAGAAAAACTATGACCTAAAAGTGTATATATATATATATTATATATATATATATATATATATATATATATATATATATATATATATATATATATATATACCAATTTCAAATCTGGGAGTCTGAGCGGGTTTTGCAACACAAAGGCATTTTGTAGTAAAAGGAGAAAGAAAAGTTTCAGTATAAAGCGAAATACCCAAAGCAAGGGATGAAGGAAGGAAAGCAAAGAGAAGGTGAAGAATATAATGAATGCGAAAGTGAAACAGACAAAGGAAGCTAATATTTGGGAGGTGAAAGTGAAATACCTACGCAGAGAGTAGGGTAACGCCAAAAAGGTAGGGAAGAAGGTGAGGACGAAAATGAAAAGAAAGTGAGAAAGAGAAACACGCAAAGGATGAGAGGAACGTGAAACAGAAGCTTCCAAATGATGGAATAAGGGTAAGAGGAAAGTGAAAGTGAACCTTGCAGTTAAGTGAATAAGGGAAAGGTGAAAGTTAAAAAAAAATTGAATTAGACAAGAGTGAAAATGGAGCCCCCAAAATGCCATGCAAATGGTGAAGGTGAAAGTGAAAATATTTAGAAAGTTGATAGGGTAAAGTGAAAGTGATGTAGGGAAAAAAGGTGAATATGAAGGTGAAAGTGAAAATATTTAGGTAATAATGTGAACGAGAATGTAAAAAATGTCAAAGAGAGCGAAAAAGGTGAAAGTTAGCACCTGAAGGCAGAGATGAAGACGAAGGTGAAAGAGGAACAACACCCAACGGCCTTGAAGAGGGTGAAAGTAAAACACACACAGGCTACGAATAAAGTGAAAGTGAAACGCCAAAAGTCAGAGAAGTGAAAGAGGGTGAACGTGAAATATGAAAAGGAAGTGAATAAGATGAAGTGAAAAATGAAATAATCTGAAAGTGAAGCAAAAAGAGCTAAGAAAGTGTCAGAGTTATCCCTAAGAAGTAAATATGAAGTTTGCAATAAAAGCTGTAAACAAACTGGGGAAAGTGATTATGAAAGTGGATATGCAATTGTTCGTGTAATATCATCATTTAAAATATTTCATAATTATTATTTGAATTTGTCACTGAGAAGAGTTTTACACTGAATAAGACCAATGTGAATCAGTGCACGTAGACTGACAGGAATTACCCCCAGGATTTTAATTGATGTAACAGAAGGAAATAAGTCAAGTTAAAGAAAAAGAACAGATTAGGGTAACATTTCATTCATGCATTTCTTTCTTTAATTATATATAACTATTTCCTCTTAATTTTGTTTCCTAGAGCTTCGGCATTTATAGCCAAGACGCGAAGGGTTGATTAAAAGGCGCAGCTGGTCTCCGCAGTGGTAGTATCAGATGTAAACTTGAAGCAATATTCTCGACCTTGAACCAAGAACAGTGTCTGAATAATCCTTTCAAGAGAGAAATCTCTCCATCACTCCACAGATGGAAGCAGAGAAGAAGCGAAGCGCCTGAAAGTGAAAATCTCTCTGCCATATTCCAGTACATCTCCCGAGAGACAATGGAGGCTACGGTTCCTTCCTTAATGGCAAGGTTGTGCTAGGAATCAACAGTTAGAGGAGTGTGGATAGCAAGATGGAAGAAAGGGGATAAAAGAAAGGAGGTACAGTAAAAGTAAAGAAAGGGATAGCAGCTAGGGGCCGAAGGGACGCTGCAAAGAACCCACTGGCGGCATCAACCCTCTACGGAGGGTATAGGTATTCTATTCATTCAACCTTTCTAAAAGAGAATGTTTATAGACCAAGGACACCTTTCAAAAATGTGGGGATATTTTCCCCAATAAAAATCTACCGACGAGCAACAGAGAATCGGAACCAAAGTGCAATAATAACACTGATGTTATTATTAACAGCGGCTGAATGTCAGACGGCCGTCTGTCTCAATCCCCTCGTTCGGCAAATGTCAACTCGTTCCGAATTCACTTTTGTGCGCGACAGGATTTCTGTCGTGGCGGGAAAATCAGACCCTACTTCTTGTTTTATTCGCTTTGATGAAACTTTTATTTCTTCATTCGAGCGAGAAACGTCTCAGGTCTCGATAAATCTTTATTTACCTTCACCTTGTGTTCAAGAACTCTCCAAAATACATGAGATAAGAAGGCGAGATTTTAAAAGTTTATTTTAGAAATTCGCATCACCAGAGTTTTCACTGAGAAAGATCTGTTGACACATCTCCAGGTTTTCTTTCTCAGTCGCCGCTTTTTCTCATATATATATATATATATATATATATATATATATATATATATATATATATATATATATATATATATATATATACATATATATATATATATATATATATATATATATATATATATATATATATAGAGAGAGAGAGAGAGAGAGAGATGAGAGAGAGAGAGGAGAGGGGGGGGGGGGTAATCAATAAATATTTTTTAATCAGAAGTTCTTTCACACCAGGTGCTAAATATTTGTGTGAGCTCTTTTATGATAATACTGGAATGAAAATTCATGATATCTGAATCTGAACTAATACTTTAAGAGCTAATGCATCCGTATTGCTTACAGAATATGACTGAAGGATTTACCTGAAGAGATAAACTTATGATGAATGAGAGTAGAGTACTTTGCAAGCAGTCCACCGACTTATTTTCTCTGCAGTCCAAAAAAACTATTCAGAACTCGAATTATTCACGATCAATCGATCTCCCGGCCAGGCATCATTGTCATCTCGAGACTAAAACTTGATGAACTGACGCCCAGTTCGTTAATTGAACTCCCTGGGGCAGTTCCGAACGAATCTGGTTACGAATATTAACTGCTGGAGGGATGAAGGACACCGCTTTCGCAAACTCCTAAAAGGATATCGAGCCAACGATGTCAGGCAGGGATTTGTCTCCGATACAAATGAGATTGCGCCTTGATTTCCGTTTCGTAGTCGTGGGATGCTGGGAAGAGGGTAGTACGGTCGGGATTAAAAAATGCAGGAAGATATAATACTTCTTTTATTTTGTACTTGGGAAATCTTATGGAGGAAATATCTGTGAAAATATTTTCTATATTCTTGACCTTTCTATATTTTTCTTCATTTTGTTTTTAGTTTTATCGTAGCTATACAAGGATAGAAATTATTGCTTTAAATAATGCTTGTGTTTATGAGCATCTTAATCATCTGTGTTTTCTGAAGCTTGGCTCGTTACAGGAAACTATTTCGTAATTTTGGTGATAGATTTCCATTTGTGTTTTTAATGTAACTAGGAACTGCTGATTTACGTACATTCTGAAACTCTTCCCTCGGGATTAACAATTCCAAAGCTTTGATGGCTGTTTAATTAATAAAATCGAACTACTGGACCTGCAACCTCACGCATGGAGATCTAGTTTCCATATTATGAAATACTCTACAATCGAAAAGCAGTCCTATAAAAATTGAACATTTGATGAAAGAGAAGTGGCAGGGAAGCATACAGCAAATATATTAAACTAAGTTAACACAGTTGAGTATCTTTCAGATACACAAATGGTTGCAAATGCATCTAAACGTGCTTAATGAACGTCGCTTTGTAAGGGAATCGTAAGGTGGACTGTTTGTGTTTTATAGAAATCCGTACCGCTTGACCCTTCCAGAAGAAATTGGGCCCGTGGTCACCATTTGACCCAACTTAGATAGTAGGGGATCTTTCAAACCCATTCCGCTTCTTTTCGCTTTGTAATTTATGCGGTAAATAAACTCTAGGTGTTTATCATACCTCATTTCAAGTACCGAGACCATAGAAATATATTATTATCAATGCTTTTCGGTCACAATAGTAATACCTAGATAAAAGGGACAGAAAGAGCAGTAATACCTGGTTAAAGGGGACAGAGAGCACAGTAATACCTACATAAAAAGGACAATCACCACAGTAATACCTGGATGAAAGGTACAAACAGAACAGTAATTATTGTCAGGTCACCCACAAATTTCAAAGGATGAACGTTCTCACGGGAAAAGCAGATGTCAGTCGGACGTCAACACACACACCACCCCTCCCTCCCTTTCCTACACCCTCCCCCTCCCATCCCCATTCCCTTTTCCCTCCCCCTACACTTAGATTGTCATTCAGTTTTCCAAGGCAGCACCGGGTTGGTTGGTCAAAATAGTATATATATAGATATATATATATATATATATATATATATATATATATATATATATATAATATATATATATATATATATATATACATATATATATGCATTTTATTAAAATGTATGCCGACGTTTCAGAACTCCACATAGTTGCATTTTCTAGGCTGCAAACAAGCGAACATGGCAATCAATAAACTAATAATTATAATTAATTTAAAACATTCAGAATATAATTGATAAAACATTTCATATACTTAAAGAACAAGCAAATGGCTGGTGACAACCTACCCAGAAGGAAGTTAAAAACATACTACTGTACTCGTATAGAGTTACAACGAGAGAGAGAGAGAAAAAAAAACAATAACAAACATACAGACAGAGAAAAACAGCTCAACAAGACCATCAGGCAATAAACAATTGTGTGGATGACGTTTGGGAGTTTAACGGTGGTACGGTCAATTTGATAATAATGGATTCCAGTATTGTTAAGTCGTTTTCTTTTTGTACCTGTCCTACTATTGAAAAATCTTTATTGTCTATATAGGTTTTACATATTTTTGAATGGTTTTTAATATTCTGAAGCTGACCCCTCTGTGAGCATCAATGCGCACTCGCAACAGCCTCTTTGTACATCCGACATAGATCCCCTGACTACATCTGGGGCACTTGTACTTATATATAACGTTGGATGTAAACAAAGGACTGAGCTTGTCTTTGAACTTGAAGAGGGAGCCAACTGTTCGGTGATTCTTCGGAGTGAGTTTCAGGTTGAGGGCCTTTAATTCTTTTTGAATGATGGTTAGAAATTTCTTCCTGAAAGTGTCATCTTGTATGTAGGGGAACGCCGCGTACAAATTCATTTTAGGGACAGTGTGATATAGAGGAGGTGGCGTCATCTTCTTATTCAACATACTATTTAACTGTCTGAAGAATAGTTTTGATGGAAAACAGTTGTTCCTGAAATAGTTTGAAAGAGTTGTTATTTCTTCATGAAAGGTCAGCCAATTAGATGACAGAGTAAAAGCCCTATGGAGGAGGGTAGAAACAGCGTTTAATTTAAAATTGAAATAACACGAGCTATAAAAATACCTAATACCCGTAAACGTACCTTTACGATATATACCCGTGAGGAATCCTACAGAGTTCTTGGAAACAAGAACGTCCAAAAATGGGAGTTTACTGTTAGATTCTTTTTCTAGCGTAAATTTTATGTTAGGGTGTTGGGTATTGACGAAGTCCAAGAAAGAATCGGCATTAAAATCTTGTTTAAATAGGACAAACGTGTCATCAACATAACGTTTATAAAATAAAGGGAGGAAGGATAAGGGGCAGGTGTCCATTATGTGCTCTTCCTGAGAGTTCATAAAAATGTTAGCGATCGTAGGTCCCAAAGGACTTCCCATGGCCATTCCCTCCACCTGTTTGTACAGAACTCCATTGAAAATGAAGGCTGTGTCCAGCTCGGCCAGCTCTAAAAACTGTTTAAAAAGATTCTTGCTGAAATTATGAAATAAAGCATCGTCATCAGGAAAAAGCTTATTTAAAATAATCTGAATGGTTTCCCCCACAGGGACGTTGGTGAACAAGGATTCAACGTCAGCCATCATTATCGTCAAGCCGGACAAAGGTAGGGGTACGGTTATTTTCAATAAACATGAATACATAAATAAAATGGAAAATATCCTTGAAGATACATCAAAATTTGAAAAACTCGGCTCCTCTGACTTGTATAATATAATTAAATCCGAGGATAAAATTAACCGATTCCTCAGAGCATTGAAACAAAATGGTATTATAGACGAACGTATGTACCAAAGTTTGTTTGTTACAGGTTCTTCATATGGTATTATGCCCAAGGTTCACAAGACGATGTCCCAATGCGTCCTATTCTTTCCTCTATTAACACAGCCAATTATAATCTTGCTAAATTCCTAGTACTTATTCTGGAACCATTAACTAAGGGCCCTTACACCTTAACGTGTTCTGCCGACTTCAAGGATGAAATTATCAAACAGGACTCGACTTATTCATGGTTAGCCTGGACGTTGAATCCTTGTTCACCAACGTCCCTGTGGGGGAAACCATTCAGATTATTTTAAATAAGGGATTTACTATACTGGTCTTCTTAAATTGCATTTTCTTTTTATAGGATGTTATGTTTCTTAACAAATGCTTTCTCGAACCGATGTTCAATGAGAGATCGACATAACCAGCACACTCCAACGCCTTGTCCTAATCATAGGTGTATATTAAGCAAAAAGATTAGAGATCCACATCAAATCGCTCGCTGCTCTTTCGTTATGGACTTGTGTTGACTCACAGCAGACTCAGTATAGTTTAACCAATTAATATTGTTTAGCAAGGCTCATGGGAAGAGAAAAGTTTTTGGGGAAAAAAATCAGACCTGCCTCCTAATAAGTAAAAAAAAAAAATTGAAATTGGGAATAAGGAAGGAACGGTGAAGGAGGAGAATATATAACAGGTTCGTCACTAGTCTTTGAATAATCAAAGGGTTACACTGACCAAAGCTATATCAATATATATCGTGTTATAAGTTATTTTATATATATATATATATATATATATATATATATATATATATATATATATATATATATATATATTGTGACGTTTATAGATCGTTCGTCTACCCCGCAATTAACTAAATAATTTGATTTGGAAAACGGCAGCCATTTCTTTAGAATATCAGCTGATTTTTAGTAACCGCGGGAAACCCAAAACCCGCCAGCTAGAGATAGGAAGTTCCCCAGTTGGGGGAAAAGAGTCTTTTATCAGCTGTAGGGACGTATCTCAAAAGGGAAGGGTGTAGGCAGATTGGTACTTCTTAGACCTATACCTTAAGCTCTCTTTCCTGTGACCCCTCTGCTGGCTGTATGCTTGTTTTCCAGGATTTGCCTTGTTCGTGGGGGGTTAAGCTGACCTCCAACCCCCAAGCAACCCAACTGAATTCTGTCTCAGTCGGCTGCGAGACGTGATCTCGGACAGAGGTCAAATTACCTGCCTTCCTGTTAGGCCTACCCAGGGTGTGAGTGGCGCGCCGATGACCCAGGCCTCAGACAAAGGGGGCCATGCTTTTCTCCAAAGAGCCACTGAACACGACATCCAGGTACGTCTTGTGGAACAGCATATTGCCAGTCTCTCCCAACCTATTATCATTGTGATCCTCATTCTCCCAATTCAATTTCCAGCAACAAAAGGAATTCATCCCTTTGTTCCCTCTCACTGCCTCATGGCCGCATGCTTCCCCTTGTGTGATCGTCCCAGACCAATGGAGTCATTGCATACTTCAGTGAAACCTTAAAAGTTCCTTCTCCCCAGTATTAGAGAATTAATTAATCAAAGCAAGAAGTAATTTTTTCTTTTATGTCGTTTAATCTGGGATTCTTTTCCAGATTCCATGAGTCACGTGCCGTCTCTGCCCGCAAGTGTGCATTACCCCAAGTGTATGAAAACCAGCTCCAGTGGAGCCATCATTTACCTTTTCTCCAGCCCAGCACGGGCCTTTTTTGTAAATAAATAGCTTTAAGTAACGAGCTGAGTTTTCTGGCGACCTTCCCTCTAAAGAAATTAATAATAACTGTCAGTTTACGGTAAGTTAAAGCAATTCCCTCTTGAAATCCCTCAATCACTTCCGTTTACGTATCTAGCCTCTCTCAAGGCTGCTATATACGTAACATTGGCGAATCTTGCCTGGATTGAACCTAGCTTGCTTAAAAAAGCTTGTAAATCGCGTTATCCGTTGTAAAACGTAAACTGTAAATTATTTTACAAAGCGTAAATCAAGCACACTTGCAGGGAAAGAAGACACACTGACTCACGGTAAGGTATTCCATTCATTAATATGATTATTCTATAACCAATGTTAGCTTAAGGTACGTTTAAGTATTTTTATTGTAGAAGTGTGTTAAACAAATGTGAAGGTAGAAATATTATTATATTGAAACGGCCAGAGCGCCGAGCGAATTCTATTTTGTAAATCGCATTGTTGTCGGACGAGCACTAACACGTGTGCAGATAGATGCCAGAAAGGACCAGATCAAACTAGGAAGTGCTTTGCCAGGGTTTATTGCTGTATTAGAAAGCCTAGCTAGTTAGGAGTGTTTACTAATAGTTACGGCAAAAGAAGTGTACAATTCTTTTGTCTGTGATATGTTAGGGTATTCATTTTTAACTTAGTTTTCATTCCAAGTGTTGGTAACCGTTTACCTCTCAGCTTAAATTCAGCTTAGAGCACTTTCGCGCCTGCGCGGTCTCAACCAGCCTTCGTTTTCGCTCACAGCGGCAGCCATGTTTTTATCCCTTTCAGAATTATCTAAACCATTTAAGCAAAGTAACGTAAGTCTCAAAGTTTTAACGTAAATAATATCGATCTCGGTACTAGTATCTATCGTCCTGCCAGAGAAATTAACGTAATTCGCCTTGAATAAGAAAGTAGAATTTTGTGTTGTAAATTGCCTTCATATTTACAGAGAATCAGCTGTTTTGAACGACACACCGTGGTGCTAACCCGCTCTTCTCGCCTCACGTGTTTCACCTCGCATTGCTCACTCACTCGCTCGCTGAGCGAAGTTTCATTTCGCTTCGCACTTAACGTAACCTCATTTACAATTGTTTGCTAACATCGTTTTCAAATCCTTACCGTAATTTTTCACTTGTCCTTACGTAAAGTTAACGTAAATCTTAAAAGTAGAGTCACTTGCAAGAATTGTTAACGTAAAACGCGTCTTTGTAAATTTCATATTCAAACGCAAATCATTTCATAAGCGCGAGCCGCTACTAGTAACGTAAAAATCGTTCACCACGAGCGCGTTATCATTTTCATAAAACGTTATCAGAAGCAATTCTTTCGTTTCACGTTAACGTAAGTAAATCATTTAACGCAAGTTGCGTCATATTAAACGAACATTAGTAGTTCAATTCAAATATAAGGGAGTTCATTCATATATCATTTTTCACCCTCTCCGAGAGAGAGAGAGAGAGAGAGAGAGAGAGCGAGAAAACCAGAACCCAGTATTCACGAAGCCAAGAGTACTACATCTTACCATTAATTATAGCATGCAGAATTAACATTTAGTCTCTTGTGTCTTTCATTTACACAGCGTGATACGTACGCGCATGTGTCCATTGCAGTTTGCAAGCATTTATTTATTTCATTTATCGAGTACTTCAGCGAGTGACTGAGCATTTCTAAAATTTCCATTACCTGTCGTTGCCCGAGTGGTCTTTTCATTTTCTTTATCACGAAAGACTTGCGTATACCGCAAGCACAATTCGCACAGTGTGCCACGCAAATTCCTTACTTCCAGACAGGGAAGTCGTTACCAGTTAAGGACTGGCCACCACCAGTGCACGTCAGGTCTTACCATTTCACAGTGCCCCTAATTCTTGACACTGTCCATCGACTGGCTGCTGAAGTACTCCCACCTTTTACTTTCTCTCCACCACTATTACCCTCTGCCATGAGCAGTGCCATTTCACTTCAGTATATTTAAGTATACTGCATGTAGTGTCCGGGACACACCAGCACGATACCAGTGCTCCAAGGAGCGCCTCCATAAGTACCATTGCATCTGTACAGGCTGTACAGGTAGCCATTATACCTGCGTGTCCGTCCTTACAGAACGCCCAAGTAAACCTGCGTGTCCGTCCTTACGGAACGCCCAATTCATTAATGTCCGTGTACAAGGGTCAGTGATCCTTCGGACCAATCAAGGGAACGCCTCCCGAAGTGCCATCGCACCTGTACAGACGTACAGGTAGCCCTATACCTGCGTGTCCGTCCTTACGGAACGTCCAATTCATTAAAGTATCCGCCATTTTGGATCACTGAACCAAGGAACGCCTCCTCATAAGTGCCGTGCACCTGTATTGGACCTACAGGTAGCCCATTCCAACGTCTCCCAAGTTGGGAACGCCCTTAAGTGTGACGTACGCCGTACACTCCATTTGATTTTTTCACCTCTTTAGAAGGTGCCAATCCAGAAGTGCCACCAACTTACGGGACACTTCCCAAGTGCCACAGAGCACCCAGTCTTCTCAGACTTTTTCTCTACCACGTCGCAGAACACCTTTCCAAGTGAGTGCCACTTTCCACAGTAGGCACTCCTATTCCATTCCGTACCCTTCCTGGCCATTATTTTCATTTTCTTCCGAGCCTCTACTGTAGCCTAAGGGAAATGTCTTCCCCTGCTTCCCGCGACTTCTTTGCCAGAGAGCTAGAGAAGCTCGGAGCCCTCATAACTCTGGGCAGGGAGGCTGGTTACACTGGACCAGCCCTTGACCAGTGGATAAAGACGCAGCAGGCTGCTGCGCGCCAGCAGGGAAAGGAAGAAAGAGAAGCAGAGAGGAAAGCCGGAGAAGCAGAGAGAAAAGAAAGAGAAGCAGAGAGGATAGCCAGAGAAGCAGAGAGAAAGAAAAGAGAAGAAGAGAGAAAGCATGAGCTAGCTCTCCTAGATGACGCAATCTCTGCTAGTTTCCAAGCCCCAGACCATGAGCTGGACTCCCGGTAAGAAGTGGTTGCGGAGGTTCTGCACCACTTGTTGTGTGCGTGGGCATGCTGTGGATTCCGACCAGTGCCCAAGTCGGTCTCTACCTTGGGAGGAGAGCTTCCAGGGTGAACTTCTCCAAGGCTACCATGTAGCCCTGCCTGATGAACAGTCTCCTACGGCCTATCAGTGGGTACAAGTCATGGCCGACACCGAAGCCCAGGTCTCCCTTATTTCCAGAAAGGCATTGCCTAGGGGTGCCAAAATCCAGACGAACGAAGAAATTCAGTTTGAATGGATTGACGGTAACCTCTATTCTGTTTCTTCGGTCCTTCTGAATGTGGAAATGCCCTTTCTGGACCAGGAGACCAGGGAAACCACATTGTGCCGCCTGGGCGTAGTTGACCAATTTCATGATGTTTATCAGGTGATATTGGGCCGAGATCTACTAAAGCCGTATCTCCCCTGGACGCAGCTCCCACTACCAGATGCACCGGACACCTGCAGCATGCCAGATAACCACACCTCAATTTTAGGTTCAGAGGCTAGTGCCTCCGATGTCCCCCGACATCCTGTCTATTTGCGAACCTGGCCCTGACCCAGTGTCAGAGCCCGAAGTTTCTTCCGCACCATCTCAGCCTCTTACCACTTTACCGCCTACCTCCTCCCCTTTGGAAGAGGTAAGCCCACCAGTTGACCCCGGACTTGTTTCCGAGGGTGATCCAACAGAGGACGTTTCACCTGTGCCAGAGCACACTGCCAGCCTTGGTGACTCCACAGATTCGCAACCTGTGGGGCCATCTCGGTCTTATCATCCAGTGCCACGGAAGAGGTTCTGGAACACGTTCTGCCAAGACTGTGGCCGCAAGGGTCACATGTCTGCCAACTATGGAGGGTGCGCAAATTTTAATATTCCTGCCATCGCAATGGCCGTCACCAATCCTTCTTCTCTAGGACCCCCAGCTAAGGGCCCTATAACCGTCGCACCCCTCCAAAGCCATTATCAGCCAAGCCACGTCAGAGCCTACGACGACTCTGGCGCTCAAATCTCCCTGATACGGGAAGACCGAATCCCCCGAGGGGCAAACGTCGATAGACGTCATTTAATCACCATCGAAGGTATCAACCATATCAAGCTGATCCTTCCGACCGTTCAATTGAGGGTCACCAGACCTCATTTTTCCAGAATTTGTACCCTTGCAGTTGCAAGCTACATTCCAGGAGGTTACGACCTCCTCCTAGGGCAAGACATGAAGTCTCCCTCGCATTCCAAAAAGCCTAGGGGTCCTAACCCCACAACGAATCACTCCAAAGCAAGGAGTCATCGAAGTTCTACTTCCTCCAGGAAGTACGTCCACCAACAGTCTCCCCCGCTACCAAGGAGGGAGATTGACCATTCACAGTTCCGTTGCAAAACCTGCAACGTAATAGGGCACTCCACGAATTGGCCTAGGTGCCCTAGCCGACTACCAGCAGCGGACAATGTCCATTTTCCACAAGGCTTAGCCTTCAACAAGAGACAGGAGCCTCTGTCTCCCATTTCCAAGGGCACGCTGAGAGGTATTGCACCTCCGGTACCCGCCACAGGTCCAGTCGACCTCAACCCTCTGCCAGTGCCACTTGGCAGCACTGAGCAGTGCCAAGCTCCGTCCAGCCTGGACGTAGAGCAACCACGGAACTTGACTTCTGCGCCTGGCCTCGAGCTAGTGCCGGCGCCTAACCTAACCAAGGATCCTCCTACAGGAGATCCTCCAACAGGCATGGAGCTTACCGCAGCCCATGGCCAACCCAAAGTCCATGAGTCTTCTTCACCCTCACCACTGTCGCCCGAGGATGAACCTCCGGCAGACCTAACCTTCATACCTCCTCTGGAAAACCAGGAACTGCCCGACCAGGAGTCAGCCTGGAGTTTTCCCCTTACGACGGCTGTCGCAGCAGCCGAAGTGAGGGCCTCCCCTGCAGTAGGTTCCACCTCTACGACGGTTGCTGCAGATACCGAAGTAGGGTGTTCTCCTGAAATCCCTCAGGCTACCACTGCCTCTGCTCCTGCCGGCGTTTCTGGCCTTTCCCCAGAGTCTGTGCCTCTGTCTACTCCTAGGACTGGTATAGCCAGGTCCTGGAGGAATAAGAAGAAGAAGAAGGGACGTAACCAATCATTAACATATTAACAAAAAGAGCCACATGCTCTCCTTGACACCTGTGCCCGAGGTACAGTGTCGCATTCATTTGCAGAATGATCCTGGCACCTACCCAGAGAAGGTAGCCAGCTTGATCTCTGCCAGTAGCACTAACCCTCTAACCCCTAGCCATTGTAATACTAACCCTCACTTAAATATAACTACCTCATTGCATTTCCCTCCTGGTCAACTAACCACTCATCATCCCCAAGCATCATTACCTCTTATCATGTATTTTTACAATTCCGTCGCTGAACTACTGCTGTGCGTACCACACTCTGGAATGATTGCGTCTTCATTTAAATGTATTGAGTAGGTTAGGCTAATGATTTAGTACCAGGGCATTAGGTTAGTAGCAAGTAGAATTTTCAAGTAACCTTATCTAGGGGTAGAGTAGACTGTCGTCACAAGACAACCCGTAGTTATTTATTAGGCTAGACTACATCACTATATTAAGTAGTACACTTAGCATCTTTGCCTATAAGTTAGGTAGGCCACTGTAGTTAGCTGTATCCCTGCTCAAAAAAACTTCAAATTGGAATAGGAGAACGGGGTAGTCGAGACGATCAATTTATTTAAGCCAAGACCTTCACACCCGAAAGGGAGTGAATGCCTTCTTAACAGGGGGAGCTGTGACGTTTATAGATCGTTCGTCTACCCCGCAATTAACTAAACAATTTGATTTGGAAAACGGCAGCCATTTCTTTAGAATATCAGCTGATTTTTAGTAACCGCGGGAAACCCAAAACCCGCCAGCTAGAGATAGGAAGTTCCCCAGTTGGGGGAAAAGAGTCTTTTATCAGCTGTAGGGACGTATCTCAAAAGGGAAGGGTGTAGGCAGATTGGTACTTCTTAGACCTATACCTTAAGCTCTCTTTCCTGTGACCCCTCTGCTGGCTGTATGCTTGTTTTCCAGGATTTGCCTTGATCGTGGGGGGTTAAGCTGACCTCCAACCCCCAAGCAACCCAACTGAATTCTGTCTCAGTCGGCTGCGAGACGTGATCTCGGACAGAGGTCAAATTACCTGCCTTCCTGTTAGGCCTACCCAGGGTGTGAGTGGCGCGCCGATGACCCAGGCCTCAGACAAAGGGGGCCATGCTTTTCTCCAAAGAGCCACTGAACACGACATCCAGGTACGTCTTGTGGAACAGCATATTGCCAGTCTCTCCCAACCTATTATCATTGTGATCCTCATTCTCCCAATTCAATTTCCAGCAACAAAAGGAATTCATCCCTTTGTTCCCTCTCACTGCCTCATGGCCGCATGCTTCCCCTTGTGTGATCGTCCCAGACCAATGGAGTCATTGCATACTTCAGTGAAACCTTAAAAGTTCCTTCTCCCCAGTATTAGAGAATTAATTAATCAAAGCAAGAAGTCATTTTTCTTTTATGTCGTTTAATCTGGGATTCTTTTCCAGATTCCATGAGTCACGTGCCGTCTCTGCCCGCAAGTGTGCATTACCCCAAGTGTATGAAAACTAGCTCCAGTGGAGCCATCATTTACCTTTTCTCCAGCCCAGCACGGGCCTTTTTTGTAAATAAATAGCTTTAAGTAACGAGCTGAGTTTTCTGGCGACCTTCCCTCTAAAGAAATTAATAATAACTGTCAGTTTACGGTAAGTTAAAGCAATTCCCTCTTGAAATCCCTCAATCACTTCCGTTTACGTATCTAGCCTCTCTCAAGGCTGCTATATACGTAACAATATATATATTTATATATATATATATTATATATATATATATATATATATATATATATATGTGTGTGTGTGTGTGTGTGTGTGTGTGTGTGTGTGTGTGTGTGTACTATGTGTATAAATATATATATATATATGTGTGTGTGTGTGTGTGTGTGTATATCTATATATATATATATTATATATATATATATATATATATATATATATATATAGATATAATATATATATGAGTTGGGTTACTTATAGTTTAGGAAGAGATGTTTCATTGACATTTCACCACCTACTCAGTTAAAAACAGATAAGACCAAATGAAGAAAGTTAATAACAGGTCTCGCTGACCAAAACGTGTATTGAACGAAACGCGTATCATACGAACTCGCTGCTCAGCAAGAGACGGATTTAACCATTTATTATTCAAACCGAGCGTCACTTCCGCTATGTTGTGTTTATTTGCGCCGCGGATAAATTAAGCCAATCAAAACTCAATTTAGCTCGAAAGTGCGTCGTGTTTACACAGATAAAAAAAACTGCATATTAATATGCATGGCATTTGACGAAACAGGGGCATTTTATGTTTGCATATATGCTGCCATCTTTTTGGCTACACGATAGAATTTCGAAATCTGGACGGGATGTCAATTCCGGAATTTATGTCAATTTTTATTTGGGCAAAGGGAAGATATGAATTCGGCCTATGGCCAAACCACGGCGCCGAATTTGCCAATTAAGTCATGAAACTACGGTGAGTCAACAGATGCAGAATTTGATGTCGCATGGAATTTGAAAAAATCATAATCTAAAATTATTTTTGGTTTTCGAGCTTTTATTTCTGTTTGATTATTATGAATGAATTTCATTGGAAATTATTGTCAGGATCTCAATCGTTATATCTATTTAATTAATGATTAGGTACTACGAATTACGAATGTTTACACTAAGACGTCTAGTTATTGCAGTTCATGTTTAATCTGCTACTTATGCCAATAGTTGACAATAATTAACTAGCTATGGCTGAAGTTAACATTCAAATTACTGACAATTATAGATATTTACTTATGAGATATACAAAGTTTCGGAGGACAGGTTTTAATCCCAGCTCTGGTTATGCAGGCTGAAGAAAATGAGAATTTCATTTTCGAAATGAATATTTTTTTTAACTGTGACACAAATTTTGACAAAACAGGGAAAAAAGGGGACTGAATCTCCCTTTACCTCTTAATATATATATATATATATATATTATATATATATATATATATATATATTATATCATATATATATATATGCAATAAGCTACAAATATCCTTTAATATCTATTTCGCTCTACCTCGGAATTAATATATTTACATATATGTTAACAGAAGGGGAATTTGTAAGTTGATAAGAAATTCATCTGCTCATGGGCGTGAACCACGGAACCGAGAAATGACATACAGTGAAGTTCTTTAACACAAGGCTATCACGAGAGGTATAAGTTAACGCTGACTCTCACCTACAAAACCCTGTCACGCGTTAACTTATACCTCTTGTGGTAACCGTGTGGTTAAGAGTGCTTCATTGTACGTCCAGATTTCTTGGTTCAGTGGTTCGCGACTATGAGCCGACGAATTTCTTATAAAATAAAAAATTCACCTTCGGTTAACATATAAGAAAATATATTAATTCCGAGGTAGAGCGAATTAGATATTAAAGGACATTTGTAGCTTGAGGCACATATGTGAATCACGGTGATTGATGACAAAAATATTTATATATATATATATACATATATATATATATACTATATATATATATCATATATATATATAATATCTATAATATATATATATATATAGATATATTATATATATATATCTATATATCCTATATATCTATATCATATATCTATATATTTATATATCTATATATATATATTTATATATTTTCTATATATATATTAATTATATATATTATATATATATATATATTAATAATATATAATAATATTATATTATTTATTATTTAATATTATTATTTATATATTAGATTTATATAATCGATTTATATATAGATATTTATAGATATATATATATGTATATATAATCATATATATATGCTATCATATATATATACATATATATATATATATATATAAACACACACACATATTACAAGCATTATATGCCCAGATAAACTTTGTTATTGAGATTGTTTAACGAACTTATGAAATTTATACAATGCTGATAGGCTGCTCAAATGAAAACTTCCACAAAGGACTATCAGATTCTATCTGAAAAATCCTTTATTTCAGAAATATAATTAAAAATGCCACCTGTGATGTGGCTTTCGTCATCTTTCGAAAAATATTCGTTAGTAGTAACGCGACACAATGAAATAGTCTATTAAGGGACTAAAACAAGTATTTAAGTCCTCATTGGTAAGCAAAATCTTCATCATCTTAGCTTTTTATAAGTCGATTCCCTCCTGAAGGACTCATTCCATAACAGGTAGACCTACACGGTTCACGAACGGCTCCCTTTCCTGACACACACTCTCTCTCTCTCTCTCTCTCTCTCTCTCTCTCTCTCTCTCTCTGTGGCCACGCACTTTTTTTTACGGGCTGCTGAAGTCCAAGAGCCCGTGCCAGCACAAGGCTGGCTTAATCTGTCATCAAGCACTGACCTCGGCTGGCTTTCCCCCAATCCCCACATCACCCTCCAACCCCTCCAGTGGCTACTTTCAGTAACACAATACTTTCATCTATGAAAGGAAAAGCTTTCCTTTGGCGGCATGAGAGGGCATTTCTACATCATAGTTTAGATTTGATGTTTGAAGCGTATTGCTCCTCATTATACGCAGTCTGTTGTCTTAATCAAAAGTTGTACCAATTTGATGAGGGTCAAAACAACTAGAGGAAGGTGTGATGTAAATTAATTGATTAGTACAGGGAGGATTCAGATCGGGATTAAAAGGTAAGGTACAACAGATGTGTATCATGTGTTGTTGGTGGAGACATCCATCCAGTGTGGTCAGGGAAACAAACACGGCGGAAGGTGGTCAACAACCGGTCATGAAAACTGAAGTCAGAACGAATTCCAACGGTGGGTAGGTCAAGCCTTCACAAAAGGCCATAGTAAATGAAACAATAAAAAAAATTCTGGAGAGGAGTGATGTCTCCCTGTTAAACACTAAAGAATGCTCGAAAGGTAGGCCTCGTAGATGACAACAGTAAGTTAACAGATTTAGACCACGGTGATGTTTCTTCAGCTACCCCCACCCAGAAGGACACAACAAGTGATAGGGAGGAGTCATAGCAGTGTGGACAATGCAAGGTCCAGCTAGGCCCAATGGACGAAAGTGCCGAGTGTGAGAAATACAATAAATGGTTCTGCATTCAGTGCATAAATGAAAGCACAGGCCTTAACAAGCCTCAAATGAGGAATTTCTTGAGGTCGATAAACATGACAGAAAAGGTAAAAGGTCTATATTGGTATAGCATAAGATTCTATGAGGAAGATAACAATAGTATTCGTGCAGAATGTAAGAGAGGGTACAGGCAAAGAGGGTTAATCAACAAGTCAGCATGAGGAAATTGCTAAGAGAAAGGAGATTGAGGAAAACTCTCAGATCATCAAGAACTTGGAAAATGTGGTGTTTGATGGAATAAAAAGTGCAGGGAAAGTAAAAAAAAAAATAAAGAGAATAAATCAATGGGAGAATTCACTACAGTTACAAAGAAGATTTCAGATCTTACAAAGAAAAATGAGATAAAGCAATTGGAGAAATTGCTGAAACAGGAGGACAGTTAGTAATGAAAACCTAGTGAAGGATATGGAAAACAAAGAAAGTACAACCACGGAAAGGCCACTAAAATAACGTCTAGACCAGTAAGTAACTCACCTAAGCGAAGCCCTGAACAGGGACCATAATCAACAGAGAGGTTTGAAAGAAAGGAAAGAATCACGGGAAAACCAAAGTGCACCTAAAGATAAGGATAAGCCAACCAGAGCAAAGTGCAGGTTCTTTAGAGCAGGAAAGTGCAAGAAAGGAGAGTCTTGTGAGTACCTCCATAATCAGAAAAGCAGAATCTACAAAAGATCCCAGACCATTCAGGACAGAAAAGAAGTAAGCCGCCAAAGGACAGTATGCAAGTTCTACAGAGGGTTACTGCAAATGTGGCAGGAACTGTAAATATAGTCACAGAGTCATTGGCCAGAATAGGACTATAGTACGAGGAAATGAAGTAGGCCAAAGGTTGAATATAAGCATTTCAAAGAGAGGCACTGCAAATGTGGTAGAAACTGTAAATACAGTCACAGAATCAGAAGCCAAAACAGGGCTATAGTCAATGGAAAGGAAAGGTACCCAGAAATGAGCCATACGTTGACCATGAGCAAAGGAGCAAGCAGAGATGAGGATGAATATATGTGGAAGTTTTTTGAAAAAGGGAACCATGTCCATGGAACGAGAAGTAGCCAGATCAGAAAAACCACTAAAGTATACATAGTGAAAAATGAAATGGACCTGTTAAGAGAAAGAATGGAAGAAGTGGCGAACAAGATACATTTTTTAGAAATAAGCGATACACAAGCAGAGGGACCAAACCCCATGTCATGGGCAGAAGTAGTAAGAAACCCCACAGTGTCCACCATTCCTAGGGAGAGGTCAATAGGGATATGGGTGTGGAAGATTAAATACAATTGTAAAAAGAAAAGAAGTATAATGAAAAAAAAAAAAGACTATACACTAACGGAAGAATATATCATGTTAATATTAGGGGCATCAAGTCAAAATTAGAAACCTTGATAGAAATAATCGAGAAGATGAAAAAGTACTAATGTGCCTAACAGAAAATCACCTTCCGGAGAATGAATATGTGGAAATAACCGGTTACAAGGTGTTTCATAACAACAGGAGGAGGGATGGAGGAGGTGTCACCACAAACCAAAGAAGAAAACACAACTCATGAATCTGTCTGGGTCAGTATTAATAACGGCACAAACAAGATACAGTTAGCTTTTACATGTGCCCCACGGGAAAATAAGTGCTAGAATGACCAGCTGATAAGTATGTACTCCTCAATGCAAGAGGAAATAAAGCATAAGAAAACAAGGAAAAATTAATGATCCTTGGAGACTTTAACTGCAAAATAGAAGACGTCATCTCCAACAATAAGGGAGAAGTGACTATAGGAGGAAAATCACTGCTGAACCTAATCAAACAAAACAAACTTTTATCAAATAATCATAGAAAATGCATTGGAACATGAACAAGAATACAAAACATACACAAGTATATTATTGACTATGTAATGATAAGGGAAGAAGATGAAGGAGGCGCACAGGTAATAGACATAGATGAAACAAAAGAAATAACACCATACAGGATAACCTCTGACCACTGTGCTGTGAGAGGGGACCTCATGAATTGGAGAATAGTAAGCGAGAGAAGCAAGAGTGGAAAATATATAGATGTAAGAATGCTAAAAGATTGCAAAGACAAACAAGCCTTGGTAGACATAGCAAGAGAAAATGGTCAAATAAAACAGAAACACACCAAATGGCACACAGAACTCGACAAAATATTGAGAAAGTGTAAGAAAAAAAGCAAAGTGAAAAAGGAAAGAAAATCAAAACTATTACGAGACCTAATGAGGGCTAGGAGGAGGATTAAAAAGGAAGGGAAGAAGATTAGTAGTAGAGAAAAGAAGAGGCTATGGCAGGTGCAGAAGGGATTAATAGGTGAATAGATTATTAGAGAAACAACGAAGGGAGATGACATCTGTAAACGAAGGGAGATGACATCTGTATAAAGGAAACAGCAGCCGAAATAAAATCCAAAGGGGGAGTAAATGGAGCAGCCTTTTGGGACTTCAAGAAAAAACTAGATGGCACAAAACCAAACAATGTGGTGGCAGTAAAAATCAATAAAGGGAAAATTATAGAATTTTTTAAGAAACTAAAAGAGAATATGAAAAATTCTATAAAGATTATATAGATCTACCCACATAAGATAAACCTAAAGATGAAATTGGGAGGCTAGCAGATGAAATTATTTTCCAGTACCAGAAATGGATGTCCATAAGTGGGACAGGAAAAACTGAGGAACCTGAAGAATAAATACATCCCGGACGTCCAAGGTATGAATAATACAATTATAAAAAGTATGGCTACAGAAATGACTGAAAGACTGGCACTCTTAATTGGAGACATTGAAGAGGAGTTAACCACTCCGGACGAATGGGAGAAAATGGAAATATGATCAGTGCATAAAAAGGAAGCAAACTAGAATTAGAAAACAAGAGAGGGATATTCACTACTAGTAACATAAGCAAAGTATTTGAAAAAATGTGGATAGAAATAACGAAGGATGAGATAACCCAGAAGATAAGCCAGTTCCAATGTGGTGGTATAGAAGGAAGATCCACAGTTGATCACTGCTGACCTGAATGCAATGACTGACTACAACTCAGTGATGGGAGCCCCAACGTTCGTATGGTTTGCGGACGCATATAAATGCGTCCGCATCTGAAGGACTGCATCAAAGAGATGGGGAAAGGGATAGGGTGGAAAGATGCATGGTTGATAAGAAAAATTAATGAAAACGGCAAATCAGTCATAAGATGCCCTGCGGGAGAAACTAATACAATTGACATAACAGAAAATGTGGTCCCGTGCAAGTGTCTATAATGGTGTGTGTATATATATATATATATATATATATATATATATATATATATATATATATATATATATATATATATATAGAGATATATATATATAATATAAATGTAAATGTTCGTTTGTTCAAAATCTTAAATCTCTGAAAGTTCTTCACCGATTGCTTCGAAATTTTGACGCAACATTGCATTCGAATACGCCCACCTCCGAAGGGGGTGGGGGTGGGGGTGAGAAGGGATTCCCTGAAACGGAGCTGGTTTCTGCCCGTGAAATGGGGGCTAGTTATGCCCTTACGCTTAGTTACTTTACGAATTTATCATACATAATTTCTGTATGCACATACATATGAGAGAGAATGAGAGGAGAGGACGTGAGTGAGAGTAGATGGGGTGTTAGGGAGAAGAAAGAGGGCGAGAGAGAGAGAGAGAGTTGGCATTAGTGAGAAGAAAGAGGGAAAGAGACAGTGATTGTTGGAGAAAGAAAGAGAGTAAGAGAAACAAGCGAGAGACAAAGGAAGAGAGTGGAGGGAGTGTTAGGTAGGGAAAGATGGAGGAAAAAGTGAGTGAGAGAGAGAGAAAAAGACAGAACAGTATTAGAAAGAAGAAAGAGGTATGAGACTGTGATGGTTGGAGAGAATGGGTGACCGAGCCACAGCAACGCGTGGCCATGTACAGTTAGTTTAATATATATAATTAGTATGAATGTAAGCGTATGTTTTTGCGTATATATACGAAGGATATCAACTTCAAAGACTCACTTTTCCAAATGAATAAAATAAAACAAACAAAGCATCACATAAGGATTCAGATCCTCTTCTCCAACTACCGACGTCGAAGACACAATTTGCCAGGAAATGGAAATCAAGAGACGTATTACAACTTCTATTGTTTCCCACCTACCAAAAATACTAACTTTTTTCTCCAGTACAGCAATCAAAAATCAAATGAGCAGGTTCTGTCTTGTCCTCCTCTCTCAACTTTTATTCGGTAAATGGAATATGTGATTTAATTACTATGAAATATACACGCACACACATTATATATATATCTATATATATATATATATTATATATATATATATATATATATATATATATATATATATATAGTATATCTATATACTATATATTAATCTTATATATAATTATATATAATAATATATTATAATAAGATATCATTATATATATATAGACTATATAGATATATAATATATATATATGTACGTATATATGTATGTACACTCGGAAACCACAATCTCCGGCCTAGTTTGTGAGTGGGGCCTTTCTGGACGGCGGGCAACGCCAACTATCACGGAGCGAAACACTCGAACACCTTTAGAACTCTTCCGGATTTTGATGTCTTTTTTTTGGTGATTTTTTCTGCAGATAATGTAAGCAGTCATGGTATGATTATTATAGACAACACTGTTGAATTCTACAACCTGTATAATATCGAAACGAAGAAAGAATGCCTTAAACAGCCGAGTTGTAGTTAGATAAGTGGGGAGTGGGAGGGAGGAGGGGTAGAATGTGTGTGTGTGTGTGTAAATGACAATCTAAAGCAACGTCACACAAGTGGACGAATCACATCGCCGACCAAGCTACCGTAATGAGTAGGAGCAGGATTTGCCTTTTCTTGGTTTAAACGTCTGCTGAAGAAAAAGTAGTTTTAAAAGTTTGCTGAAAAAATAGTGTGCTTTGTCGACGTGCCATTGTGTCTGTCTCTGTCTCTCTCTCTCGTGTCTTTATTTCTCTCTCTCTTATTCTCTGTCTGTCTGTGTCGCTCTCTCTTTTTTGTACTATCCCCTTACTAAGAAGTCTACTGCTGCCGCACGTGTATGCAGGAAAAAATCGCATAGTGTAAAGACACGTATTGAAGGCAATGGCCAACTGCAATAGCGTCTGGGTGCAGCACCGGACATGGCCAGTGGGTCCTGTTGGCTGAATGCTATGCCGGACCGACATAGTGTGAAAAGGTACATTAGAGATAATAGTCGACTGCTAGTCGCACGTAGGTGCGACATCGTGTCGCATTTACGTGCGACATAGTGTGAAAGGGCCTGAACAAACCCTCATGATATCATTGTAGCACTATCTATATAGTTGAATGTGTAAGCTGTTTCATGAATCTCATTACCGTGTTTTTATTACAGATATGGAGGTTCAGCCACAACGTCGTGTAAGGCCACCGAGAGACTAGAGCCAATCAATCGACCTGATGTGATAACAGAGTGAGGCAGGATTTTTGGCTATCGCGAGGCAAGGAAGAGGATACGGGAGGGAAGTCGTCTTTATGGTACCTCCAGAGATAAGGTTAGGTCACGTGCTCACCAGGCCCAGACCAGGAGGGCCAAGAGTCACCACACCTGAGGAAGATGGCCGCATGGAAAAGGAGAGAACCACGCAAAAACTGCAGTAAGCATAACCAGGGACGCACTATACTCTGTTTTTCTTCTTTTTTTTTTTTTCATCTGTCCATCCGCCTGTGGTTTTTGCGTATGGTAAAACTGCGTTCCGGGCTTTAGATAGCTACATTCAGCTTACATTCAACAATAATAATAATATCCTATTTCGAATATTAACTGTGTAATTAGCATACAGTAATTTATTAAAACACTTTTCAGTTGCAAATGTACACCCAGATATCCTTTTATTTATAACTAAAACTTACACAGAAGTAAATATTTAAAGCCCGAGACGCAGTATTACCATGCGAAAACACCACAGGTGGATGGACAGATGGAAAAAAAAGAGAGTATAGTTCAGTGACACCCAATAACAACAAGGAGGCGCCACACACACCACACACTGCACTGTTACATTATGGAATGTAGTTCTTTGGCAGTATTTAGTAATCATAATAATAATTGTTTTGAGCAAACGGTGTTTTTATATCAATGATAATTTGTAGAAGAATATTGCACAAAAATTTAAAAACATTGACATAAGGTATCAGAATTGATAATTTATTTTATTACTCTTTTTAGTTGTAGAATGTTTAGTGTTTGCCGTAATACTGTATACAAGCTTGTTCCCCACAATTTTTTTTTATTTGGAATTTGATGTGAAATGGAAGGGGTTATTTTCTGTACATTAAAATAATAACTCTCCTCTTATGTAAAAAGGGGGTATAAAATGTATTTTATGTAAATAAAATTTTGGTTATTTCCAACATTTAAGTCAATTTGAAGTGCTATTGTAGCATTCAATTTAATTATAACAGAGATGTATTTGGTTTTAGTCTATTTCTACTGAAATTGTGGACTTTACTAGAATGTCTGTTGTATGAAAATTATAGATATGATTAAGTATTGTGTAATCCTGATCTTGTGAAATAATCTTATAAGGTTTGTGTAATTTCAAAATTATTTATGTAGAAAGCCTTTTCATTTGTTAAAACTGGTTGTAACGTCATTGATTTTTTGAGTGGGCTGTCTAGCAAGACTAACAGATCCTTTTGACGCCTATTTTTTAGGTCAATGAATTTTTTCATTTGAATTTGAATTTGAGGCGATTGCGGGAGATTGGCCGACATTGTTTTAGCCCTGCACGGAAGGAAACCTTAACTGATGCCCACACCACAGAGAAGTCCGCCAAAGATTTTCCCAGTCGTATACAGATGTGGGACTCGATTTTTGGAGGCGCATCATTTTCACCGGCGAGAAAAGTTTCCCGTCTGTCGCAGCATCGGTCGGCGGTGATGGCGAATCCGCAGCACTAAATACTCTCAAGGACACATCCAAGAAATATCGTTAAGCGGTCGTGTGACAACCTGTATGCATGGATGGATGTGGTTGGTGAACCAACTAACATTGAAGGATATATGACAGCAGCACAGTATTTCAATATTCTTGAGATGTCCTTGTTACCATCGGTGCGAGCATATGCCATCCCGGAACCAGCGCCTTTACATCTGGTGCAAGCAGCAGTCCAATCCACACTAGTCAGGCAGTCATGCTTTGGTTTGAGATGCATCCAGAAATTAGACTATTGAACTGGCCCCCTAAAGGAGCCGATTGTAATCCCATAGAGAATCTATGGGCTCATAAGGTTCAGGAATGGAATGTAGAAGAGAAAACAAGGGAAGCAGTGAGGAGACACACATACTATATTATGTGGCAGGCTATCAGAAACTGGCCAAACATTTGCAGCAATCTCGTAGATTCCTTGCTTGACAGACTGCAAAGTTGTACAAAGTATCAACCTATGGCTGAGTTGAGGTGGTTGTAGTGAGAATTCAGCGAGAATTGCGGATTGGGAGAGTGGGGGGGGGGGGGGGGGGGCAAGGATGGGGGGGGGGGGGGGGGGGGCGAAGGCGAGCGATTGGCAGGTTGTCGCAAGGCTCAACATTTGCTAATGTTGGACTTTTTCAATAATTACAAATTTATTTGTGCATAAGCACAAAATTTTTTCTTTGAAATTGTCATTGATAATTTGTTTTACACTAAATCAAAGTGTGTTGATTTGAAAATATCCAAATAAAACATTTATTTTGTTACTATGAGCTTTTCGTTATATTCTCTTTCATCTTTGCTCAGGTTACCTTATTCGAAACAGGATTCGAAGCCAACAGGCTTATATACCATTGGGTTCGCAAAATAATGTCCGCACTGTTCTACTACAAGTATGCAAGTTATTAATACACCTGAAGGTTGGTTCTGAGTGCATTTGTGATGCCTTGGAGTCATTGCTAAGACTGCTTATATAAACCACTGAGCTGTTTCGTAGGAAAGTCGAATTGAATGTTGACCAAACAATCTCTCTCTCTCTCTCTTCCCTTATATTTCATGAGTGTTATGTATTTTTGTGGTCATTTAAGAGAGATGATGATGATGATGATAAGGCTGATGTGAAAGAGAGAGATAATGATGATGATGATCTTGATATGAGAGAGAGAGAGGGATAATGATGATGATGATCTTGATAAGAGAGAGAATGAGAGAGAGAATGATGATGATGATCTTATAGAGAGAGAGAGAGAGAGAGAGAGAGATTTTACCCCTCCCACCCCCACTTACCTAGCTACAACCCGGCAGTTTAGGCATGTTTTCTTCGTTTCGATACTATACAGGTAAAATTCAACAGTGTTGTATATATATCATACCATGACTGCTTTACATTAAATGCAGCAAAATCATTAAAAAACGCAAAACAATTAAAAACATTGCAAAATCCTAAAGATTTCAAAAGGTGTTCGAGTGTTTCACTCAGTGACAGTTGGTGGTGCGTGCCGTCCAGAAAGGCCCACCTCACAAACTCGGAGCACGACCTCAGTGGGTCGGAGATTGTGGTTTCTGAGTGTACGTGTGTATGCGTATGTATGTATATAACATGTATGAGTTATCTTTCAGTAGGCATATTTTCAAAGGTTACTGTTACAAGGAAAAAAAAATTTTATTCGCCGATGAATAAAGTCTACTTTCCCAAGAATGTAAGTACAACTTCTTACGCTGCTACAACTGTACCATAGGAGACACCCATAAGCACGGCCCATTGATTACACCAGCGACACAAGACGAGAATTAAAGGCGGAAAAAAAAAAAAACAAAAAAAAAAAAAACCATTTGCACCCGTCAAAAAAAAAAAAATCTCCTTTTGATAGGTTTGTTTGCTTGTGGTTGGCCGCCTCACATGTCGAAGCTCTAAAGCCACCCGCGTTGTTTGCAAACTGAACTCCAACAACCCACTGATAAAATAAAAATAAATATAAAGATAAATGAACAAAACAGGGGTCAAAGGCAAAACGCCTCCTCTGAAGAGGAAGTGGGTGGAAATACGAAAAAAGACAGGGTTCGCCCACTGCACAACTTCCTACCTTCACAGAATGTCTTTAATGTATTGTGGCAGAGGAAAAGAAGTATGAAAAAGAATATCTGTTACATGTGTGCCTCAATGTTTGTTACCGAGAGCTAGGTCAATCGATCACGAGGTAAACAGTGAACAGCTTGTGACTCCACCACCAGAGTACTGTACTGATGTCTGCTTTGCAGATGATCTAACTCAACTAGTTATACACCCAGAAAAACGTACACGAAAGGACCCAACTTGGAAAAGTCAAGTAGCACAAAAAACAATGGACCCAACTGAATGAATAAATCAATTTGAAAAGAGGTGGAAGATAAAGACAAATAAATCTAAATTCCAACTAGTATCAGTATTTGCATACAAAACTGCACAAAAAATGTTAGATCAACAACCAGCGAATGGATGCGGACAGAGGAATATCACGGCATGTAAGAGAAAGGCTAAGAATAGCAAGAACACAAAATACAAAGCTAAAAAGGTTTATGAATATGTATACAAATATTAAAATCCATTTCTAAGAAGCCTAATAAGACCAATAATGGTGTATCCACCAATTCCCACGTGTTTAGCATCGACTTTCAATAAAGTGCATTACAAAAATTACAAAATAAGATACTAAGGTCTGCAGTGAGAAACAGTCAAGATGATGATGATCTGCATATAGAACAAATACACACAAAAAAAACAAAGAACCAATTAATCAGAGATTATACAGACTGGCAACCAATATATGGAGTAAACTAGTTCAGTACAATAGTGAATCATCAGAGGAATCGGAAGCAGAATAAAGAAAATACCCAAACAACACAGACCACAGATGGTGGCGAAGAGTATCTTCATATATTCATAGCGATGAACCTCAACCATTATACTATTAACAAATGTCGTGTGAAAAAGTAATATGTAGAATTTACTATATAGATGTAATGCAAAATCATTACGATAAGTTAACATTCAGGTTAAAATTAGAAAATTGGAACTTTTGTTAATAAGAATTATACAATTAAGAAATAAAATTTAAAATATGTAATCTGTCCAATTCACCATGTTAATATAATGTCAAATCATTATTGTAATATGTTAATATCAAGGCCATAAAACTGCGCCCTTACGCATATAAAATTGTGGATAAACCACACTTTACATTACTCTTACTGATACTTGACTTTTTAAACTATTCCCTACCAGGGTTAGCTATATAGCCGACTGCCCTCACTCTTCTTTCACCCATATTACCTATCATCTAAAAAATAAAAATAAATAAGTGAATGTGCTCGTATGTTTCTTTTAAGCTACATTGATTAAGCACAAGAAATTAAAAGGGAGTGACAGAACAAACGATTTGAAACTTTACGGCAACAAACTACACAGAAATTCGTCAACAACCAGTGATTTATAGACCACAGTAGTTGCAAAGTCTACCGACTTCACCTGCCCTGTTTACGGGGAGGGAGGGAATGGGGATGGGTAGGGGGAGTGGGAGGGGAGAGTGAGGCGAGAGGGAGTGGGAGAGGGGGAAGAAAAGAGTGAGTAGGGGTGAGGGGAAGGGGAAGAGGGGAGGGGAAAGGATAAGGGGGAGGGGAGGGTAGGAGAAAGGGTAAGGGGGAGGAAGGTGAGTAGGAGGGTAAGGCCTTACAGACCTTACAGACCTTACATTTCGTTCGGGTTGCCCCACCCCCGGTCCCTCAGTGTGAGGCGCCTCTAATGTCTACCAGAGAGTTGCTAGTACATCTTCCGGTATATTTTGCATCTTCCAATCTTGGATGGTCTGGGATGCAGTTTAGATATTTGTCGAGCTTATTCTTAAACACATCTACGCTCACTCCTGATATATTCCTCAGATGAGATGGCAACACATTGAATAGACGCTGCATTATCGATGCTGGTGCGTCGTGGATTAATGTTCTGTGTGCTTTCCTTATTTTTCCTGGTATAGTTTTGGGCACTATTAATCTACCTCTGCTTGCTCTTTCTGATATTTTTAGTTCCATGATATTTTCTGTTATTCCTTCTATCTGTTTCCATGCCTGAATTATCATGTAGCGTTCTCTTCTCCTTTCTAGACTATATAATTTTAAGGAGTGTAGTCTTTCCCAGTAGTCTAGGTCCTTAACTTCTTCTATTCTAGCTGTAAAGGACCTTTGTACACTCTCTATTTGTGCAATATCCTTTTGATAGTGTGGGTACCATATCATATTGCAATATTCAAGTGGACTACGAACATATGTTTTATAAAGCATAATCATGTGTTCAGCTTTTCTTGTTTTGAAGTGCCGTAACAACATTCCCATTTTTGCTTTACATTTTGCCAACAGAATGGCTATTTGATCATTGCATAACATGTTCCTATTCATCATCACACCAAGGTCTTTAACTGCTTCCTTATTTGTGATTGTCTCATTATTAGGTCCCCTATATGCATATAGCTCTCCTTCTCTGTCTCCATAATTTATTGATTCAAATTTATCAGAGTTAAATACCATCCTATTTACCTCTGCCCAATCATGTATTTTGTTAAGGTCTCTTTGTAGAGCGTTCCTATCTTCATCACAAGTAATTTCTCTACTTATTCTTGTGTCATCAGCGAAACTACTCACTACCGAATCCTTAACATTACTGTCTATGTCTTCAATCATAATAACAAACAGTATTGCAGCTAGCACCGTACCTTGTGGCACACCGGATATTACCTTGGTTTCATCCGATTTCTCATCGTTTGCAATAACTATCTGTTTTCTGTTGTGTAAAAATTCTTTTAACCATCTTCCTACTTTATCTACGATATTGTGTTTTCTAATTTTCTTTGCAAATATATTATGGTCTACTTTGTCAAAAGCTTTTGCAAAGTCTAGATAAACCACATCTGTTTCATTTCCGCTTTTCATATTTTTGAATATGTTCTCACGGTGGACTAACAGTTGGGTTTGTGTACTTTTTCCGGGTACGAAACCGTGTTGTCCTATATTAAACAAATTATTTTTTATTAAATGTTTCATAATATTTTTCTTCATTACCCTTTCATACACTTTCATATATGTGATGTTAGACTCACAGGCCTATAATTACTTGCCTCTAGTCTTGATCCACTTTTGAAAGTAGGGGTGATATATGCTAATTTGTGCTCATCATAAATCTTGCCTGTATCTACACTTTGTCTTAATAATATTGCAAGTGGCTTTGCGATAGAATGAACTACTTTCTTTAACAAAATAGCAGGGACTCCATCCGGCCCTGCAGCAGCTCCATTTTTAATTTCATTAATTGCCTGCACAATATCAGCTTCATTAATTTCTATGTCAGCTAAATATTCACTATTTTCGTCCCTTACTTCTATATCATTATCTTCATTATCTATTCTAGGGGTGAATTCTCTCTTATATCGGTCTGCCAGTATGTTGCAAATTTCCTTTTTTTCATTCGTTAATCTCCCTTCAATTCTCAGAGGGCCTATTTCTATTCTTCTTTTATTCATCTTCTTCGCATATGAGTATAATAGTTTGGGTTTTGCTTGATATTTAATAGGGTTTTTCTTCCAAGTCCCGTTTTTCATTTTCTTTTGATTGTATAATCTTTTGTTCTGCATTTTCTATCTTACTTTTTAGTTCTATAGCTTTCCATGCATTTTTTTCTTTTGCAAGACCTTTTTTCCACTTTCTGATTTTCTGGAACAAGATCCTTCTGTCTCTTGGTATGCATGAATGATGTTTACTTTTCTTCTTCGGTATATATTTATCCACTATTTTCTCCAATATTTTATATAATATCTCCGTATTTACCCTTATTTCATCACTTACGAAAATGTTATCCCAATCTTTGTTTAATTCTTCGTTAATTTCTGACCATTTTATATTTTTACTGTAGAAGTTGTATTTTCCATATCCTTCCCACTTTTTCATTTCTTGCTTATCTCTATTTTCACTTGCTTTGGAATGAACTGTTAATTCTATGACATTATGATCTGAAATACTCGCATTATAAACTATTATTTCTTTAACATAATTCATCTCGTTCACAAATACTAGGTCTAAAGTATTTTCCTTTCTTGTTGGCAGGTGATTTATTTGTTGAATGTTGTATTCTAGTAGCATATCTAGTAGCTTTTCAAATTGCCTCTTATCTTCTGCACTACTATTACTCTCTTTTTTATATGTATAAGTACAACCACAGTCTCCTTTTCGTTCTTTCCATTCTACGAAAGGGAAAGTTGAAGTCACCAGATGGAGAAATAGTCCAGTCTTGTGATTTCTACATATATCATCCAATTTTTCAATTATTAAGTCAAACTCTTTAGTATTGAGGAGGTCTATATATTACTATGTTCATCAATTTTTCAGATTCAAATTCTACCGCTATTAGTTCACATTCTGAGTTACTATATTTCTCATATATTTTTCCTTGTTTTTTGTCTTTCCCATATATTGCGGTTCCCCCTTGATTCCTATTTTTTCTATCTGATCTATAAGTTTGGAACCCTTTTATTTGATCATCATTCCCAGTCTCTTGGGAATACAGGTTTCACTTATATTCATTATATCTATTTTCTTTTCATTTTGGTTAGTTTCTTCTAAGTACTCTATTTTTCTTTTTGAGTTACTCGTAACTAAACCCTGCGCATTCATCACTATGATGGTTTGCGTGTTTTCTCCTTCATTTAATATTGGTAGTAATAAGGAATTTTCCCATGTTCCGGTCTTGTTTACCTGCTTCTGGTATGTTGTTCTTTTTTTCATTTCCAGAAAATTTCTGACATTAAAAAATCCAACTTTTCCATAATATTTGATCTTCCTTCATCATAATTATTCATTTTGTGTCTGAATCTGCAATGCTTTTCTCCGTTTCTGCAATATCCTCTTGCATAATAAATACAGTTATTATCTCTTGAGTAGAATTTCGGAGCTGATGCTTTGAAATTTTTTGCTGACACCTCTGCATATCTCATTGGTGGTTTGCTTTTCTCTTTTACCTGATATTCTTGATTTCTCTCTTTATTTGTTTCTTTCTTATTTTGGATTTTATTACTTGGTTGGTTATTTATTTGATTATGATTCATGGCTACAGGGTGCATATATTTGCATTTTTTGTCGAACTTACATCCTTTCCTTCTTTTAGGTTTTTACATATTTTTTGGATGCAGATCTCTGCAATCATCCCCATAGCCATCTAAGTATGCACATTTACCATATATTTCATAGTTTTTGACATACCTTAGGATGTTTGTAGTAACATCTTTCTCCAAATCTGCAATTCCCTCTTTTCAAAAGGTTGCAGATTTTGTCTTTCTTGTCTATTTTTTCCTCTTTCCCGTCATTGTGTAGATCTGGGTAGAGCCTCTTCGGATTTGCTTTTCTGTTGTCATATCGTTATTTATTTCTTCGTAGGTATGCTGCTTTATTGCCTCATATGTAGTATCAATGAGTATCTCTGCATCCATACTTTTATCTTGTTCTTTGTTTTCCTTATTTTTTCTGTCATTTCATTTTTGTTTACTTCTCTTCTTCCGTTTTCCTCTTCTTCTTTTTCTTCTTCTTCTTCCTCTTCCTCTTCTTCTTCATCCTCAACTATTTGTACATCAATCTTGATTTAATAACATTGTCTATCCATGATAGACATGTTGAACAAAAAATTCTTGTATCTTTTCTCAAATCTTGCATTACCTCAGCACACTGTGGATGGGTCGGAATGTTGCATGCAGCACATTTTCTGATTAGGTTTTGTGATTGACTATGCTATACCAAACCTTACACAGTTTGCATGCTTTTGGCATTATCTTTTTCCTAATGCATCAATTAGGATATTCACCAAGATTCACCTTATTCATTTTCTTTGTCGGAATATGTTGGTTTATGTATATTTTCTTTATGAGTCTCTTGACCACTTGGATTTTATTTGGAACTTCTTCAATTATTTTCAAGATAGTTTTACATTAGATTTGTTCCAGTTTGAAGGATTATATCCTTCTAATATATCTATGAATGCTTTTGTATCTTTTGGTTAGGACTGTTGCTGATTTCATAGATGAGAAATGCCAGTTCCCTTCCTGCTACCTCATCGTATTGCGAATCTGCCAAGCAAGCTAAATTACGCCACCTTTTCCCGCAGTTGGAACTTACTGCCATCTTGTTCTGATTTCAGTATTACACTGTTAAACTAACTTAGAAGACGCTTTATCCTACTATTTTCACACTAATCTTATCACCGATAGTTCACGTACACTTCTAGATATTTCTCAAATTCTAGTCGTATGTTAAACTTGTGATATCTGTTGATTAATCTGACTTCACGCGGGTACGTCTCACCAAGCAAGATGGCTACTACGAGAGAGGGGAGGGAATAAAGATTAGATGAAGGGGAAGGGAATAGGGAAGGGGAGAAAATAGGGAAAGAGAGGAGGGTGATGTGGATGAGGGGAAAGGGAGCGGAGGGAAAATGTGCCGAAGTGGAAGGAGAGAGGGGAGGAGAAGGAATGGGGAAGGGAAGGGAGAAGGTAGAGTAGGAAGGTGATGGGAGAGGATAGTAGGGGAAGTGGAGGGGGACGGGGAATGGCAAAAGGGCGGGGGATGGAAGAGTGAAGAGGAGGAAGATTGGAGGGAGGGGAAAGGGAGAGGAAGGAGGGTGATAAATAGATGGACATAATAAAGTATATAACTCATACATAGTATGTGTATACTCATTAATAAAATAATTAATAAAAATAGCAGCAGCAGGAGCATTAGTAATAATATGAACAAAAAGCTCATTGTTCTTCTAAGCTCTATTGATTCAGCAGGAGAAAACTAGAAAGGAAGTGATTCATTTATTAACCACATTAGTTACAAAGTCTAGCAATCACCAGCCT
The DNA here is from genome assembly GCF_015104395.2 of Macrobrachium nipponense. Lineage (NCBI taxonomy): Eukaryota > Metazoa > Arthropoda > Malacostraca > Decapoda > Palaemonidae > Macrobrachium > Macrobrachium nipponense. The sequence continues at coordinate 67,744,176 of NC_087216.1, forward strand.
TGTTTACGGGAGAGGTAGGGATGGGGGATGGGGATGGGGAGGGGGAAGGAAATGGTAGGAGGGTGAGGGGGCGAGGGGGAGGTTAGAGGGGGGAGGGAGTGGGAGTAGAAATAAGATTCAAGACACTGGGAGATTTGCATAACTGAGTGGAAGGAGAATTTCTTGCAGTGTCCTTTAGAGGAGGTTACTAAGCAGAGATTTTGCTAGTCAGGTGCCAATTTGATTCGGATATAGGCTGCTAACTTCTTTATTATTATTCATAGAGAAAAAAGAAAGCCTTAGTCTGATATATCTTTTTGCGAGGATAAAAAAATATGCTCTTACTTTCCTCATACGATGAAAAATAACGATGATATTAGGGGGTGGATTTTAGACAGGTAACGTTTTGATCTGAATGGCCATGCTAACTTCTTTTAAATTAGTTGTGGAAAAAAATAAAACATTACTCTGACACTTTTCACGAGGATTCCAAATATGCTCTTACTTTTCTTTTGCGATGAAACATAAAGACGATATTACGGGTCAAACAATGCCAGCCTATGGTTACCCGCCAACAGGTGCTAGACACATCCACATATTTATTTATCACACCTTCTCTTGGACAGGAAAAGGAATCAAATCTATCTACTATACTGTAGTATCAAAGAATTCCACTTAGTTTAGGTTTTTTTTAATATAAATACAAACTTGCTAGAATACCTCTTTAACACAAAACTTGTTTGTAAACAACTTTTTTAAGTTCCCCATCAGGAACAAGATAAATAAATTTTTGGGTGGGTGAATCCACCCTTGAGCAAGCAACAAAGTTGCCTGTGGGAAAAGCATGACAATCTCAAATCCACTCCACAGTACTTAACAGACTGTCCCTGTGCCTTACTGATCATGATCAAGAATGCAAGTCTCACTGGAAACTGCAATGTCTTAAAAGTTAAAACGGAGATCCATCAGAACGTGTGGTATTCATGGGATAAAAACTGTTGCACTCTCTCCCCTTCCTGTTAATATAGTTGCTTCAATTACATTGCCCAACATTTTGACACTGAATATCTCACCCCTTCTCAATCCCCATTCATACAAAGGCTGAACTTGGACTTAAAAGGCATCAGTAGTGTCACTATTCATCTCAGCAACCTCAAAAACTATGTATTAGACACTAATATTTGTCATTTTTGGCATTTTATTTCTCACCCCTTCTCACGTCCCCACCCACCGCCCCTACCTATTCACACTGAACTTGGACTTAATCATTCATGCACGGGGCACCATCGTATGAGTATCGATAACAGGATTTGAGTGGTGGACAGGCTAACTCATAGTGAGAATAGTGGCAACTTTGGAATCAGGCAAGCTCAAACAGAAGGCGTCTCAGGGATATGAGTATAGTTCTTGACATGAAAAGGTGCCATGCTCCTCTCTCTCCCATGATGTCTTTTATTTGCTCATGAATATGCCCAGGGATTACTGTTGGTTTAAGTTATTATCATTTATGATATTATGGCAGTTATAATTATTGTAATTTTGCAAAGAGACATGCAAAGAAATATGAAAAAACGTGTAACCTCCAAAAAAGTTACTGCATCTCCCGAACTCAGTAAATTCATGTAAATATTTTACAACATATATATATATATATGTGTGTGTGTGTGTGTGTGTGTGTAATAAATACATTAATGAATACAGATAAATTACATAACTGTAAATAGAACCCACGACCTAAGGGGTCATTGGTGAGTTAGGAGCGTCCTATGTGACAATATGAAATTAGACCACGCTGTGCAATGCTTGCAGTAGCCTGGTTTGCATTTGGAAACATATCATCATTTTTTGTTTACAACAGTCTAACAACACCTTCCATGGGTAAGCGGATTGAACCTGTTAACCCGCCCGTGGCGGACAAACTCATGACTTCCCGAGCCGGCGGACTACGTATTCATTTTATATGTAAATCGCTGAGATAGCTAGTGTTCCGCTATCGACACGATGCCCTGTATTATTAGTTCTCTTCTAGTTACGAAACGGAGCGGTCATCTGACCAAACCATCTCTCTACTCTAGTGATGGAGTTAAGAAATAAAGCTGTTAAGTTTCAACTTCCTCCATTTGAATCCTCTCCCTTATTCTAAAGAAGAATCAACTCAACTAGATACCTGTAGACGAGAAAAGAAGTAGAACCCACAATGCTTACAAATAACAGTCGTAAGAAAGGACATACAATCTTTCGCTGTCTAACACCATTATACTAAGTGGACAAGCGGGAGATAAGAAAATGGTGGCAGCGCCTATCTACATACACAAGAACCATATACGTCTACCGAAGAAATATATCATCGAATCCCAGCTATAAGTCAATAATAAACTGAGGAAACGGGATCTTCAATCAACATGCAACTGTAAACATCCTATGTATACGAAGATATGTCCTTCATCGAGACGAATTCGAGCATCAACATCGACGTTTAAGTGAACGACTGTCATCGTATATCTCCAAGAATCAAAACCGGACGCGAAGCAGCATCGGAAACCAGCGGGAAGGAGTCATTAGGAAATCAAACAGCCCTTATAATTTTCCGTTAATAGTTGTACCGAAAAAAGATCGAACTTGGCGTATCTTCGTAGACTTCCGTCGCTTAAATGAGGAAACGATCCCTGACCGATTCCCAGTGCCATGTACTGACGATATTCTATCTTTACTAGGTCAGAACAAATATTTTACCAGTTTGGACTTACTCAAGGGTTTCCACCAGATACCGTTGGAAAAGGAGAGTATCCCATACACTGCCTTTCAGCAACAGCCAGGGTCATTATGAATTTTTGCGTATGCCTTTTGGTTTACGTAGTGCTCCCATAACTTCTACTAGAATGATCAACATCATGTTTGGAGACTTGCCTATAAGGACGACCTTGTAATCTTTTCTAATACCTTAGAAGAACATCTACGTAATTAGAGTTAGTGCTACAAAGACTAAGGCAGCATAACCTAAGGGTAAAGATAAGTAAGTGTGAATTTTTTTAAAACAGAACTAGTCTATTTAGGTTTCACGGTGTCTAGTCAAGGTCTTAAAGTAGTCCATGATAAGGTATCGGCTATCCGTAACTTTCCGATACCTACTAACGTCAAGGGAATACAGCAATTTCTAGGATGTAGCGGGTACTACCGGCGTTTTTTATACGCAACTACTCAATCATAGCCGCTCCCCTAACCGATCTTATAAAGAAGGGCGTAGATTTCATATGGTCTGAGAAACATCAACAGGCGTTCGATACATTGAAAGATGAACTGTGTAGTTCCCCTATCTTAAAATTTCCTGACTTTGGTAAGGAATTCTTTATTGCAACAGACGCCTCAGACCTAGGAGTAGGTGGGGTATTGCTTCAGCAATATGACAAACAGTTTTTCCCTATAGCTTTTTATTCACGTAAAAAAAACTGAGACCTTCCGAAGTAAATATGCAGTAATAGACAAGGAAGAGCTCGCTATTGTTAATTCACTAGTGCATTTTAAGTTCATAATATACGGTTATCCCGTCAAAGTTCTCACTGATCATAAGCCCCTAACTGACTTCTTTAAAGGCTTTAGTCACAGCCCCAAATGAACTCGGTGGCATATGATCATCCAAGAATTTGGCGCCAGGATCGGGTATTTATCTGGGAAAGCAAAATATCATTGCTGACGCATTATCACGCAACCCCGCGTCATCTTGTACGGAGCCATTAGCTGAATTAATAGATATATCAACATCCATGCCTATTGTTAAAACTATATCTGAACAGGAAGATCTGGGCTGGAGTGCTGAACTATTACAGACGGAACAAAGAAAAGATAAGCAATTAGAAAAAATCATAAACTCTCTAAACAGAAATCCTAAGGAAAAGGAATATATAAAGTATAAGCAGCAGAACTTATATAATCAAAGATAAGAAGCCTTGTGTTAGATCCGTGACGAGGAAAACCCGCAACACACCACAGCTGAATAACGACCAGGTGGTGGTACCTATCTCACTTATACCCACTGTCTTAAATTGGTTGCATGCAAATCCATTGCATGGTCACCCAGGTTTCTCCTTCATGTCACAGAAAGCCAAATCCTTATTTTATTAGCATACGATGCTTACAGATATAAAAAAGCACATAGCTAATTGTCGCACTTGTCAAGAACACAAAGGGCACACGAAGACACCTGTCAGCCTAGGGGCTTATCCCGTACCTAATCAACCCTTTGAAAGAGTACACTTAGATTTATTAACAGGGTTTTACGAGTCAGACAGAGGAAATAAGCACCTCCTAGTAATCATAGATGCCTTGACTCGATATACAGAACTGATAGCGCTTAAAACTAAAAAACCGCCAGTCGAGTGCACTAGGAAGTTTTACGAGTGCTACATTTGTAAACATGGAATTCCACACATGATAATATCCGACTCTGGCGGAGAATTCAATAATCACTTCCTTAACTCCTTGTGTGAATTCCTTTGCATAAAGAAAATCAATACCATGATCTACCACCCAGAGTCTAACGGGCTAGTGGAAAGAGCAAATCGTAATGTTTTAAACATTTTAAGGGTCACCTTAGGGGGGATGGACCCCAACTGGGACATTGCCATACTTGCGGTACTAAGCACTCTCAATCACTATATCATGTATCTATTAAAATGTCGCCGCACGAGGCACTGTATCGGTACCCCAGCTAGAACGCCTTTCCATGTATTAACGCCTACAACCAATTTATCAAATCCTCTAAAGGATGTTATGGATGCAAGCATAAGTCGTTATAATATACTTCGTAAGAATCTAGAAGAATCACAAATCATAATGAAAAGAAATCATGATAAAATAGCTAAGCCAACTAAAACATAATGCCGTGGGCGATAAGGTATACATATAAGTATACGTACGTAAAGGATTAAACTACAAACTGACACCTAAGTTTGAAGGCCCGTTTAACATTTTAGAAACATTAACGGCCAATAGATTTAGGGTTCAAAACGTATCCCAACCCACTGATATGAGAATCGTTCCATTGGCACATATCAGAAATTAAAAAGAAGGGTAGATGGAAGTGAGGGAAATTTTTGTATCTATGAAACTTGTATAATAACTTATATATATATATAATATTTGTATGTAAACATTTTTCTTTAACATGAGTTATTACATATATTTTACTCATTGCAGGTTTCCAAAATGAATCTGTTATTGTTAGGAGTGATATTGTTCGTTCAGACATCTTTGTCGTGTGGGAAGAGCGCTAAAACAAAAGAATTAGATTTTACTCATGGCACTATTGTAGAAAGAACAGAAGACGTTTTCATTACCGCAAGCAATATAGTCATAGAAGTTGATATGCAGGCGATATTTCTTCCTGAGGATGACGTCATTAACCTAAAGAGTGACCTGTTGAGGTTTGCTGTTTCGTTAAAGGAAATGCACCAACGTCATTTTCATGCTAACTCAGAGGTTTCGCTAGCTCAAACAATCAGAGTCACGGAAATGTTATCATACGACTTGCAGAATAAAACCGCCGAGGCAGAAGATCTGGCTCGAGACCTGCTGATGTGGTCTGTGCGGCACAATACTCTCGAACGTCGCAACCCGCTTATCTTTGCTGGATTAAACATCTTTGGATCTGTTGCAAGTTTAGGCTTAGGAATTTCAAATCGCCTTAAAATAAATGATCAAAATAAGAGAATTGAGTTTTTGCAACATAAAACCGAATTAGCTTTGTCCGAACTGCGTAGCCAGTTATCCTCAATCAATCAAATAATGAGTTTGGTGAACGAACATTCTAGTAATATCGATCAGATTATGGAAGTACAACACTTGCTGGCTATGTTAGCTTATTATAGTTCGAAAATAGATCATATCCATACCAAAATATCACATTTTATTGAGAAAATCAAAGGACTATGTAGAAGCTATTACGCTAGCAACAAAGGGTGTGTTATCCCCACATCTTATGCCTATTAAAGATCTGACTTTAACTTTGGAGAACGGACGGGAGAAACTAGGTTATATTCCTTTATTAGATGCCCATAAAATAGTTTTATTATAGCTTAATATCGGTAAGCGTTGAAAATTACAGGATCATGATAACCATTCCCTTTGATTCTTCCGATGCCTGGCAATCATACAAAATAGCACCGTTCCCAACTTTCATGACGAATAACTCAAGTCCAGTAATATCCAATTTGACGGGACACGTATTGATTTCCCCTGATAGGAAATCATATACAGTCATTAAAGACTTAGATAAATTCACTCACTGTTCAGAAGCCATGAATAATAAAGTTTGTACAGCTGACTCTTTTGAATTCCATCCTATATCAATGGATTCATGTGAGTTAGGCATAGTGCTAAACGGTTCTCTCTCCCATACACACGAAGGTTGTCTGAAAAAACTTTATCCTTTTGACGGTAATAAGTTCAATTACAGACTGAACAACGGCTCGTGGATCCGATACGACAAGGCAGGCTTTGAAGTGGCATGTCCGGACGGGACCACAGCCCACTCCCAGGTCTTTGTCGCAGCAGACGGATGTACCGGGACGTCTACAAACTACACGGTCCGCGGGATTAACACTATAATCCGCGAACGTGCATTCTATGCCAATTTTACGTGGGCGACTACAGTTATCCCATCACTACCTCTCCCATACAACGCGAAGGTGGCTCATCGTTTGACGCAACTGGCTGAGATGGACCACACGTCGCCGACTTATGCAGGAGGAGAAAATCTTCGTTTCTACGTGCTGCTAGCCGTGTTTTGTGTTACAGTGATGATCTTTATCGCCGTTAACATCTTTGCTTGGCGTAGGTTAAGGCAAACACAGATGGATCTTCAAAGGAACGTTCTGCCGCGTCCAGACGACACTCCTGTTGCGTTAAAAGCGTTTACTTTCAGAGCCATCTGAAAACTGGCCATTTCACCTGACTCCGAGGAAAATTGTCTGGAATTGTGTTGTGTGTGAAAAGCGGTCTGTATGCTGGCAATATGTAGGACAAGAGACTCCAAGCCTTTGCATTTATATATATATATATATATATATATATATATATAGATATATAATATATATATATATATATATATATATATATATATATATATATATTATATATATATATATATTTGTATATTATATATATATCATATATATTTACGTATTTAGCGGCCTTGAGAGAGGCTATATACATAAACGAAATAATTGAGGGATTTCAAGAGGAAATTGCTTAACTTACCGTGAAACTGATAGTTAGTGATAATTTCTTTAGAGGGAAAGGTTGCCAGAAAACTCAGCTCGTTACTTTACAGCTATTTATTTACAAAAAGGCCCGTGATGGCCTGGAGAAAAGGTAAATACTGGCTCCAACTGGAGTAATTCAAGCTGGTTTCATAAACTTGGGTAATGCACACTTGCGGGCAGAGAGACGGCACGTGACTCATGGAATCTGGAAAAAAGAATCCCAGATTAAACAAGATAAAAGGAAAAATGACTTCTTGCTTTGATTAATTAATTCTCTAATACTGGGGAGAAGGAACTTTTAATGTTTCACTGAAGTATGCAATGACTTCATTGGTCTGGGACGATCACACAAGGGGAAGCATGCGGCCATGAGGCAGTGAGAGGGAACAAAAGGATGAATTCCTTTTGTTGCTGGAAATTGAATTGGGAGAATGAGGATCAAAAATGATAATAGGTGATAAGGGACTGGCACTATGCTGTTTCACAGATGTACCTGGATGCAATGTTCAGTGTGGACCTTTGTAGAAAAACGCGGCGCCCGGCTTGGTTCAGGTCTGGGGCTCGGGGTCGGGCGCTAGTACGCGTGGATAGGCCTAAATGGAAGGCATGTAGTCGGACATCCGTCCGAAATCACGTCTTGCAGCCGACTGAGGCAGAACGCAGGCTCTTTGCTTGGGTGTTGGGATTCAGCTTAACCCCCCACGAGCAAGGCAAATCCTGGAAAACAAGCATACAGCCAGCAGAGGGGTCACAGGAAAGAGAGCTTAAGATATAGGTCTAAGAAGTACCAATCTGCCTACATCCTTCCCTTTTGAGATACGTCCCTAAAGCTGACAAAAGACACTTTTCCCCCCAACTGGGGAACCCCCTATCTCTGGCTGGCGGGTTTTGGTTCCCGCGTTTCCTAAAAATCAGCTGATATTCTAAAGAAATGGCTGCCGTTTTCCAAATCAAATTAATTAATTGATATCTGGGTAGACGAACGATCTATAAACGTCACAGCTCCCCCTGTTAAGAAGGCATTCACTCCCTTTCGGGCGTGAAGGTCTTGGCTTAAATAAATTGATCGTCTCGACTACCCAGTCCTCCTACTCCAACTTGAAGTTTTTTGAGCAGCGATACAGCTAACTACAGTGGCCTACCTAACTTATAGGTGGAGATGCTAAGTGTACTAACTTAATGTAGTAATGTAGTCTAGCCTAAGTAATAACTACGGGTTGTCTGTGACGACAGTCTACTCTACCCCTAGATAAGGTTACTTGAAAATTCTACTTGCTACTAACCTAATGCCCTGGTACTAAATCATTAGCCTAACCTACTCATTATAGTTAAATGAAGACGCAATCATTCCAGAGTGTGGTACGCACAACTACAGTTCAGCGACGGAATTGTTAAAATACATAATGAGAGGTAATGATGCGTGGGGAGGATGAGTGGTTAGTTGACCAGGAGGGAAATGCAATGAGGTAATTATATTTAAGTGAGGGTTAGTATCACCATTTCTAGGGGTTAGAGGGTTAGTTCTACTGGCAGAGATCAGGCTGGCTACCTTCTCTGGGTAGGTGCCAGGATCATTCTGCAAATGAATGCGACACTGTACCTCGGGCACAGGTGTCAAGGAGAGCATGTGGCTCTTTTGTTAGTATGTTAATGACGTCCCTTCTTCTTCTTCTTCTTCTTATTCCTCCAGGACCTGGCTATACCAGTCCTAGGAGTAGACTCTGGGGAAAGGCCAGAAACGCCGGCAGGAGCAGAGGCAGTGGTAGCCTGAGGGATTGCAGGAGAACACCCTACTTCGGTATCTGCAGCAACCGTCGTAGAGGTGGAACCTACTGCAGGGGAGGCCCTCACTCCGGCTGCTGCGACAGCCGTCGTAAGGGGAAAACTCCAGGCTGACTCCTGGTCGGGCAGTTCCTGGTTTTCCAGAGGAGGTATGAAGGTTAGGTCTGCCGGAGGTTCATCCTCGGGCGACAGTGGTGAGGGTGAAGAAGACTCATGGACTTTGGATTGGCCATGGGCTGCGGTAAGCTCCATGCCTGTTGGAGGATCTCCTGTAGGAGGATCCTTGGTTAGGTTAGGCGCCGGCACTAGCTCGGGGCCAGGCACAGAAGTCAAGTTCTGTGGTGGCTCTACGTCCAGGCTGGACGGAGCTTGGCACTGCCCAGTGCTGCCAAGTGGCACTGGCAGAGAGTTGAGGTCGACTGGACCTGTGGCGGGTACCGGAGGTGCAATACCTCTCAGCGTGCCCTTGGAAATGGGAGACAGAGGCTCCTGTCTCTTTTGGAAGGTTAAGCCTTGTGGAAAATGGAAATTGTCCGCTGCTGGTAGTCGGCCAGGGCACCTAGGCCAATTCGTGGGAGTCCCTATTATGTTGCCGGTTTTTGCAACGGAACTGTGAATGGTCAATCTCCCTCCTTGGTAACGGGGGAGACTGTTGGTGGACGTACTTCCTGGAGGAAGTAGAATTTCGATGACTCCTTGCTTTGGAGTGATTTGACGTGGGGTTAGGACCCCTAGGCTTTTTGGAATGCGAGGGAGACTTCATGTCTTGCCCTAGGAGGAGGTCGTAACCTCCTGGAATGTAGCTTGCAACTGCAAGAGTACATACTTTGGAGAAATTAGGTCTGGTGACCCTCAATTGTACGGTCGGAAGGATCAGCTTAATATGGTTGATACCTTCAATGATGATTGAGTGACGTCTATCGACGATTGCCCCTCGGGGGATTCGATCTTCCCGTATCAGGGAGATTTGAGCACCAGAGTCGTCGTAGGCTCTGACGTGGCTTGGCTGATAATGGCTTTGGAGGGGTGCGACGGTTATAGGGCCCTTAGCTGGGGGTCCTAGTAAGGAAGGATTAGTAACAGCCATTGCGATGGCAGGAATATTGTGATTAGCGCACCCTCCATAGTTGGCAGACATGTGACCCTTGCGGCCACAGTCGCGGCAGAACTTGTTCCAGAACCTCTTCCGTGGCACTGGACGGTAAGGCCGAGATGCCCACCCCCACAGGTTGCGAATCTGTGGAGTCACCAAGGCTGGCAGTGTGCCCTGGCACAGGTGAGGAGTCCTCTCTGGCAGTGATTTGAGGTAAGGAGGTTAAGGAAACCTCCGTTGAATCATCCTCGGAAGCAAGTCCGGGGTTAACTGGTGGGCTTACCTCTTCCAAAGTGGAGGAGGTAGGCGGTAAGATGGTAAGAGGCTGAGATGATGCGGAAGAAACGTCTGGCTCTGACACTGGGTCAGGGCCAGGTTCACAAATAAAAGGGATGTCTGGGACATCGGAGGCACTAGCCTCTGAATCTAAAACTGATGATTGATTATGAGGCATGCTGCAGGGATCCGGTGCATCTGATAGTTGGAGCTGCGTCCAGGGGAGATACGGCTTAAGTAAATCTCGGCCCAATATCACCTGATAAACATCATGAAATTGGTCAACTACGCCCAGGCGGCACAATGTGGTTTCCTTGGTCACCTGGTCCAGAAAGGGCATTTTTACATTCAGAAGGACCGAAGGAACAGAATAGAGGTTACCGTCAATCCATTCAAACTGAATTTCTTCGTTCGTCTGGATTTTGGCACCCCTAGGCAATGCCTTTCTGGAAATAAGGGAGACCTGGGCTTCGGTGTTGGCCATGACTTGTACCCACTGATAGGCCGTAGGAGACTGTTCATCCGGCAGGGCTACATGGTAGCCTTGGAGAAGTTCACCCTGGAAGCTCTCCTCCCAAGGTAGAGACCGACTTGGGCACTGGTCGGAATCCACAGCATGCCCACGCACACAACAAGTGGTGCAGAACCTCCGCAACCACCTCTTACCGGGAGTCCAGCTCATGGTCTGGGGCTTAGAAACTAGCCGAGAGATTTCGTCATCTAGGAGAGCTAGCTCATGCTTTCTCTCTTCTTCACGTGCCTTCCTTTCTGCTTCTCTTTCTTCCTTTTCTTGCAGGCGCGCAGCAGCCTGCTGCGCCTTTATCCACTGGTCAAGTGCTGGTCCAGTGTAACCAGCCTCCTTGCCCAGAGTTATGAGGGCTCCGAGCTTCTCTAGCTCTCTGGCAAAGAAGTCGCGGGAAGCAGGGGAAGACATTTCCCTTAGGCTGCAGTAGAGGCTCGGAGGAAAATGAAAATAATGGCCAGGAAAGGGTACTGAATGGAATGGGAGTGCCTACTGTGGAAAGTAGCACTCACTTGGAAATGGGTTCTGCGATAATGGTAATGAAAAGTCTGAAAAGACTGGGTGCTTGGTGGCACTTTGTGAATGGCACCTTCTGATGAGGTGAAAAAATTGAATGAAGTGTGCGGCGTACGTCACACTTACGGGCGTTCCCAACTTGGGAGACGTTGGAATGGGCTACCTGTAGGTCCAATACAGGTGCACGGCACTTATGAGGAGGCGTTCCTTGGTTCAGTGATCCAAAATGGTGGATACTCTAATGAATGGGCGTTCCGTAGGACGGACACGCAGGTATAGGGCTACCTGTACGTCTGTACAGGTGCGATGGCACTTCAGGAGGCGTTCCTTTGATTGGTCCGAAGGATCACTGATCCTCGTACACGGACATTAATGAATTGGGCGTTCCGTAAAGACGGACACGGCAGGTTTGACAGCACTTAAGGCTGGTATTGTGAGGCACTTTGGGGAGGTCGTTCCCTTGATTGGGTGATCTGGGATAGCGGATTCACTAATGGATTGGGCGTTCCGTAAGGACGGACACGCAGGTTGGACAGCACTTAGGGGTGGTATTGCGGCACTTCGGGAGGCGTTCCCTTCCCTTGATTGGTCCGAAGGATCACTGATCCTCGTACACGGACATTAATGAATTGGGCGTTCCGTAAGGACGGACACGCAGGTTTGACAGCACTTAGGGCTGGTATTGCGGCACTTTGGGGAGGCGTTCCCATTGGAATGGTCCGAAAGATCACTGATCCTCGTACATGGACACACTAAAGAATAGGGCGTTCCGTAAGGACGGACACGCAGGTTTACTTGGGCGTTCCGTAAGGATGGACATGCAGGTATAATGGCTACCTGTACGGCCTGTACAGGTGCAATGGCACTTATGGAGGCATTCCTTGGAGCACTGGTATCGTGCTGGTGTGTCCCGGACACTACATGCAGTATACTTAAATATACTGAAGTGAAATGGCACTGCTCATGGCAGAGTGTAATGGTGGAGGAGAGAAAGTAAAAGGTGGGAGTACTTCAGCAGCCAGTCGATGGACAGTGTCAAGAATTAGTGGCACTGTGAAATGGTAAGACCTGACGTGCACTGGTGGTGGCCAGTCCTAAACTGGTAACGACTTCCCTGTCTGGAAAGTAATGAATTTGCATGGCACACTGTGCGGGTTGTGCTTGTGGTATACGCAAGTCTTTTGTGATAAAAGAAAATGAAAAGACCACTCGGGCAACGACAGGTAATGATAATTGACAATGCTCAGTCCCTCACTGAAGTACTCGGTAAATGAAATAAATAAATGCTTGCAAACTGCAATGGACACATGCGAGTATGTATCATGCTGTGTAAATGAAAGACACAAGAGACTAAAATAATGTTAATTCTGCATGCTATAATTAATGGTTAAGATGTAGTACTCTTGGCTTCGTGAATAATGGGTTCTGGTACGATCTCTCTCTCTCTCTCTCTCTCTCTCTCTCTCTCTCTCTCTCTCTCTCTCTCTCTCTCTCTCTCTCGAGAGGGTGAAAAATGATATATGAATGAACTCCCTTATATTGAATTGAACTACTAATGTTAGTTTAATATGACGCAACTTGCGTTAAATTATCTACTTACGTTAACGTTTAATGAAAGAATTGCTTTTGATAACGTTTTATGAAAATGATAACGCGCTTGCGTTGAAACGATTTTTCACGCTAATAGTAGCGGCTTGCGCTTATGAAATGATTTGCGTTTCAATATGAATTTTACAAAGACGCGTTTTACGTTAACAATTCTTGTGATTTACTCTACTTGAAGATTTACGTTACTTTATGTAAGATTACTAGGTCCCTGTGAACAGTGAAATGTCGGTAAGGATTTTAAAATGAAAATGCAAACAATTGTGAATGAGGTTACGTTAAGTGCGAAGTGAAATGAAACTTTCGCTCAGCGTGCGAGTGAGCGATGCGAGGTGAAACACGTGAGCGAGCTGGCCAGCGCAGGCTAGCAGTGATGGCGAATCAGCTGATTCTCTGTAAGTGCGAAAGCAATTTACAACACAAAATTCTACTTTCTTATTCAAGGCGAATTACGTTAATTTCTCTGGCAGAACGATAGATACTAGTACCGAGATTGATATTATTTGCGTTAAAACTTCAGACGACTTACGTTACTTTGCTTAAATTGTTTAGGTACTGTTTAAAGAGATAAACATGGCTGCCGCTGTGAGTGAAAACGAAGGCTGGTTGAGACCGCGCAGGCGCGAGAGTGCGCGAAGCTGAATTAAGCTGAGAGGTAAGCGGTTACCAACACTTGGAATGAAAACTAAGTTAAAAATGAATACCCTAACATATCACAGACAAAAGAATTGTACACTTCTTTTGCCGTAACTATTAGTAAAACACTCCTAACTAGCTAGGCTTTCTAATACAGCAATAAACCCTGGCAAAGCACTTCCTAGTTTGATCTGGTCCTTTCTGGCATCTATCTGCACACGTGTTAGTGTGATTTACAACATAACAGAATTCGCTCGGCGCTCTGGCCGTTACAATATAATAAGATTTCTACCTTCACATTTGTTTAAAACACTTCTACAATAAAATACTTAAACGTACCTTAAGCTAAACATTGTTTATAGAATAATCATATTAATGAATGGAATACCTTACCGTGAGCCAGTGTCTCTTTCCCTGCAAGTGTGCTTGATTTGCTTTTTGTAAAATAATTTACAGTTTACGTTTTACAACGAATAATGAAATTTTCATTATTAAAATGAAGTTTTATTGTATACTTACCGAACAATTATAGAGCCGTGATTTCCACGAGCGGCAGGATACTAAATTCAAATTTAGCGCGTCGGCGTCGCCAACACTGGTGGTGATGACGTCATCTCCCTCCACTCGCGGGAGAACCAGGTACAACTGCCCAGGTGAATCCAATTCTTTCTGCCCGTCCGTCCACCTAAGGGGAGGAGGGTGGGTATAATCATAATTGTTCGGTAAGTATACAATAAAACTTAATTTTAATAATGAAAATTTCATTTTTATTGTAGTGTCTTACCGAACAATTATAGAGCTGATTACACATTTATGGGAAGGTGGGATCAGTGGACCACTAGTATTTTAAATGGTTACATTTATTGCAATACCAGTAAACACTCAAGGTGTCTGTTGTACCTTACCTTGTAAGAGAGCTACAGCAGACTGTTACTGCCTCTGGTCGGTGCTCTTCTTACTATTGTAGAGGAATTGGAATTTGACCAAAGTTAGCCTCTACAGGAGTGGAATCCTTCCGTAGTTCAAGCGAGTCAAGGCTGACTGACGGAGGATAGTAACAACAAAGATTGCCCTTGCCCTGGGCTAAGACCAGAAATTCAATCATACAAAACATTTGTCACCAAACACCAGATTTAAAAACATATATACCCAACCATTGTAAAAATCTGACCTAACAGACTGGTGAGTATCCCAGGTACTCAGTACCCCCAGCTTCCCTTGAACTCGACAACCTATTCAAGGTGAAAAGTTAGACATAGAGGTTGACGGACCCCTGTGCCGTTTCTCCCAACACCATGCCAGAAACCGCCACCGGACCTAACGTTTTACAATTCTCGAAAACCGTTTCTATCTCTTTGAGATAATGACTCGCAAAAACCGAATTCGATCTCCAGAACGTGCTCTGAAGAATCGAAGCTAAAGATAAATTCTTTCTGAATGCTAAAGAAGTTGCCACTGCTCTAACCTCGTGAGCTTTAACTCTCAGAACGGAAAGATTGTCGTTCTCGGACTGCGAGTGAGCTTCCCTGATAAGCTCTCTAATAAAGAACGATATAGCATTCTTAGAAAGAGGACGAGAGGGATTTTGAACCGAGGTCCAGAGCTTAGAAGATTGTCCTCTAATACCCTTAGTGGCAAACAGATACTGCTTAATAGCCCTGACTGGACATAAGAGCCTTTCTTCCTCCTCATGTCCAACCAAATCAGATAAGTTCCTTACCACAAAACTCCTCGGCCAAGGATTAGAAGGATTCTCATTTTTGGCTAGAAAGGTCAAAGATACCGAAAATACAGCATTGCCTTGAGAGAAACCGACTCTTTTGTCTATAGCGTGCAATTCGCTGACACGCTTAGGTCAGAAGCTAGTGCAATAAGAAAGAGTGCCTTCTTAGTCAAGTTCCTGAGTGAAGCCGACTTCAAAGGCTCAAACGGTGGCCCCATGAGGAACTTAAGCAACCACAAATCTAAGTTCCAAGCCACTGTATCTTGCGGGAGCTTAGTGGTTTCGAAAGACCTAATGAGGTCCGACAGATCTGAATTGGAGGAAATATCCAAACCTCGATGTCGAAAAACCGAAGAGAGCATGGCTCTATATCCTCTGATCGTCGAAGGAGCCAGTTTCTTAGAGTTCCTAGAAAAATAGAAGAAAATCTGCTATTTCTGTTAAAGAGGTCGCAGAAGTAGAGACTTTAGCACTTCTACGCCACTCTCTGAAGATTCTCCACTTCCCTTGATAGAGTTTGTTAGAAGACTCTCCTACAACGAGCGATAGCTTCTGCAGCTCTTCTTGAAAATCCTTTCGCTCTGACAAGATTCGGACAGTCTGAACCCTGTCAGAGCTAGAGCGGACAAGTTTTGGTGGAACCTCTTGAAGTGAGGTTGTTTGAGAAGCCACTTCTCTGGAGGAAGAAGTCTGGGGAAGTCTACTAACAACTGGAGAAGGTCCGGGAACCACTCTTTCCTGGGCCAAAAGGGAGCGATTAACGTTAGTGTTACATTGCTGTGCGACATGAACTTGTTCAGCACCTCTCTTATTAGACCGAACGGAGGGAATGCATAAGCTTCCAGATCCGACCAATCCAACAGCATTGCGTCCACCGACCAAGCTAGAGGATCTGGGACTGGAGAACAAAAGAGAGGAAGACGGTTGTTCCTTGATGTCGCGAACAGGTCTATTGACGGTCGTCCCCAAAGGCGCCAAAGTTTCTGACAAATCTTGTTGTCCAAAGTCCACTCCAGAGGTAACACTTGCTGTTGACGACTTAACTCGTCCGCCAGGACGTTCATCTTTCCCGGAACAAATCTCGGGACTACTGAACCTTCGCTCGTTTGACCACAGGAGGAGATCCTTGGCTACTTCGTACAGAGAGAAAGACTGAGTCCCCCCCTGTTTCCGCACGTACGAGAGAGCCGTGGAGTTGTCGGAATGCACTGCCACTACTCGACCTTCTACTAAGCTCCGAAACTGTCTGAGCCCCAAGAAAATTGCTAACAGTTCCTTTACATTTATGTGGAACTTCTTCTGCTTCTCCGACCAAGCTCCTGAAGTCCGTTGATTTCCCAGTAGGGCTCCCCAACCTGTGTCCGATGCGTCGGAAAAGAACTGTAGGTTCGGGAGGATGGGTCGTAAATCTAACCCTTCTTCCAACCTTGCTCGAGAGAGCCACCACCTTAGGTCCTCTTTTATTTGATCTGTGACAGGAAAGGTAATCGAGTCTGGTTGTGTCTTCCTGCACCAAGAGGCTCTCAGGAAAAACTGCAGAGGTCTCATGTGCAGTCTTCCCAACTCACAAATTTCTCCACTGACGTCAATTTGCCCAGGAGCCTCATCCACTGATTGGCAGAACTTACCTTTTTGTCCAAGAACTCCTGAACTGTCTCCAGACAGCCTTGAACCCTCTTCGGGGACAGAAAAGCCCGAAAAACTTGAACATTCAGAATCATCCCCAAATAAAGGATGCTCTGAGATGGAACCAACTGGGACTTCTGTTTGTTGACCAGAATTCCTAACTTTCTGGCAAGATCCAGAGTGTTTCCAAGGTCCTTCATGCACCCGACTCTCTGATTCCGACCGGAGAAGCCAATCGTCCAGATAGAGGGAGATTCTTACTCCTAATATGTGCAGCCAGCTTCCTATCGGGGATAGAACCCTGGTGAAAACTTGAGAGCAGTCGCTAGTCCGAAGCAAAGCGCCCGAAACTGAAACACCTTGCCTTCGAACATGAACCTCAGGTACTTCCGAGATTCGCGATGTATCGGAATGTGAAAATAAGCGTCTTGCATGTCCAGAGTGACCATCCAACTCCCCCTGTCTGATGGACTCCAGAACCGACCGAGTGGTCTCCATATGAAATTTTGTTTTCTGGACATGCAAGTTCAGGGCGCTCACATCCAAAACCGGCCTCCAGCCCCCTGATGACTTGGGAACTACAAAAAGGCGATTGTAAAAGCCTGGAGGAAAATCCCCTTCTATCTGTTCTATCGCTTCTTTTGAGAACAAGCGCTTCCACTTCTGCGGCTAGCGCCAGAAATTTGTCTGAGCCCGGAGAGTATGCCTGGAATGGAATTGGCACAGGTAAGAGCGAGGGAGGTGAAACGAGAGGAATACGATAGCCGAACTTGAGTACTTGCACTACCCAGGCTTCTGCTCCTCTGTTTTCCCATTCCTCCCAAAACAGAGCCAGCCTGGCTCCCACTGGTGCATGAAGAACCGAGCTTTCATTTGGAAGGTTTGTTAACCTTGGCCGAGGCCTTAGACTGAGGTCGCAAATTCGACTTCGGTTCGGCGAAAGAAGCGCCTTGGTTAATATTTTCTCGCCCTCGAAAAGGCACTTGGGCCAAAGGAGAAACCGAAGGAAGGAACAGTCTCCACAGGAGCTTTAGGTCTCTTAGTAGACTGTGCCAGTAAATCCGAAGTAGATTTCTTATCTAGCGCAGACGAAATTGACAACACTACATCGTCTGGAAAGAGGTTATCTTTCACAAAAGGAGCAAACAAGAGAGCAGACTTCTGTTGGGAAGTAACCCTTTTAGAAGCAAAGGAGCACCAAAGTTGCCTTTTCTTAAGGGTACCAAAGGCGATGAGCAAAGCTAACTCATCACATCCATCCCTAATGGATTTGTCCGCACAGGACAGAACACCAATCCAATCCTCCCGCTAACTCCTGAGAAAGAGAAGGACAGTCTTCGATCTTGGCCGCTAAAGCACCGATAGTCCAATCAAGGAAGCTAAAGACTTCCAAAAGTTTAAATTGATTCTTTACAACGTGGTCCAACTCCGGCGCTGTAAAGAAAACTTTCGCTGCGGCGAAAGCAGGATCTTCTAGAGGAGTCGATTAAACTGGAGAAGTCTCCCTGGGAGGAGGCAGAACTCCCAGAGAAGGAGCTCCCAGTTACATAAAACCTATACCTCTTACGAAGCAACTTAGAGGGAGGGTAAGCAAAAAAGAGCCTTCCCATAAGTCTCTTTTCATTAGACATCCATTTCTCAGTCTCTTTCAACGAATGTCTAACCGCTTTAGATAGAACAAGTTTTGGGAGGAGAGGGTCTGAAGTTTTCCTCCTCATCAAAAAAGTCGAAGTTGGGGAGCGCGGAGCCGCTTTCTCAAAATAATCTGGATAAGATACCAGAAGAAATCTAAGGAGACGTGAATAACACGAGAGGTGATGTGAATCCTCCTCCTCTACTTCTTCTTCATTCTCCGATTACCGCCGAAGAAGTAGACGGAACTACAACCTGATCTGAAGGTTTCGAACCACCCTTGGACTCATTCATCCAAGTTGGTTAACATCTCTAACTGCTTGCGCAAAGGCGCCAGAGACGAATCAAAAACAGTTAACGTAGGCTTGGAAGAGCCTAAATGTTCAGCAGGAGGCGAAAAACTACTTGCGCCTCGCTCGGAGCCGCCAAAATTCGAGGCGAAACAGGCGCATCAGGCGTAACAGACGAAAAAGCGCCTAAAGAAACACCCTTAGAACTGCTAGCTACAGCGCTAAAACCACAATCTCTACTAGTAGATGGAGCCGAAAAAGGCACAGATTGAGGCGACGAACGAGCCGCTAACGGTCCGCGGCGCAACCCTACTCTCAGGCTCCTTATACCGCTTGACTGGAGGAGGCGAAGAATCGGCGCCTGAACGCCTCTTTAAGGGACGCGAAACGGGCGAATCTCGCCAAGAGCTCCGCGCGACCGGAGACGAATCGCTTGAATCATTCGAAAGGCGTCTGACCGCAACACCTTTCCAACGCTTAACCGAGCCCTGTTGAGGCGCAACAGGCTCAACAAGAGAGGCGCCTGTCTGTGGGCAAATCCCGATCGACTCCCTTGGACTTCCGGTATGTCTTCTCCCCGGTGCGGGGGAGCTGGACAGTGACCTTTGTCTCTAGGAGACGTGTCAGGACAGACAGACGCACCCTCAACTACACTCTTACCTGAAGCCGCTTTCTCCAAAAACGTCTTAACTGAATTACCAAGTTGCAAAACCGTATTCGCTAGTACCGAAAAAAATTTCTGATCTAACCTCGATTCCAGACTGGCAATGGTGGTCGGAAGAAACTACACGGGAAGCCGGAGAAGTGGGATTAGTAGGAGGAATAGGTGTAGTAGTTAAAGGAGACATAACAATTTGAGGAGAAACAGAAGGAACAGATGCATCGCAAGACGAAGCAGAGCTAAGTCTACTTTCCCTAAGCGCTGCTTTTCTAATTCTGTCTTTAGCTAATTTCTCCGAGTATGAACTAAAAAACTTCCATTGAGAATCAGTCCAATCACTACACTCGTTACATGTTCGATCTGCTGAACAAACCTGTCCCTACTTAACACATTTAGTGTGAGAATCATACTCTAACTTGGATAATCTAGTTTTACATCCTGAGATGCAAAACCTAACTCCCGACGGACTAGAATCCGACATGGCAACGCCTAAATAAAAAGCAAAATAACAACAACGCCAAAAAGAGTACTTCACCAATTCCGAAGATCAAATCCACAAGAAAAAAAGCGAAGCAAAGTCATCCAACCGCACCGACCACCGATGTTCACCGGACGCCGGCAGGAAAAGAATTGGATTCACCTGGGCAGTTGTACCTGGTTCTCCCGCGAGTAGAGGGAGATGACGTCATCACCACCAGTGTTGGCGACGCCGACGCGCTAAATTTGAATTTAGTATCCTGCCGCTCGTGGAAATCACGGCTCTATAATTGTTCGGTAAGACACTACAATAAAAACGCGATTTACAAGCTTTTTTTAAGCAAGCCCAGATTCGATGCTGGCAAGATTCACCAATTTTACGTATTTAGCGGCCTTGAGAGAGGCTATATACGTAAACGGAAATAAATGAGGGATTTCAAGAGGAAATTGCTTTAATTACCGTAAAACTGATAGTTAGTGATAATTTCTTTAGAGGGAAAGGTCGCCAGAAAACTCAGCTCATTACTTTACAGCTATTTATTTACAAAAAGGTCCTTGCTGGCCTGGAGAAAAGGTAAATGCTGGCTCCAACTGGAGTAATTCAAGCTGGTTTCATAAACTTGGGTAATGCACACTTGCGGGCAGAGAGACTGCACATGACTCATGGGAATCTGGAAAAGAATCCCAGATTAAACAAGAAAATCAAAGGAAAAATGACTTCTTGCTTTGATTAATTAATTATCTAATACTAGGGGAGAAGGAACTTTTAATGTTTCACTGAAGTATGCAATGACTTCATTGGTCTGGGACGATCACACAAGGGGAAGCATGCGGCCAATGAGGCAGTGAGAGGGAACAAAAGGATGAATTCCTTTTGTTGCTGGAAATTGAATTGGGAGAATGAGGATCAAAATGATAATAGGTGATAAGGGACTGGCACTATGCTGTTTCACAAGACGTACCTGGATGCAATGTTCAGTGTGGACCTTTGTAGAAAAACGTGGCGCCTGGCTTGGTTCAGGTCTGGGGCTCGGGCGCGCTAGTACGCCGTGGATAGGCCTAAATGGAAGGCAGGTAGTCGGACATCCGTCCGAAGTCACGTCTTGCAGCCGACTGAGGCAGAACGCAGGCTCTTTGCTTGGGTGTTGGGATTCAGCTTAACCCCCACGAGCAAGGCAAATCCAGGAAAACAAGCATACAGCCAGCAGAGGGGTCACAGGAAAGAGAGCTTAAGATATAGGTCTAAGAAGTACCATCTGCCACATCCTTCCCTTTTGAGATACGTCCCTAAAGCTGACAAAAGACACTTTTCCCCCCAACCGGGGAACCCCCTATCTCTGGCTGGCGGGTTTTGGTTCCCGCGTTTCCTAAAAATCAGCTGATATTCTAAAGAAATGGCTGCCATTTTTCCAAATCAAATTAATTAATTGATATCTGGGTAGACGAACGATCTATAAATGTCACAATATATATAATATATATATATATATATATATATATATATATATATATAGATATATATAATATATATATCTATATATATATATATATATATGAACAGTTAAAAGTATCTTTCGGGCAACTAATAAAATATTGTAGCCCTATATATTAAAATACATAAAGTATCTTTCGGGCACCTAATGAAATATTGAAGCCCTATATATTAAACTGTTGGTGAGTGTACGTAACAGGAATCTATATCTGTGCACAATTATATGTTATCTTTATATCTTTACTATGAGTAACAAGTACTCTTGAACAGTTATCCATGATCATGTTATGTATCTTTGCAGAGTAACAATTATTCTTAATTGGGTTACCTATTACTATAATCTTCATGTATACATGTTAACCTCTTAATTTTTGGGGGGTACCTAATAATCATTATTTACATTATATGCCATATATATATCAAACATGGATCTATATTTTCCATGCATTTTTCTTTATTTATGAATATGTCCAAAAATGATATTGTTAGAATACAATAAAGTTTTGTACATACTTACCCGGCAGATATATACTTAGCTCATGTCTCTGACGTCCGACAGAAATTCGAATTTCGCGGCACACGCTGCAGGTAGGTCAGGTGATCTACCCCCTGCCGCTGGGTGCAGGAATAGGAACCGTTCCCGTTCTAGAACCAGATTTTCTCTTCCACCTGTCTCCTGAGGGGAGGCTGGGTGGGCCATTCATCGTATATATCTGCCGGGTAAGTATGTACAAAACTTTATTGTATTCTAACAATATCATTTTTGTACATGCAACTTCCCCGGCAGATATATACTTAGCTGATTGACACCCTTGGTGGTGGGTAAGAGACAACTATTTACTGAATAGACAGGTAAACAACATACGTTGTAGGTAATAAATAAATAAAACCTTGGTTCCTACTTGTTCAGGTGGAAGATTCCATGGCTAATGCCTAGGAATCTGCTTCGCCTCAAGAGCCTCAGCGAGGATGTGACCTATGGCTAAGAGTTCTTGTGGGTCTGTCGATGGGGTCTTATCCATTTACTCGACAGAGCCTCTTACATGACAATATGCCTATGCCTAGTGGCATAATTAAGGAGCACAACACCGATCCCGATCACCTGATCCTAACACGAGGGTTAGTGCTTAAGTTGAAAAGAGTTATCCCCAAACTCCTTTCAAACAACCCAAAGAAAAAACACGACGTTAACTAAAATTTAACTCACTAGTTAAGGATCAGTATCGGCTCCCTATCCAGCAATGTATCCGCAGACACGTATCAACCAAGAGAGAAGGATCTCTCGTAGGTTATCTTGACATCCTTCGGATATGGAAGTCAACACAGAGTTGTATCTCCCGTATGTGACAGCTAATATGTCCTTATGACATATTGTTAAGGAAAGAACAAGAATACAGAAAAGCTCGCACTTCATGCGCTTTTAATTCTCAGCTGTTTGAAGGAATCATCAATGCACTTGTCAAGTGCTTAGGAGATCACATTGTCTCAAAGAAGGCCAGGGCATTCTTTGATATAGATCTCTTCTGGGTGAAGCCTGGAGCCTGGCTAGCGCCTCGCGCCTGGCTGGAGCCTTGCGCCTGAATGGCGCCTAGAGCCTGGCTGGAGCCTTGCGCCTGGTCGCCTCGCGCCTGGCTGGCGCCTCGCGCCTGGCTGGCGCCTGATTGGCTCCTCCCTCCTGGCTAGCGCCTCGCGCCTGGCTGGAGCCTTGCGTCTGGCTGGCGCCTTGCGCCTGGAGCTTGGCAGAAGACTTCATGATTACTGTCTATGAGTCTGCATGCCTCAAGAGTTTCAGCGAGGTAGGGACCTATGACTGACAAACCCTTCTGGATCATGTCAATGGGGGCTAGCCCGCTTACACGACAGAGCCTTCTCGGATCGTGCCAATGGGGGCTGACCCACTTACATGGCAGAGCCTACCTGTATCATATCAATGGGGACTAGCCCTCTTACATGACAGAGCTTTAGGTTTCTCTTTACTGGAAGGAGCCTTGCGCCTGGATGGATCCTCAATCCTGACTGGAGCTAGCCTTGAAGGAGCCTGGCACCTGGATGGCGCCTGGCTGGCTTCTAGAGCCTGGCTGGCTTCTAGAGCCTGGCTGGCTCCTAGAGCCTGGCTGGCTCCTAGAGCCTGGCTGGCTCCTAGAGCTGGCTGGCTCCTAGAGCCTGGCTGCTCCTAGAGCCTGGCTGGCTCCTAGAGCCTGGCTGGCTCCTAGAGCCTGGCTGGCTCCTAGAGCCTGGCTGGCGCCTCGCGCCTGGCTTGGCTCCTCCACACTTGCTGGAGCTTCGAGCTTGGAAGAGTCTCTAGGCTGTCTGGCGATGTCCACATCGGACACTCTTATATCTGTCCGATTTGTTCGCCTCTGGCGCATTTGCGCCAGGTTGGAGGCCCGCTCCTTCTCAGTATCCAGCCATGACAGAGTTCCTTGGAACTGTCCGCCTCTGGCGTTTTTCGCCTGTATTGGCATTTGGCGCTTGGCTGGCGCTACATTGTCCGAGAGTCCTGAACAAAAAACCACATAGTTTATCAGGAGACTGGAGAAGGGTGGAAGAAATTCTTCCCCTTTGAGCTTTGGCCCCTGGCAAGGGGACGTGATTTTAGTCAGCTACACCCAGTAGACGACAGGATATCTAACAATACGAGAGAGAGATTCTTCCTCCGAGGAGGATCCTTCGTGAAACACTTCTTTTGCTAACGAGATCTCTTCTTACATGTTGATGAGGTTCCTCGTTGCAGAATCTTCCCTATCCTTGCCCGAAGGAAGGGAAGGAGTCTGGAAGTCGAAGGAGACTCTGAGCTGAAATTGGGCGGAACCCTGATTTCTAGCTCTTATTGTATTCTTCTGAATACCTTCTGGGAAGCATTTTGAGCCCTCATCGCACCCCGAAGACTTTGTAGGCAAACGTTTAAACCATCTCTTCTTCTGTAGATGAAAATGTAAGTACCCTGCCTGGGCAACTAAACTTCTATCTGAAAGCGTTGCGTCAGGAATAGAGGGATTAGTTCTTTTGCCAGTACATACTATGCTGGCAAGAACCCATTGCCGAGTCTCCATTGAATCTGATGCGAGATTCCAATGCCCAAAAAATTCACTTGTCTTCTTGGTCGTTTAGGGCTAAGAGAAACAAAGAATTCCTTCATAAACTTCCTCAAAGAAGTTTGATGAGGAGCAGTTCCATTTTGTCGGAACACGGAATCTGTGGCCACAAAAAAAAATTCCATTCGAAGTACATGATATCCTACTCTTGTCGTATTGCGGTATCGTATAGATCCCGAAGATCTTAATCCTCTGTTATCTCTAATTCCCCTTGTAGAGACAGAGTATAGCCTTTTACTGCGTTCTTTGATAGCAGATATATACATAGGTGATTCTTCCCTCTGAAAGTGAAGAAAAAACCTCGCTATGTGGTTCACAGAGGTTTTCGGAAGAGGACAGTTTCCTCATTCCATCTAGCACGATCTGCAGCAATTCTATGTCTTAGCCATGACTATTGTCATTTACCTTGAAAAATCCTCTCATTCATGTCCACTTCTGGTCAGTCTGCACGTGGAAAGACTCAGAGTGGAGAGGTTTTTCAGGTCTATTTATAATAGATTCTGATAGAATATCCAGATACTCTTGGAAAAGCCTTACGAAACATGCTGTGAGAAGAACGTGACTTCTGTGAATCCAACCTCTCTAAGGCCAAAATGAGGCATTCATCCTCTCTTCCTTTGACGCCCATTTATCTTAATATCTGTTAAAAATTTATAACTAGGGGAAAAAAGACTAAAGTTTATTCCCCTTCTTTAAATTAAAGATGTCGTATATTGCTACCTCTCTTGGTTCGAGGAAAGGAAGCAGTCTATAGGAAGCCTGTTCGTCTTCTACCTTGCGAAGAGATCTATGAAGACTTTCCGCAGGTTCTCAAAACTCTTTTCAATAAATGTTAGACATACATTAACAGTTATTATCTTCGATCGAGAAGGTTCTCACGGACATGCAAAATCTTGCATCGAACCTTTAAGGATCGTTACGTTCCGTGTCTGTTCCCAAATAGGTTCTCTTTTGTTAACGCGAACAGGGCGAAAAAAAAAAAAAAAAGATTC
This sequence comes from Macrobrachium nipponense, assembly GCF_015104395.2. NCBI lineage: Eukaryota > Metazoa > Arthropoda > Malacostraca > Decapoda > Palaemonidae > Macrobrachium > Macrobrachium nipponense. The sequence continues at coordinate 67,769,833 of NC_087216.1, forward strand.
TCGATGCTCTTTGCGATATGAGAGAGTCGTGGAATTGGCCTAAGTGATTAAAAAAAAAAAAATCATTTCATCATTCCTTGTAAGCGACCCCTTTCCGATTAAATGGGTAACGAAATCAGGAACGAATCTTGCCGTTACCGAGCCTCCGAGAGGCTACTGGTTTGTTTGTTTGTTTGTATGGTGTTTTTACGTGACTTCCGAACCACGTCGAGAGTGAAACTTCTATCACCAGAAATCCACATCTCTCACTCCTCAATGGAATGGCCGAGAATCGAACCCGCGACCACCGAGGTGAGAAGAAACAAACACCAAACCACCACTACTGGACTCTTAGGTTAATAACTCGCTAAAACGAGAAAATATCTTGGATGGTACTTCTGGCGCATTGCGCCAGGCTGGCGCTTCTGGCGCAATTGCGCCAGGCTGGCACTTCCATTCTAGTTCTTTTAAGGTTATGTGCCAGAACATCTGTGCCCTTATGGTACCCGACATCCTTCACGTGTTAATTCCGTTCTTAGTAGGAAAAAACTTTTATAAACGTAGTATAGTCCATTCAGGGAAACAACTTCTGCCACTAAGAGAATGTTTCCCATCCGACTCACCCATCTTCTCTTGAGCAATATCCGATTCTAAAAAGGTTGTGTGCGTTTCTCGAAAGGATGAGAGAATTATATTATTTCGTGCTCTGCCATATTAGACTCCTTTATAACACTGTCACATTGTGGTAAACAGCATTAATCTAGGAAACCTTTGTAAGGATACTAGGAATTCTGTAGTTAACCTCGGTATGCGCATAAGACTTGACCAGACCGTAGTCTTAAAGTGAATTCTCTTCTACTACATTCATCTTCTCACTAAGCATGTACTCTAATAAGCCATGCTTTCGTAAGCATGAGAGCATCATATAATATAGAGTTCCGCTGCGTTAGAATCCTTTAATAATGTTACCTACGGTAAACAGCATTGAAAGGTTGTAATATCTTTCTTATTGAAAGCTTCTTAGCAAAAGGCAGACAATATTTTATTTATGTTTGCTTAACTATCCCCTCAATCCGAGGCTAAAACCGCGATTGTAGGGGAGAGACACGGTTAGTTATTCCATCCCGCAGGAGAGAGACATGTAACCAACCACTCATGACCGACACCTACATTTTACTGCGTTGGTCTCTAAGGCGCGATAGCAGTCTCCGTTAGCCGTCTGGCCTTACTCTTCCAGAGTTGCCAGCTACTCCATTAAATAAAGGAATCTTATAAAATTATTATCGAACTTCAGGAAGTTCTTATTAATGCATATTTAAGCGAAACAAGACTTCGATAAATCTAGAAGCTAAGTAGGTGTTGTCTTAACAATCCCTTTAAGCGTAGTCCTTCCTAGGAAATCCTGGAAGGATACTGATAATTGAGTTGCTCTACAAAGAAGTAACTACGGTATGTGTGATTTGCCGTATCGTATTCTCATACAGCAGATACTCTACTACCTTCTTTCCCTGCCGAGGCAGATAAAGGAAAAATTTTTACTGTCTTCGTTCTTTTCGTTAATAGAATGATAGAAAGAGTATATATATCTCCTTAAGGAAGGAAGTTAATCCAGGAACTCTTTAAATCTTCGTGATTTCCTCATAAATCGCGGAAGAGACAGAATTCCTGTTCGTCTGTAGGGTTTACGGAAGGAAGTAGATATTTCCTATCCGCCATCATACCCAAACGTCGATGAGATTCTTATAAGAAAAACTCCCAAAGCGCTTGCCTCTTCATAACGAGGGAAGAGCATGAATGAAGGAGTGTGTCCGCACTACTCAAAGAGGAGCCTCGCGACTGACCTCTCTCTCTTAAGAATATTTGGAATATTCTGGCGCCTGGCTCCTTGCGCCTAGCGCCTGGATATTCCCCGCGCGCCTGGAATGTTCCGCACGCTAGAAAGGAGACTCGCTCCTGGAACGTTCGCTTGTGTGGAAGGTCCCGTGCGCCCTGATAGTTCCGAGCGCCTACTAGACCCTTTTAGAAAGAGCCTCTTGCCCGGAAACGTTCAATGGAAGGATCGTTCTGATTGCCACTGTACTATAAGGCTCCTTGCTCTAGCTGTCTGTTTTTCTGTTGCAATTTGCGCCAGGCTGGCGCTTCGTCTCTTTGAAGGCGCCTTACGCCAAGAAAAATTTTCTAGAACGCGGCTCGCGCTCAGTTGCTAGAACGCGGCTCGCGTTTGGTTGTAGGAACGCGGCTCGCGCTAGTCTGTTTTCTGGAACGCGGCTCGCTGCTGGCTGTTGGAACGTGGCTCACGCTAGCTTGCTGGAACGCGGCTTCCTAAGTTCCTGGCTGGCTCTTGCTCAGTGTTCTCTTAGTTTTTCAGAGAACGCGCTAGATCATCAAAACATATACATTCTTCGTCTTTTCGGATGTAAGATGAAGAGACGCACTTTTTTAAGGATGCCTTTTCAATGGCTATCCTTGGCGTCTGGGACGCGCTACAGAACCTGCCGAGGGGCACGCCTGACCGGTGGGGATTCTCTGAAACCCCCTTACGGCTTTCGACATTCCTTCTCCCCTGGGCTTGGGAGCTTGAAAGAGGTCTAGGCCTGGAGCGAGACAGAGCCGATCAGACGCACCCTCCACTGCAATGGGGAACACTAGTAATCACTTCTTACCTTTCAATAGCTCGCATTTTGAGCCACAATCCTTGTCTTCAAATTGCAATTATGAATTTGAAGTTTCTGCGAAGTAAGAAGGTGATGAGGATGCAACACTACTAGTACTGTTAATACTCTAATTGCTCGTTAGTACGAGTTTCTAAAAAACTTTTAAAAGAAAACGTATCTAGTTACATGCTTTACTGACTCCCTAAAGTAGGAAGTCAGTATATTTCCTCAATCAATTCTAACACTTATTACACATATTAATGAATAAATATTAATATTTCCCTTTCTTGCAAACTATGTGAGTGTCTACCGAAAATTTCGGTAGTTACACGTCATATATTCTTCGAAATTTTCGAAGCCAAATTCATTAAAAGTTAATAAAAGCGTATGCCGAACCAAAGACCCAGTACTTCCCTGCAAAAGACAGCCCAGAAGATCGATGGCGATGAAAAACGAAAATCAAGTCAGGAGGTAGCAACAACATATGTTGACACTACCGCGACAGAGAAAATCTGGTTCTAGAACGGGAACGGTTCCTATTCCTGCCACCCAGCGGCAGGGGGGTAGATCACCTGACCTACCTGCAGCGTGTGCCGCGAAATTCGAATTTCTGTCGGACGTCAGAGACATAAGCTAAGTATATATCTGCCGGGGAAGAATTGCATGTACAAAAAGTGTATGTAACAAAACCTTTTATGCACTTAATCACTTGTTTATGATTGTTGTGTGGGATGCTGCCACATACATCCATGCGAGAAATGGAATGAAGGGGTGACAAATCAAACCCGTAGATTCTTTAAAATCTTGTAATGAAGATAAACAAGACATCAAGACGACAGTAGCGGGAAGCAGGTCCGCGCTTGTCACTACAATGACCACTGGACAGTGACTGACTATGCATATGGCGGGAAATAAAGGCAGTGTTGACACATCTAATTACAATGTTGCCACGATGCATAATGAAATAGTGGTCTCACAGTATGTGCAATGGGAAATATACATGGAAATATAAATATAATTCTTCTTTAGAATAATGCAAAGCAAATGTACAAAATGTTCATAAACTGTACGTAATGTAATCAATATACAGCATAACATTAAATATCTATACACCTCCCTCCCCCTTTACGCTCGTAGCAGTGTCTCGAGCGGAACATAAATTCCTCTGAGCTAGTCGAGGTGAATGGCGAGGGACATTGGAGGGTTCGAATGATGGCTCTCTTTCCTGGCCAGAGCAAGGGGACACAGGGACTTGGGGAGAGGTGTCATCACTCATGTTAGCCACTGGGCGTAAATGTCTTCGGTTTCGAAAACCATACACGACCACTTGGAAGGCGTATTTCATACTTTCTTGACATTCGCGGCCCATCACGATGCCGACCTTGTCCATCGAAGCGTCGTTGAGTCCTGTATCCTAACTCGTTGGCCGATGGTGAGGTTGGGTAGAGGGCGGGGGGCATGAGAATTGTAAAGGCTCATGGCTTGGTGAGTTTGTTTTGGGCAGCAGTGCGACGGTCGTAATCTTCAGTCTTAGTTTGCCACTCCTCTGTGAATGATCTGGGGTGAGCCGGAACACAAGTGCGGAGAGGATGGCCATAGAGGATCTGCGCAGGGGAGCGTCCAGCAGGGTTCGGTGTATTCCGAAGCTCCAGCAGTCCTCTATCAAAGGCTTCACCAATCTATGTTCCCGGATGGGGCAGTCTAGATGATAAGATGTTTAACAGCTTTCACTGCAGCTTCTGCATGTCCATTAGCCTGAGGGTAATGTGGAGAAGTGATGATGTGATGAACTCCCCAGCGGTCAGCAAATTGCTTGAAGTCATGGCTGGAAAATGGGGGTCCTCCATCAGTTCGTAAGCGGAGTGGAACACCAACCTCGCGGAAGAAAACACAGAACATTCTTGTAACTCTGGCTGCAGTTGTGTCACGTCCACAGGGAACAACCACAGGCCAGCCTGAAAGTCTATCAGCAATAACAAGGAAGGATTTCCCTGCTACGTGGAAGAAGTCAGCTGACACACTTTCGAAGGGCCAGGATGGATGGTCATCACACATGTAAGGCTCTTGTTGCTGAATGGGAAGAAGCTGTTGGCAGGCCTCACAGCTTTCTACTTTACTCTTAATATCTGCATTGATACCTAGCCAGAATACTGTCTGCATTGCACGACGTCGAGTAGCTTCAATCCCTCGATGGCTGTCGTGGAGTCGATCCAAGGTGCGTCTACGGAGGGCTGCAGGGATGACGATCCGGGGTCCATACAATACTAACTCTCCATCCGCGTAAAGGTTGTCCCGCAGCTTCCAATACGGGAGGGCGGAAGTGTGGAGATCATAGCGGTTGGTAGGAAAACCGTTGGAGACATAGTGAATGAGACGACTGTAATCTTGATCCTGGGATGCGGCCGTGCGGATTTCTTGTAGAGACTTGTCTTCTTCGATGATGGGTCCTGTTGCCTGGTCGTCAGTGGAAGTGGCGGTGCTGGCAACGATACGCCTGACATGTGCAGTCGAAGTAGTGCACTCTTCTTCATCTTCAGGTGTGGGGCGACTGGTTGGGGAGCGAGACAGGGCGTCTGGTATGCAAAGTTGTTTCCCTGCGCGCCATACTGCAGTGAAGATGTAGGGGGCCACTTTCATCTTGAGGCGTGGATTCTCAATAGCATCCAAAGTGTAGATGTGATTGAGAATTGGTATCAAGGGGCGATGGTCAGTCATTAAGGTGAAATGTTGAAGTCCAGACAAGTATAGGCGGCACTTAGCTATAGCCCAAGTGACTGCAAGTAGCTCCAGCTCTATGGTGGCGTAGCGAGTCTCTGTATCCGTAAGGAAACGAGAGCCACACTGGACGAGACGCATCTGACCTCGGCCGTTATCTTGAAGTAGGGCATAGCCGAGACCGTATAGGCGTGAGGCATCTGTTTGTAGAACCACAGGCGAGGCAGGATTGAAGGGTGCCAGGACAGGTGGTGAAGTCAGAGCTGTCTTGACTTTCTTAAATGCTCGCTCATGGTCGGGCGTCCAGACGAATGAGCGTTTTGGGGCTCATAAGTGGACGTAGGGGCTGTGCTGCTGCTGCGATGTCTGGAGTGAAGTCGGCAAGTTGATTGACGAGACCCATAAACGACCTGACGTCTGTGACGTTGGATGGTGTCGGGAAGTCGCGTATAGCTGATACCTTGTCGGGGTCTGCTGCAATACCATCGGATGATAAGACATAACCGCAAAAGTTAACTTTAGGGGCAGCTACAGTAAATTTCTCCTTGTTGAGGGTGATGCCATACTGACGGCATCTGGTCAGCATTTGGTGCACGTGTTGTAGGTGGGAAGGGAGATCCTCGTCGGAAAGGAGGATGTCATCTACAACCTTCACACAGTTGGGAACACCTTGTAGTGCCATATCTCCACGAAGGCAGTATGCATCACCTGTTGCTGAAAAATCCCATCGGGCCGCGACAGTGCTGGAACCTTCCATACGGAGTTATAAATGTAGTCAGGTGGCGGTCCTCTTCTGCCAACTCCATTTGCCAATAGCCATGCAGGGCATCTGCTGTGGTGAAGTACTTCGCAGTAGGAGAGATGTTGCGGACGGCATCATGGGGCGTAGGTGAAGGGTGTGTAGGGCGGGCTACATGAGAATTTAGGTGGTGTGATCCACAGTGATGCGCACACCTTTGTCCTTGGGTACCAAGACCATGGGATGGCACCATTCAGAGGGTTCGTCGCCTGCTGGTCTGATGATTCCTTGTTGCACCAAGGAGTCAAGTTCTTCTTTCACTTGATCTCTGAGAGCAAACGGAATGGGCCTGGGTGTATGCACAGCGAATGGTGTAGCACCAGGTTTCAGGTGGATCCTCATTGGAGGGCCTGCCATTTTCTTTAGTGGCTGGGTTTGTAGATCCTTCTTGGATATGAGGACGTCGCTGAAGTGCCGAAGAAAATAGTCCTTAACAGCTGCGGGGACGTCATGGCAGAGGCAGGAAACTGAGCGCATCTGTTGACATGTGTTACCTTGAGGATGGGCTTCGGGAATTCCAGCGACACTATGGCGAGAGCTCGGCAATGCTCACGGGAGAGGAGGGGAGTCTGGATATCCTCATGAACATGTATGGTTGCTGAGCAAGACTTGTTGCCAAGACGAAGTGTTGCCTGGAAGCATCCTACAGCCGGTGTCATGGGGGATCCATCTGCTGTTACAACGTCTGTCATGGGTGGAGGTTCGAGCCTTGTCCGAGGTATGCGGAGTGCATCCAAATGTATGGTGCCAATCACTGTGATGTCTGCTCCTGTATCGGGGATTAGCTGGAGTTGTGCTGATATATCGCCAAATGACAGAGAGACAGTGACTGGTGTGGGGGACTCGCTACCCAAGTTATCACCCACGAAACGGCAGCTGGGATTTGACTTATTATGAGGAGGTGAAGCTGTGTACCCAGTCTGACTTTTCTTGGTCGACCTGCACATCTTCTCAAAATGTCCCTGTTTCTGGCAGGTCTTGCACTGAGCTTCCTTAGCAGGGCATTTCTGAGTACGGGGCCAATGACCCGTGCGTCCACAGTTATTGCACGATGCACCCGTGGCTGGGCATTGTCCGGAATCGTGCTTGCGAGAGCAATATTGACAAGGGTCACTGTTAGGAGATTGGTGAGAATGTTGGTCAGGAGATCGATGAGAAGTCCTCTTCTGTAGACGCTGGTTCTTCTTGTATGTAGATACTGCATTGACCTGACTAGGGGAAGATGCAATGGCTGATGCAGTCGCACGTGTAGATTCGTAGGAGCGGCAGCATGTCACGAACTCTGCGAGGGTAGATGAGGGTTGGAGGGGAATAAGGCGTTGAATTAACTCTTCGTCTCTCACACCCATCAAAATTACCATCTGCAATTGCCGTTCAGTGCAGGAGGTGGGGTTGCCAGTGCATAAGTCCACTTCATCAGCGAGATCCTTGAGGCGTGCGTAGTAGTCTGCAAACGATTCTCCGACAGCCTGTTTGCAGGACAACAATTCCCTGCGTCGTAAGGCTTCATTTCTGAGGCTGCGAAAGTGCTTTTGCAGTGTATCCAACACCTCTGTAAGGGAAAGTGATGTGTTGGGAGGGATGCCCAGTGTATGCGTAAGCAGGCGCTGGACGTCCAGGGAGATGCAAGTTCTCAGGTGAATCAGCTGGGAAGTTTGATGTAACCTATCAAGTCCAACTAATGCCGCATAATCCTCGAAACGGAGTCTCCATTGGCGAAACGCTTGGTACGTTGCATCTTGTTGCAGGATGAGGTGGGGATGGACTGTAGGCGGTTGCTAGAAACTGAAGGTGTATTCTCTGAGAAGCCAGGGGGTGGGGTGGGGGACAAAGGTGTAACAGGAGGTGCAATCATGGGGTTAGTTTGCTGGGGTTGCGATGCCGCAATCTGTCCTGATAGCAAGGAGAAAAGAGACATGAACCGCTGGTTGTCTTCCTGTCTTGATTGCTCCATCTGTAGTCTGAAGTTCTGCTCCTCCTGTCGTCGTCGGTCTTGCTCTTGCATGCTGGAAGTTTGCAGAAAGTGTAAAAGATGAAGTATGTCATTATTCTGGTCTCCTGTCCTATTGGGAGTCAGGGGAGGAGGGAGAGTGGTGCTGGTATCTTCATCAGCAGTGGGGAGGTGCACAGGTACCTCGTCTCTCATCAGACCCTGCGTTTGATCCTCGGCCTGATCCGCTGTCTGCTCCTCTGTCTCATCCGCTGTCTGATCCATTAAATCAATTAGCTTTTCCTCTTGTTGAGCCATGTCGTGTTCGGTGTCGTAAGAGAGCTTGAGATCAGTAGAATACCAGAAAAATATCCAAGTCGCTGTATGTAAGCGAAAGAAAGCACTTTGGATATTTAAAAATTACAATGTTTGTCAGTGCGCTTGTGAAATAAGCGGCAGTCGGGTGGGGTGAGTGAGTGTGTGTTGCGAGCTAGCGACCAGAGGGGAGGCGGGAGGGGTGAGAGTGCCTCTGGGAGTCTGGGGGAGCGCCTCGGGCCTCAGTCACCATCGATGCATGACGAGGGGAGGATGTATGGTGGCGCTCCCGAGAAAACAGGCGCTAGAGTTCAAATGTCCCGAAGAAAGCTTGGCAAGGACACTTTAATATAATGCAACACAACACTATAGCACACTGTCACTCTAACCCTGCACTGCACAAACACTGTATCACTCTTGGAGACACTGTAGTAAACTGTCGTTGATATCTTGAGTCACTGTAAGGAATCCAATGTGCGAGACGAGAAGAAAGCGGCAATGGCGGTCGTCTTCTTGGAGTCCATAACGTGCGGTTACTCACTGCGCCATGTGTGGGATGCTGCCACATACATCCATGTGAGAAATGGAATGAAGGGGTGACAAATTAAACCCGTAGATTCTTTAAAATCTTGTAATGAAGATAAACAAGACATCAAGACGACAGTAGCGGGAAGCAGGTCCGCGCTTGTCACTACAATGACCACTGGACAGTGACTGACTATGCATATGGCGGGAAATAAAGGCAGTGTTGACACATCTAATTACAATGTTGCCACGATGCATAATGAAATAGTGGTCTCACAGTATGTGCAATGGGAAATATACATGGAAATATAAATATAATTCTTCTTTAGAATAATGCAAAGCAAATGTACAAAATGTTCATAAACTGTACGTAATGTAATCAATATACAGCATAACATTAAATATCTATACAATTGTGACTAAATATATGTTACGGGCACACTCCTAAGAAAACCATGTTTAACGTAACTTTTTGTTATTCAAGGCTGAATGGTAGCTGTCCGAGCCTAATGCAATAAATACATTAATGAATACAGATAAATTACATAACTGTAAATAGAACCCACGACCTAAGGGGTCATTGGTGAGTTAGGAGCGTCCTACGTGACAATATGAAACTAGACCACGCTGTGCAATGCTTGCAGTAGCCTGGTTTGCATTTGGACATATCATCATTTTGTTTACAAACAGCTAAACAACACCTTCCATGGGAAAGCAAGCGGTTGACTGTTTAACCCGCGGCGGAAACTCATGACTTCCGAGCCGGCGGACTACGTATTCATTTTATATGTAAAATCGCTGAGATAGCTAGTGTTCCGCTATCGACACGATGCCCTGTATTATTAGTTCTATTCTAGTTTACAAAACGGAGCGGTCATCTGACCAAACCATCTCTCTACTCTAGTGATGGAGTTAAGAAATAAAGCTGTTAAGTTTCAACTTCCTCCGTTTGAATCATCTCCCTTATTCTAAAGAAGAATCAACTCAACTAGATACCTGTAGACGAGAAGAGAAGTAGAACCCACAATGCTTACGAATAACAGTCATAAGAAAAGACATACAATCTTTCGCTGTCTAACACCATTATACTAAGTGGACAAGCTCCCGGGAGATAAGATATATATTTATATATATATATATATATATATATATATATATATATATATATATATATATATGATCTATATATATATATATATATATATATATATATATATATACACACACACACACACACTCAGAATTTGTTACTGATTTTAGTTCTTATCTGTTATGCTATTGTGTGAGCTGTAATAATAATATATTATTATTAGAAAAAACATGTATAAATTGGTAAAGTGTACAAGCATTTGGTAAGGGGCCCCACAAAGGGTTTTGTAAACAGTCATTTTAAACTTCCCATGGAAGGCAAGAAGAAATTTTTTGAATTTTTTTTCTAACACCATGTACATTTGCATATATTCTCCTTTCCATTGACATGTCATTTTCTTGAATTGGCCAAATTCAAAGTTTGCCCAGTCTGGGGTGCTGCATATGTTTTTATACCCCAGCTTTTAAGGATTAAATGGGATTAGGAGTGTCACTAATCACCTCAGTGTCCTCTTTACACTATTTTTCACCCCTTTTGCTGCATAAGCCATCATGACGAGATGTCACAGAGCCTGGTGGTCCAAACCAACTACTCTCTCTCTTAAGCACTTCCTTCCCTACATCTCTTGCGTACATGGTTTTTTATGGTTCCGTTGTTTTATTTTTGAACTGGATCATAAAACTTAAATGACATAAAGCAGCATGCCATGGGTACATCTGGTGACTTTTATTAGATGAACTTCCTGTGGTAAGTAGATAAACTCAACGACAGTTCACTGCAACAGGTATTTGACTTTTGTCTCTGCATGACATAAGGATAACTTTTGAATGTGAAGTCTGCATTCATCACACTAGAACCAGCGCTATGCCACATCGGGAGTGCAAACAAACATACAGTTAGGTTTGTCCAATAAGGTAACTTACGTTAAGCCTATGCAAGTATAGCCTACACACAGGTATAGCCTGAGAAACCTGTTGTCTGAAAAAAGGATTTAGGTAGGAGTCGTGAGAAACAAGGTAAGGCGCAATATACAGCAAGACTGCTTAAGCCTAAATTGAATTCTAGAAGGAATTAATATAAATTAGACATAACAGACTCTAATATAGGCTAACATATGTCAAACAACTCCCAGTGTAGCCTACATAAAAAAAACTCCCAGTGTAATCTATGTCAAAACAACTTCCAGTGTAGCTTATGTCAAAGAACTCCCAGCGAAGCCTATGTCAAAGAATTCTCAGTGTAGCTTAAGTCAAAGAACTCCCAGTGCAACCTATGTTAAAGAACGCGTAGTGTAGCCTATGTCAAAGAACTCCCTGTGTAGCCTACATCATAGAACTCCCAGTATGGTCTATGTCAAACAATGTGTAGCATATGACAAACAACTTCTAATGTAGCCTTTTGTCAAACAACTCCCAGTGTAGCCTATGTCAAACTATTTCCAGAAGAGCCTATGTCAAAGAATTCCCAGTGAAGCCTACTTCAAAGAACTCCTAAGTAGTCTATTGGTTACTTAGTAATGGAACCTACAGCTTACAGAGGGATCCAAACCACATCATCAAATGAATTTCTATCGCCAGAAATAAATTCCTTTGATTCCTTGTTGAGCCTATGTCAAAGAACTCCCTGTGTAGCCTAGGTAAAACAACTCCCAGAGTAGCCTATGTCAAGCAACTCCCAATGTAGCTTATGTCAAAGAACTCCTAGTGTAGCCTATGTCAAACAACTTCCAGTGTAGCCTATGTCAAATAACTTCTAGTGCAGTCTATGTCAAACAACTCAAAGTGTGGCTTATGTCAAACAATGTTCAAACAACTCCCTGTGTAGCCTATGCAAAACTGTTCAAACAACTCCCTGTGTAGCCTATGCCAAACAATGTGTAGCCTGTCAAATAAATCCTAGGGTTGCCTATGTCAAACAACTCCCAGTTCAGCACTTAGCAAGAGCTTTGGAAATGACAAATTACCAGTCAAATGTCATACTAAGCAAGACTAATAATGCAGGTCGAGTAGCATACCATATAAAAAAAGTTACCAACATGCAAATAAACCAATCAAATAAGTAAATCTAACAAGGGTAAACCTACTGCAAGCGCAGAGAAACCCCAAAAGAAATTTAGCGAAGCATTCTATCATTAGGATGTGGTAAAGAGGATCATTATAGCAATGATTGGGACAAGAGTCCTGCACCAGGTAAGAGAAGTAGTGATATTGCAATGCAATACCTAACTTGGTGATAGGACCTACAGACAGGGTACTCAAGAATAACACAGACATAACAGTTACAGGTTCATCACAAGTGGAAGTGCAGTATAGTGATAAGGAAATAAGCAAGTTACCATTGACAGTAGTCAAAGGTAAGGGACACCTTACTGGGCCTAGATTGGTTAAGGTGTATAAAATTACACTGGCTTAGTGTTCTCAGAGTTACAGGTACAAAACAGGACCCTACAGAAGGAATTTCAATAACTGAACCAACATAACCTAACTTAACCCCATTGCATTACTATGTTTCAATGCTCATATATACATGTCGTGCAAATATTAAAAGATCATCTTTCCTCTTCCACAGATAAGAGATGAGTGCAGATCAATGAAACAGCATATGGACTGAATGCCACAATGCCCTACTGTCGTGAGGTTCCCAACTGCATGGGGAACCACAAGAAACTAGGGCATTTTGGCATACAGTCCATATGCTGTTTCATTGATCTGCACTCATCTCTTATCTGTGGAAGAGGAAAGATGGTCTTTTACTATTTGTACATGTATATATGAGCATCGAAACAGTAATGCAATGGGGCTAAGTTAGGTTAGGTTGGTTTAGTTAATGAAATTCCTTCTGTAGGGTCCTCTTTTGTACCTGCAACCCTGAGAACAATATGCCAGTGTAATTACAAAACCGGACTGACAGTATTTCTTTATCCATAAGGACGACCACCTATCTTCAAATGGCTTCACATGATCAGCAGTGAGTATTATATATCATGTAGGCTATTATTATTATTATGTATACTATGCCTATGGATGAAGCTTATATATATGGGATGACAGCTCTGGAGATGACAATTATTTTACCAATACTGTTGCCAAATTTTATTGTCAGTTTGACCCAGGAATGAAGAACAATAATTAGTTCTGCCTCTAGATAGTAAAACAGGACTTAATTTATGGTGGATAGAAAGGCCTTTAACATCGACAAATTGGTCAACTATACTGCTCAACTGCTCAAGCGTATACAAACCTCAACAGACATAATTAAAATTTTTATATCTACATATAGCACACCTTGTCCTTGGTAAACATTGCAAGGATAATTTACCAATCATTAAAGACTTTAGAAAATAACCATGATGTAGTTGCCATATCTACAAAACTTTATGGCTCAACTGTATAAGAAATATACCATCAAAATTAAATATTTTTATTTCTGCAAAAAATACATATTGTATATAGTAAATGGTGCATAAATCATTTGACAGTCTTGACAGACATCAGAGAAAACACGTTTTAAAGCGTACAGGGTTTCCCATAAGTTTGTATAGGTTGCCCCATTGTTTACATAAGAATCATTGCATAGTGATGGCGCCAGGCAGTGCACATCACAAACTGGTTTGGCTACTATACGCTGTCCAAGCTCTCCTCTCTTTATCTATGGCACGTCCCCTTCCTCCGTCCCAATAGCCCCCTCCCTTCTCCCCTACCCAACCATTCTCTCTTTGTTAGAACACTAGACAAAAGAGGCCAGATCAATTATGGTGGGAGCTTTGTCAAAAACAAGAGATTTGTTAAGTTGATGCTCCTTAATTTCCTTTATTTTCCTTCTAATAAAGGTAAGGCTTATTCTTCTACTGCTTATTCATTTAACTTTAAGCCACGTGACCAATGAGATTATTTCTTTTTCATAGTAGTCTAGTTATATGTTTTTGAGCGTTCAATACCTTCATGTGGTGATGAATAGGGACCCAAGAAAGAACAGCAAATAAAAAAACACAAAATTTTACAGAAAATAAAAAATCAAAACAAACATTTAAAATGAATAAATGCTCACATGCAAAGATCCACAATCAGACTTTATGGAAATATAAAAAAAGGAAATATATTGTTGAGAAATAATAAACTTTAAAATAATTCGGAGAAAATATGAAAGGAAAAACTATGGAGCAAGAAAAATAAACTGCTCAGTCAATGATATAACACTATTTGACTGATGATAAAACTGTAAAGGAAGGTAGCTGAATAAAATGAGATTTTTGTAAATACAGTCTTCTTCGTATTTTGATATAAGCGTAGAGAATCCTGGCTAAGCCAAAATATTCAACAGACCTCGATAAAAAAAAATGGAGACAGATATCACCATAAAAAAAAACATGAGAGCCAGCAACAAGGAGAAACCATCGCCCTCCCAACCGTTTAAAATAAGACAGATTGCACTAACAACATCTCCTCCTATGCCTGTATATTCCACTAAAAATTTTCAACAAGCAAGAAATAACATCACTATGAAGGCGATATCCTATTTGTTTAAGAAACTACATTTTCATATTTCCGGCAGCTTCGAAAGCAAGAATAGCAAAATACGATTTTATTTCCTGTAATTCTCAGCATCTATAGCTAACAAAGTGACAATAAACCAGACCACCAAAGTCATTTCTTTCTGTTCTATGGCTTTGGAACGACACAACATAGAATTTAAATCTATGGACTCTCATAAGAAAGCAATAAATACTTATCTGGAATTAATTGTTCTCAATCAATAGCAAAGATACTAAAATTACATACATAGGTCTAGTTTTGCTTGGCCATATCCATGTCCTTGCTAATACCATTCTTAAAGGCTTGTTGATTTGCAATGAATCGATTTTATAAGTCAACATGGAGTGTTACCTGGTTACATTTCTGATAAAAGACAGAAAAAGAAAATATTGCAATTTTACTGATCACCATGATGATGAAAATGTTTATGTCCATTCAATGAAGGTAAATTTATAATTTTATTTTAAGGTGACAGTAGGAAGCATAGCAAATAAATGGTGGGGTCTGGGGTGGGGAGGGGGGGGTGAGCCCCAGCTAAGCAGCACTGCCTACAAGAGATGGTGGATAGTCCGAGATTAGACCGGCCAGCCTGACTATAGGCGGCATATTGGATTTCAAAACTGCCTTGAAAACATATTTTACGAAGAAAGTCACATGCTTATTTTAGTTCGTGTGGGGCTTTCATATATCACATTATGTTGAGAAAACTTCAATCTTTTGAATGGTATGCTTAGAGTTGTAATTGTATTCTTGTTTCACCAATTAAATATCGAGTGAATAAGACCCAGCCAGCGTGATGGTGGTGGATCGTCCGTGATTGTTTACCCTAATAACTCAAAAACAACTCATTTCCCACACGTATTACTAACAGAATCATTCAAGACACATTAAAACACAAGAAAATGTATAATTACTCAAGAAAAAACGGAGTTAGAACTGATGTAAAGATTTGCCTGTTTTTAATTGCACAGCATTTTAACAAGTGAGCAGATTGAGGGCACATGACTAGCTTAGCCTATCAAACGCCATTCTCTAGCTACTACCAGTGTGGGACAGCCTCTGCTTTAAAAATAATAATAATAATAATAAATCAAACATAACATGAACAAAGATGAATTTATATAAGAAAAAACACAACGACTTTTGCTCTGAATCCTACACAATCCTATCGCCACCTTCACATCTCTGAAACTGAAAGAGTTGACGACAAAAACTGTATCCTACAGGCCTACCTACGCAGAGAATTCCTAACGACTGACAAAATGCAGCAAGTTTCCTTTTGTGGCAGAACAACGTGCCTGAAAAGACGAGAAGTGGACGCAATCAGTAACCTAAAGGCCTTACTTATACTACCAAGAATTTCGAATAACGAGCACGGAATAATTTACTCTATATGATGTAGTGGTATATTTAACACGAAATCTGCTACGATTTAAAAACAGATATCACCACTGTACTTATTACCCACGATCATAATAAGCTGAATAGCAGGACATGTCAACAGTGAAACACAATAAGACATCCTTTCTTTCCCTCAAACTAAAACTCGCTTCCTTCTTCCTACTCAGCACTCTCCAGCTAGGCCGAGTCTCACTGCTATAAAACTTTCTCTCCTACTGATGGGTACCGTAAGGTTCAAAGGGGTTGCAATCCTGCCTGTCACCCTATCTCCTTTCTAAAACTAACCGCCAAAGCACTGTTTTTTTGTATCTTTACAGATATTCCAGTTACGGGCTGCTCTAGGAGCAAGAGTCCGTGCCAGCACAAGGCTGGCTTAATCTTCAACAACAACAACAATAAGACATTTTTCACCTGAGCACAAAATCACCATAAATAACATTCGTTATCCTTCGCTTACCTGTGAGATGTAGCTAACCCCTACTTGTTGCCGAAGGCTTCCTGCGCCATTTTGCGAATAACGAACTAAAAATAATGGTAAATAATCACTAGTTACACTGTGCTAAAAAACACTCCGCGGAATCCGGGAATTGCCCGGAAGCATCGACGGCGCCACCCTGGTGGTGGGATACGGAAGTAACCAGTGATACCTCCACAATAAAAGATACTAATACATATATCAAAACTAGAACATTTAACAAACAACCTGAGCTTATTATCCACGTTGAAATAAGACGCATACAATTCTATACTTTAACATTACTGTTGCTAATTTAAAGAAGACGAACGGTTTTGAATCTGGCAGATTAACCCTCTTACGCCGATTGGACGTATTAAACGTCGAGTCAAAATGTCTCCCGTATGCCAGATTGGGGAACGGTATCATACGTCGGCTCAAAAAAGTTTTTTTTAAAAATTCGGGGAAAAAATACTTATAGGCTACCAGCCGAAAACTTTTGTATCACGCGCCTTGGGGGATGCTGGGAGTTCACGGATCAAGGCGTTGTTTTGTTTACAATCGCTACGCAGGCGCGCAAGCGCGAATTTCTTTCTTATCGCACTAAAAAGTATCAGTGACACATCTCGGAAATTATTTCGTCACTTTGACATAATTATTGCACCATTTTAAATTATCCTTTACATGAAGTATTATATATGAAAATGTGCGCAATTTCATGCACAATACAACTAAAAAATACTCATGATTGTAGCTTTTATCAGTTTTGAAATATTTTCATATAAATAACGATAAGTGCAAAAATTTCAACCTTCGGTCAACTTTGACTCTACAGAAAATGGTCGAGAAACGCAATTGTAAGCTAAAATTCTTATATTATAGTAATATTCAATCATTTGCCTTCATTTGCAACAAATTGGACGTCTCTAGCACAATATTTCGATTTATGGTGAATTTATGAAAAAACTTTTTCCTTACGTTCGTGCGATAACTCTTCCGATAAATTTTTTCGTCGATTGTCCTAATGTTTGCAACCCTTTTAAATTTGCCGTTACATAAAGTTTTATATATGGAAATGTGCGCAATTTCATGCACAATACAACAAAAAACAACCCATGGTTGTAGCTTTTATCAGTTTTGAAATATTTTCATATAAATAACGTTAAGTGCGAAAAACGCAATTGTAAGCTAAAACTCTTATATTCTAGTAATATTCAATCATTTACCTTCATTTTGCAACGACTTGGAAGTCTCTAGCACAATATTTCGATTTATGGTGAATTTATGAAAAAAAAAACATTACGTTCGCGCGGTAACTCTTCCGAAAAAATCAGAATTTTTTTGTGCGATTGTCGAAATGTTTGCACCATTTAAAATTAGCTGTTACATAAAAGTTTTATATATGAAAATGTGCGCAATTTCATGTAGAATACAACTAAAAATGATTGAAGGTTGTAGCTTTTTCTCTTTTTTCGAAATATTTGCATATAAATCACGATAAATAGAAAAAAAACCACGTTCGGTCAAATTTGACTCTACCGGAAATCGTTTGAAAAACGCAATTGTAAGCTAAAAGTCTTACGGCCTAGTAATATTCCGTCATTTTTCTTCATTTTGAAACAAATTTGAAGTCTCTAAAACAATATTGTGATTTATGGTGAATTTTTGAAAAATATATTTACCTTCACTCCGCGCGCCGATTCGCGGCCGCAAGTCTCCGAAATACGTACATGGCATTATCCTAATATTTGCTCCTTTTCATATTAGGCTTTTTATAGAGTTTCATATATCAAAATGTGCGCAAATTCATGAAGAATACAATAAAAATAGTTGAAGGTTGTAGCTTTTTTGTTTTTCCATCTTCGAAATATGTGCATATAAAAAATATATATATTAAAATTCCGACATTCATTTCAAATTTAACTCGTCCGAAATGGTCGAAATCTGCAATTCTAATCTAAAACTCTTACAGTATCGTAATATTCAATCATTTGTCTTAATTTTGAAACAAATTGGAAGTCTCTAGAACATTATTTAGAATTAACGGTGAATTTTTGAAAATAACATTTTTTTACGTCCGCTCGTTACGAATTCGTACATCATTTTGTGATAATATTTTTCCGGTGTTGCTTTTATTGTTTTACTATGTATTATATATCAAAAGGATTGCAATTTAGTGTACAATACAACGAAAAAAAAGTAACTCGTTAGCTTTGACCGTTTTTTGCACAGCGTGATTTGAATACAATTATCTATGAATTTTGTTTTTTCGCTACCATATATCGCATTATTTACATATGATAATGATATTATTTTTCATTTCTGATGATTGCATACTAAACTTCAGGCAATGAAAAAAAAATGAGCCAAAAATGAACTCTTAATCTTCAAAACTAAGCGCGCTGTGATTTTTTGAAAAAATTATTTTTTCCGGTTCCGCGCTCACTCCAAACCGGCGCCGGCATACAGGAGAGGTTTTGATTTTTAGGGCTTCGGCGTAAGAGGGTTAAATGAAAATGTTGGCATCAACTGGCTTTCTTCTGTGGGTTTAGCTTCGATCTACGTAATTAAGAAATGGAAAAGTTACCCTTGCAGTAGTTTGCTGTCCGTTTTCCTTTAAAGGAAAATTCGTTAATGCTGATATTTTTTTGTTTTTGTTTTACTACTTAAATACTAATGAGTATATGTTTATTAGTTTACTATTACATAACGTTTTATCAAAATAAATGCATATCAACATATAGGTACTAGTGTCCAACATACTTTGAAAGTTCAAAATAGATAGCTCATTTAACTTGGTAATTTTCATACGTATAAGCGACATATGTCACATTGTTACACTTAATGTAAACAAGCGGGTCTGTCTCGGCTCAAATTGGGCGAATCGGGGCACGCCGGAAAATCTCCCACCCTGGAACGGCCCCTTTTCAAATTGGTTAAAGCCTATTTGCCTTAAACTCCTCACAGTATTGGTTCCGGAACGGGCTTTTTCATGTCATACCATTATGAAAGGACCCAAACAATCAAGCTACTCAAAAGAGCCTATTAACTGTGGAAGTATATAGCCCTTGATAATGGGGTGACTGCCCATTTCGATCCTAGACCTGCTGTGGCAAAGTTCCGAGAGAGAGAGAGAGAGAGAAGGGGGTAGATACAAAGTTTCAGACAAAGAATTATATCAAGATAGGAATTTTATAAAGAAGTTTTGTTTCATTATCATTTTTCATTTTGTTTAGCCCATGATAATTTAGTAATTTTGTATACTGTATTTATTTTCATTCTTTTGGGCACAATTCCTTTATATTTTCTATATTGTATAATTGTAGTTTTACAATTTTAGTGAGGTAAAGGAAAATCTTATTTAAGAAAGTATATGATAATTTAAAGTTAACTTGTCATGTACTGTATAGTATATTTTATTCTTTTGGTGCACAAATCAATATTTTCTATTTTGTATAGTTTTACCATTTTCGTGAGGAAAAGGAAAGTCCCATTATATTATGAGTTTTTGGATTTAGTTAATTGATTTTTCTGCGTTTTCATTAACTTTTTTAAAGGTTATACCACAAAGTTACAAATTGAAATAAATTTTTTTTCTCTCTCTCTCTTAGACTCAGGTCCATCGAGATATCCAAGAAACATTATAACAGCTAAGTTTTCCTCTTTCGGGTCTAGTGGCTATTATAGCCTACCTCTGCCCTTTCCTTCCTATCGAAGGAGAGAGAGAGAGAAGGGGTTGGGGGAGGGGGGGGAGGTTGTTGAGGTGGGAGTGGGAAGATGGTGATATGGTGTGAAGAGATCTGGGATCAGGCGTGTCCATAAAGGATTGGGTCTTAAAAGTTAACAGTAGTAAGGGGAGGAGGAGGAAGGATTTGATATGGAGGAAGAAGAATCCTCCTCCTTCTGCTCCTTCTCATCCTCCGTTCCGTCTCCTCCTTCTACTTCTCTTCCGCCCCCTTCTTCTCCTCCTTTTATTCCTCCTCCTCTTCTCCCTCCTCCTCCTCTTTCTCCTTCTCTTCCTCATTCTCATCCTTTTCCTCATCCTTCTCATTATTATCCTGCTCCTTCCATCCTCCTTCTCATCTTCCCCTCCTCCACATCCTCTTCCTTATCCTCTTCTTCCTCTCCCTCTTCCTCCTCCACCTCCTTCTCATCATCCTCCTCCTCCTCTTCATTCCCCTTCTCCTCATCCTTGTCCTAATCCTCCTCCTCCTCTCCTCCTCATTATCCTACTCCTCATCTTCCTCCTCCCCATCCTCACCCTCACCCTCATCCTCATCCTTTCCTCCTCCTCCTTCTCTTCTCCATCATCCTCCTTCTCCTCTTCCTCCACCTCCTCCTCCTACTTTTAATCAACCTGTGAGTCTAACATCCCATATTATGAAAGTGTATCAAAGGGTAATGAAGAAAAATATTATGAAACATTTAATGGAAAATAATTTGTTTAATATAGGACAACATGGTTTTGCACCCAGAAAAAGTACACAAACCCAACTGTTAGTCCACCGTGAGAACATATATAAAAATATGATAAACGAAAAAGATACACATGTGGTTTACCTAGACATTGCAAAAGCTTTTGATAAGGTAGATCATAATATATTAGCGAAGAAAATGAGAAAACATAATATAGTGGACTAAGTAGGAAGATGGATAAAAGAATTTTTACAAAACAGAAAAAAACTAGTGATTGCAAACGATGAGAAATCGGATTCACTAAACCCCAAACGCTCGCTAAACATTCACTGACTACTTATACACTAAATATTTACTAAACACTAACGTTCACGAAACATTCACTAAACCCATAAACACTACTAAACATGGTCTGATTACTTACTGAATGGCTACACACTAAACATTTACTAGACAAACATGCACTAAACCTTCATTAAACCCTAAAAATTTACATTAAACATTCACTAAACCCTAAACACTAACTACACGATCACTAAATATTTACACACTGAACATTCACTAACATTCACAAAACATTCACTAAAACCCTAAAGACTCACTAAACTTTCACTGACATTCACGAAACATTCACTAAGCCCTAAACACTCAGTAAACATTCACTAAATACTTACACACTAAACATTCACTAACATTCTCCAAAAACCTAAAGACTCACTAAACATTCACTAAGCCCTAAACACTCGGTAAACATTCACTACATACTTACACACTAAACATTCACAAGACATTCACTAAACCCTAAACTAAACATTCACTAAAACCTTACATAGAAACATTCACTAAACACTTACTCACTAAACCCTAAAAATTCGCCAAACATTAAATTTTGCTCATTAAACGTTAATGATTAAAAAAAGAATTCACAACTGCACTAATCCCCTGTTCAATTTGCGGGTTACGAGACTTTTAAAGATGGCCGCAAGGCTTTGCAGCGCCGCCCTGGTGGAAGACCACCAATCTACTATGTAGTACTAGTATAGAGGACGACACTCCAAGTGTATCATACTATAGAGCCTCTATGCCCCATGCACACACACACATACACACCGATTTCCTCTTGTGAGGTCATTTTGAAGCTCATTGCAGATGAGGCGGAGGTCAAGCGGGGCCTTAGGAAGAAGAGGGGAGGAGGAGGGAAGGGATGAGGAGGTGGAGGAAGAGGAGGAGGAGGTTGAGGAAGAGGATGAGGAGGGGGAGGAAGAGGTGAAGGAAGAGGAGGGGGAGGTGATGAGGAGGTGGAGAATGAAGAAGGGAAAATGAGGAGGGGAGGGATGAGGAGGAGGAGGAGGAGTAGATGAGAAGGTGGAGGAAATGGAGGAAAAGGAGGAGAAGGAGTAGGTGGAGGAATATGAGGAGAAGGAGGAAGAGGAAAAAGAGAAGGAGGAAGGAGGAGGAGGAAGAGGAAAAGGCAGAAGGAGGAGAGGCGGAGGAGAGAGGAGGAGGAAGGAGAAAAGGAGAAGGAGGAGAGGCCTTACCTTTCAGACCTTACAGCTCGTTTGGGTTGCCCAGGTCCCTCAGTGTGAGGCACCTCTCATGTCTACCAGAGAATTCCTATTGCATCTTCTGGTATATTTCGCTCTCCAATCTTGGATGGTCTGGGATGCAGCTTAGATCTTTGTCGAGCTT
This sequence comes from Macrobrachium nipponense, assembly GCF_015104395.2. Classification (NCBI taxonomy): domain Eukaryota; kingdom Metazoa; phylum Arthropoda; class Malacostraca; order Decapoda; family Palaemonidae; genus Macrobrachium; species Macrobrachium nipponense. The sequence goes on from NC_087216.1 coordinate 67,792,332, forward strand.
ATTCTTAAACACATTTACGCTCACTCCTGATATGTTTCTCAGATGAGCTGGCAACGCATTGAATATACGCCTGCATTATCGATGCTGGTGCGTAGTGGATTAATGTCCTGTGTGCTTTCCTTAGTTTTCCTGGTACAGTTTTGGGCACTATTAATCTACCTCTACTTGCTCTTTCTGATATTTTTAGCTCCAAGTTGTTTCCGACAATTCCTTCTATCTGTTTCCATGCCCTGTATTATCATGTAGCGTCTCTTCTCCTTTCTAGACTATAATTTAAAAATTGTAGTCTTTCCCAGTTGTCAAGATCCTTAACTTCTTCTATTCTAGCTGTAAAGGACCTTTGCACACTCTCTATTTGTGCAATATCCTTTGGTAGTGTGGGTAACCATATATTGCAATATTCAAGTGGGACTATGTACATACGTTTTATAAAGCATAATCATGTGTTCGGCTTTTCTTGTTTTGAAGTGCCGTAACAAAATTCCATTTTTTGCTTTGAATTTTGCCAATAGTATTGCTATTTGATCATTGCATAACATGCTCCAATCCAACATCACACCAAGGTCTTTAACTGTCTCCTTATTAGTGATTGTCTGGTTATTAGGTCCCCTACATGCATATAGCGTTCCTTCTTTATCTCCATAATTTATTGATTCAAATTTATCAAAGTTAAATACCAACCTATTTATCTTTGCTCATTCATTTACTTTGTTAAGGTGCTATGTAGCGAGTTCCTATCTTCATCACAAGTAATTTTTCTACTTATTCATGTGTCATCGGCGAAACTACTCACTATCGAGTCTTTAACATTACTGTCCATGCCTGCAATCATAATAACAAATAGCAATGCAGGTAACACCTTACCTTGTGGCAATGTTTAAGCATTCAATGAATGTTTAATGAATGCTTAAGGTTTAGTAAATGTTTATCAAGAATTACGGTTTTTTTAAATGAATGTTTTTTGTAATTGTTCATTGAATATTTAGTGAATGTTGGGGTTTAGTTAATTTTGTAATGTTAGTGTTTAGTGAATGTTTAAGCATTCAGATGGATGTTTATTAAGGCTTGGGGTTTAGTGAATGTTTAGTGGAGTGTTTGAGGGTTTAAGTGGATACTTAGTGTATAGTGGAATGTGTAGTGTGTAAGTGTTCAGTGAATGTTTAATAAGTGCTTAGGGCTTAGAAAATGTTTAGTGAGTGTTTAAGTTTTAGTGAATGTTAGTATTCAGTGAATGTTTTGAGAGTGTTTGGCATTGAGTGAATTTTTGGGAATATTAGTGTTTAGCAAATGCTTAAATATTCTATTAATGTTTAGTTAGTGCCTAGGGTTTAGTGAATGTTTAGGGTTTAGTGAACGTTTAGGGTTTGGGAGTGAATGTGTAGTGCGTACGTGTTCAGTGAATGTTTAATGAGGTTGACTTAGGGTTTAGTAAATGTTTAGGTTTTAGTGAAAGTTAGTGTTTAGCGAATGTTTAAGCATTCAGTGAATGTTCAGTGAGTGCTTAGGGTTTAGTGAATGATTAGTGAGGGTTTAGGGTTTTGTGAATGTTGGTATTTAGCAAATGTTTAGTGTAGGTGTTTCAGTGAATGTTTAGTGAGTTTTTTAGGGTTTATAGAATGATTGTGTTTAATGAGTGATGATGTACGTTCATTTACTGTTTAGTTTTTAAATTTTTAAAGTGTTCAGTGGTTTAATGAATAGTTAGTGTTTAATGAGTGTTTAGAGTTCAATGAGTGTTTAGTGTATAGCGAGTGCTCAGTGAATGCTTAGTGTATACTGAGTACTTAGTGAAAGTTTAGTGTATAGTGAGTGCTTAGTGAATGCTTAGTGTTTAATGACTGTCTACGATTAAGTGAGTGTTTAGTGAATATTTACTAAGTGTTTGGGGTACAGTGAATATTTAGTGAGTGTTTAGTGAGCATTCCTTGTATAGTGAGTGCCTATAAGTGTTGAGTACTCAGTGAGTATCTAGTGTTATTTAGTGTGATTGTATGTTAAGTGTGAGTGTTTAGTGAGAGTGAGTGTGCAGTAAGTGTGTATTTAGGTGGGTGTAAGTGTATTATGAATGTTAATGTTTAGTGATAGTACATTACTGTTTAGTTAGTGCTTAGTGACTGTATGCAAAGAAAGTCCTGTAATTTCCAAGAACTATTCATTCTAGACACTGCTTAGATCCGAGAGAAGATGCTTAGACCTTGACCACAATGGTTGGAGTGCTTAGGCAAACATGTTTTTGTAAGGTAATTTTTCTCTGTGAAATTGGGTCCAGTAAAAATAATAATAATACCAGCAACACTAATAATAATAATAGTAAAAATCATAATATTAGTAGTAATAATAACAAGATGATAATAATAGTAGAAAAAAAAAAATAACGGTAAAAATAATAAAAGTAATAAAGTATACTACTATGAGCTAGACCAAGGCCTTTCAACATTGCTAGGTTCGGCCATTTCACGATGACAGCACACGCTGATCCAGATTTGGACGGATTTCATCAGAGTTTTTCAAGGTCTTCCTCGTCTTTGGAAAGTAAAATCCAAAGGAAGTTGTGACAAGGGGAAGAGGAACGATGCTTACCTAACGCTACTAGAAAAACTAGGTCAGGAAGACCCATTGGCCACAAATGTAGTAGTCATTATGCCTTTACAATGATAAGGACACAATAAATTCTAGATTCATTAAATTAGTAGGTCTAAGATATTGTAGTTGGATGAAACTGGTAGTTCTATATCAAAAACATTACTTTATAACCTATGTCTTTCTAACAATAGCAACACAGTCAATTATAGATTCAGAGAACAGAGGAGATATCAGGATTCCAGTGACGTTTTTACTCACCCAACCAACAAGTGAGGTAGAGAGATTTGTATATTAAAGGACATTTGTAGCTTAATGCATATATATGAATCACGGTGATGTGATAAATATATATATAATATATATATATATATATATATATATATATATATATATATATATATTATATATATATATAGCTACGTACTAATTTAAAGAACACTTGTATAAAATTAAACCACTCCCCTGGATCTAACTTCAGTTCATTAAGGTACTTGATTATTATAAATAAATTTCATTGGATATTGTTTTCAGGATCTCAATCGTTATACCCATTTAATCAATGATTACTACGAATTACGAATGTTTACACTGAGACTTCTACTTATTACAGGAGTTTGCGTTCAATCTGCTACTTATGCCGACAGTTTACAATAATTACACAATTATGGCTGAAGATAACATTCAAATTACTGAGGTGGAGGATGAAAAGAGAATCCTTGCATGAACTACATGCCTCTACTTCTGTGGCACAAGAAGCAAGAGCTAGTAAATCACGTATTGGGAATTCAAAGAAGCGTTAATTTGATGACAGTTACATAAAAAAAAAAATTATGCCAGTTGGAGACAAAAATACTCCTGATGGACAATGTGTTGAATGTAATCAAGTTTTGGCTAATAGTAGCTTGAATCCTGCAAAACTGAGGAGACACCTTGAAACCAACCACCAACAGTTAGTTAACAAACACGTTGATTATTATATACGAAAACGAGATCAGTGAAAAGAAAGTATGGTTTCCATAAAAAAATTTGCTTACCAAGGCAATAGAAATGCACTTGGATCATCGTAACGAGTAAGTTATCACATTGCTAAACCTGGTGAAGCTCATACAATTGCAGAATCTTTACTAAAATCGTGCATGAAAGATGTGGTTTTCTGTATGTTTGGTGAGAAATATAGCAAGGTTCTTGACACTGTACCCCTGTCAAATGACACCATATCACGTCGAATCAAAGAGATGGCAGATAATAAACCGCATCAAAATAAGTCCTGTGGGCTTCACCATTCAGCTTGATGAATCAATCGATGTTGCCGGGTTAGCTGTCCTCCTTGTGTTTGTGCGATATGTGTGCCAAGCTCTCGAGACAACTACAAGAGGTGAGGATATATTTAAGATATTAGACACATACTTCAGAAAAAAGGATCTAGTTGGGACCTTTGCATTGCTGTTTGCACTGATGGTGCAAAGGCAATGACAGGCTCAGTAAAGGGTGTAATTGGTCTCATCAAAAATGTTGCACCTGCTGTGGAGCATAGACACTGTTGCCTCCATACAAAAGCACTAGCTGTGAAAAAGATGCCAAGTGATCTAAAAGACACTTAATGAAGTAATCAAGGTAGTTAATTTCATCAAGGGTAAGCCTCTTCATTCTAGAGTGTTTGCCTCATTGTGTCAGGAGATGGGATCCATTCACAAAACCCTGTTGTTACATACAGAAGTGCGTTGGCTATCTCGTGGTAAAATTCTTTCACGTGTGTATGAATTGAGAAATGAGATTGAAGTATTTCTGAGGGAGCACAAGTCTTCTCTGTTAAGCCACTTCACTGATGAAGTCTGGGTATGCAAGGTGGCCTATCTTGCAGATATATTTTGAAAATTAAATGAGCTTAACTTATCATTACAAGGTTCTACTATCAATATTTTGAATGTTCAAGACAGAATTGAACTTTTCTTCCTAACTTAGGGGCCCCATTCACGCACCGTACTACCTGCCAGCTCTCCGGTTTGGGGCGGAGCTTCAGTGGCCGGACGACCGAAATTGTACCCATACATTACGCAGGCGGCCTGAGTGAAATCAGGTAAGGTTAGTCTACTCTCGGCCAGCAATGGGAAAGGTGTTATCAGAGAGGGAGCTGCAGATTCTAGCTCTTTGTATTGTAGCTTGCGAGAAACGTAAGCAGCCGAGAAAGAGGAAAAGGTTTGGATGAAGGAATGGCTAGCAAAAAGATAAGTACTATCACTCACAAACCTGTTGTCACATTCAGTATGGGAGCCTCATGATTTCTTTAACTACTACGAATGGATGACTACATTTCGCAAGCTTCTAGACCTTGTGGCACCACATATACAGAGGAAAGACACTTGCATGAGATCTGCTATATCACCAAGGGATAGACTTGCTGCAACTCTCCGGTATTTAGCAACAGGAAGGTCTTACGAAGACCTGAAATTCAGCGTAGCAGTATCACCACAAGCTTTGGGACGCATAATTCCAGAAACTTGCGAAGTTATATGGAAGGTATTAAGGAAAGAATATATGAAGGTAAGTGTATGATGTCTATTGTTTATATACATAAAGGTCACATATGAAGATGGAAACTATATAACAAAATACTGCGCATAATTATACACCCTATAATTATAGTATATTAATTTTTATCATTATTAGCTTTGTATCCTCACATACATTACGTTTTTAGGTTACCCAAAGCACCCCATGAGAAAATAGGATGTGCAGAAGCTTAGTATTATATGCTTCCTATTTTTATTCTTATTAAATGATACCAACATTTGTATTAAACATTAATATAATGTTCAACCATAAGAATTGCAATATACTCTTTGCTATGGCAAAGCAAGAAGTATTAAATGGAAGGTTCTAATAACTCAAGACAAAACAACAGCCCTATAATAGTAGCATTCATTGTAACTCTCTTGTTTGTTTTTTGTCAATGGACAACGAATCTCCAAACAATAAATGTTTGGTCGACTTATTCTTGACATTATATATATATTATACATATCTATATATATTATATATACATATATTAATATTATTATATATATATATATAGATATATTATATATATATATATATATTATATATATATATATATATAGCACTCATGACCCTACTATCATACCTAAGATGTCCAAATTCTGCGTCATATAGAACATCATTTATTAATTTTGAGCAAATTTTCGATGTTCATCGTCAACTTTACGATATTTACTTGCAATTAACTTACCAAACAAATCATATTCATCTTCTTCACGTGCTCCCAGTAATTTGTCCCCAATGATGCCGCCAGAACCTCAGCAGCCTTGTTGCTCACTGACGGTCCCGGTTGGCGGCTCTGTTTTGCAGGTGGTAATGGAAGGGGTCTTGAAGCTCCAGGCTGGGATGTAGACTGGCAGTCCATCTCGATCACATCCTTAAATTGGGACAAAAATAACATGGATATTAGTATTATTGAATAAAGCAGTATTAATAAATATTATTATGCATTTATCTCCACAGTTCCCACATTCGAAGGAGGAATGGCGCCAGATTGGTCAAGACTTCGAAGAAATGTGGCAGATCCCTAATTGTCTGGGCACTGTAGACGGGAAACGTGTAGCAATTGTTCCTCCCCCTAATTCAGGATCTTTCTTTTACAATTACAAAGGATTTCACAGCATGGTTCTCATGGCAGTCGTTAGCGCAAATTATGAATTTATATGTGCGACTTTGGCACATTCGGAATATTAGCTTCTAAAGTCCGCATATTCCATTCCCCGTAAATCTCGATGCAGAGAATGCAGTTTCTGTGGTCAAGACTTGCTGTATGTTGCACAACTTTCTTCGGCGAGAGAGGGGTAACCGTAATAACAGGGCCTGCAACATCCTTTCTGATACCCAGCTAAAAGAAGAAATGGAAAAGGCATTCACCCCATTAGCTATAGAGCGTAGACACATTATCTGTGAGGCAAAGGAAGTACGTAACTTGTATTTGGAGTCTTTAATCAGGAGGGTAGGGTTGATTGGTTGGATGATAAGATGTAATGATGAGTCATTGTACCGGCTAATATCCACCCATACATGGTCAACTCTTATCACTTACTGTTTATTACTGCTTATGTCAATCTATATCCCAACAGTAGGAGATTTTTTTGTACCATTGGAATGTGTGAGCGTTATGTAAGAAAATACATTTATATGTATTAGAGGCAACTATGAGATGAAGTGTGCATTGTATTCAGTATAATGAATTATTACCCTATATTTACTGAGTATTATTCCTTTCACGCTCGGTGACACAATTCATTTTCAGGTTTTTAATATTAGACTATTTATTTCAGATTAGGAAGCGTATATGGGATGACGAGGGGAAAATTGCGCAAGTCTTTACACTTTTAAGTTTTTTTTATATTCTTCTAAAGCTCTATAGAATAGTTTGATGATTCCAAGAAAATGCTGCAAAATACCTCACGAGCGTGAAACATTTTAATATGACATTTATAGGTGTTAACATACCTCTTCAATATCTGATGATGATGTTCTTGGTGTTTCTTGGTCACGAAGGAATAAAAGCTGGTCGTAGTACCACAGACTTGGACGATAGACCTCATCTGTAGCTGCCCCAGACTTCTTTGAATTTTCAAACCATTTTCATTTCTTTCCTGAAGGAACTGCGCATGTTGTTTATTTTCTTGGTTACCGTGTCACGGGTAGCACTCTCCCATCCTTCTCTCGAAGTTTCTTCACCAATGTCTCATACGCTTCATTTTTCATTCCTGTTTGAATAGTCTTTACTCTTAATATTCCATATACTTGGATGTTGCTTGTATACATCAATGAATTCGTTCCAAAATCTTTTATCCACCCAGTTGTCTGACATAGTGCTCGCCTACTAAATGGGTTCTTCTACTGCGACTTTTAACCATAGACTGAGGATAAACCTGCAGGCCGCGTCGACGACACCTCACATACATTCAGGCCTGCTCGAACAGGTCTCGAGCTGTCCGGTCGCCTGTGAGTTCGAACCTTAGGAATAAAATCCCGCCATACACGCAACGATACAGTTAAACCACGCCCACAACGTTCTCACCTGAAGGCTGCAACTGAGCGTGAATGGGGACCTTAAGACTGAGGTCTGGGCTGGCTGTATAAAGAAAAACCAGACAGAGTGCTTGCCAAATTGCCATAGTTTGGCTGGTAGTACAAGAGAATGCCTGATTTTGTACCTTCAATAATTAAAAGATAATTTACGAGAGTGCTTTCCAAAACAATCAGACCCTCTGACATAGCAGCGTAACCCATTCATGGATGAGGATAATGTGATGAAGCAGAATCTGTCAGTGACTGAAAAAGAACACCTTATTGACATTTCAACTGACCTAAGTTTGAAAACTAAATGCAACAAGGACTATCACCTTCCTTTCTGGATAAACCTGTTGCATGAGTATCCAGAATTATGAACAAGCATTGAAACATCTTATGGCCTTTGCAACAACATGCATGTGTGAAGCAGCTGTCTCTATTTATATTGCAACTAAAAACAAATACCGAAGCAAGTTGGCAGCAGCATCTGATATGCGTCTGCAGTTAACAAACATTGTTCCAGACTTTGATGTCCTCTGTAGCCAGAAGCAAGTTCACCCATCACATTAAAAAAAAGGTAAGAATTTGGATGATGAGTAATAAACTGCATTTTTAAAAATTTTAGTCGTGTGTGTGTGTGTGTGTGTGTGTTGGGGAAGGCTCAACATTTATGGGCGACATATCCACGTTTTATTGGGTGAAGGGATTGTAGGGGTTCCACGAGTACCAGTAAACGCCACGGTCTCGTTGGGTCCAAGGGTTGAAATATGAATTGACTAGAATAGTTGTTGAGGCTGTTGACAAAATATAAAATACATTATCTAAACAACATAAATTTATACAAGAGTGCATTATTTTAATAACAAAATTCACTAAGAACAAAACATTCCCCCCAACCCCGTCACTCTCCAGCACCAGTGGCTATGTTCAGTAACACAAAACTGTCATTAATTAAAGAAAGAAAAGTCTTTCCTTGGGCAGCAAAACGCCACTTGTAAAGTTCCCATATCGAAAGAACACGAGGAAGGCTGAGAAGGAGAAGAAGAGAGTACTTGAGTGGGCAATCGAGTGACTAAACCTCCCCCACCCCAACACAAATGCCAGAGAGCAGACACGACTTCTATTGGAAATATGGGGGCGAACGTCAGCAGGATCTTATGGAAATGGGAAAAGACGTTCCACTTTACGAGGGAAGCTTTTATTCAAGGGCATGCCTCGTCCCCCTACATTCCCCCTCCCCCCTGCCCCCGTCCTCAACATCTCCTGGTGAGATAACGACAGAGAAATGAGGTGGGACCATTATTGTGCTAAGGAAAAATATATCGAGTTAATCCTACTTCGTTTAATTTTTTTATCCTCCTTTTGTTAACTGGTAATTTATTTAACCTTAGGCCACGTGACAAAGTTTTTTTTTTTTATTTCGTTTTGTTATGGTTTTGTTTAATTTACAGAATTGTTTTAGCTCATTCAGTACTTCATCTACCAATGGAGGTGAATAAAGACTCAAGGAAGAACAGCAATACAAATTAAAAATTACGTAAATATATAGAAAATAAAAATAAAACTTGAAAACTAACAAATTATTATGTGAAAAGATGTGTATTCAGACCTTAAGGAAATTTACAAAAAAAAGTATGTTGCCTAGAAATAAACTTTAAAATAATTCACAGAAAATCAAAGGTGGAGCCCAAGAAAGTCTAATGAAATATGAGAGGGTAATTATTGAGAGCTAGAAAAATAAACTCCTTAGTTAATAACTAACAGAAAACTATTTGACTGAAGCTAAAACAGCAGAGGAAAGTAGCTGAATAAAATGTGATTTTCGTAAATACAGTATTGTTCGTATTGTAATGCAGGTATAGATAGCGTCATGAAAACCATAGTCAGTAACAAGACGCTCTCGCTGCCAAGCGTGTGGTCTCGGGTGGCCGTTTGAAACCAGACACACTGCGCTAACAAGGGCGCCTCCTAGGCCAACATTCCACCAAGCATTGTTAAGGGCAAGTAATGAATAGCTCGACTATGAAGGCGGTATCTAGGTCACTCAAAAAAAATGCACTTTCGTAATTCCGTTAGTGCTGAAGACACGCTTTACAAAATAGGATTTTTTCCCTGTAATGCTCAGTGTCTAGGTACAAACCGACGACAAATCAGGCTATCAAACAATTTATTTCCGTTCTAAGGTTTTGGAACGACACTTAAGTGGGAATTTAATTCTGTGGACTACCATAAGAAAGCAATAATTGCTTGGACAAGTTCATTTCCTTGCTAATACCATTCTTAAAGGCTATTTTTTCCTTGCCTTGATGATTCACTAACTTTTACCGCTGGAAAACACATTTTTCGGTTTTGTAAATGAGCTGCAAAATAAATTTCGAATGGTGGAGCATTTTAACAAGCGAGGAGTTTGGAGGCTCATGCGTAGCCTATGCTACCAAACGTCATTTCCTTGCTACTACCAATTTGGATGACAGCTTCTCGTTCTCGTTTAACGGAAACAAATTAAACGTAACTTGAACAAAGATAAATTTTATATATGAAAAAACACAACGTCTTTTGCTCTGAACCCGATAACAGAAAAGGTTTCTCTGGTTTGTTGACGTCGTCCTGAAGGAATCCTTCCGAGAGTGAGAAACCGCTTTTTGATTGAAGCTCTTTTCTACACAATCCCATCTCTGAAACTGAAAGAGCTGGCGACAGAGACTGTATCCTGCAGGCCTACCTATGCAGAGAGTTCCTACATGCTGACAAAATACAGCAAGTTTCCTTTTGTATCTCGACAACGTGTTCTAAAGAACGAGACTGGCGCAACTAGTGACCTAAAGGCCTTATTCACTGCTGAGAATTTCGAATAACGAGCACGAAATATCTTACTCTAGCTTATAATGAAGTATATATAACAAGAATAGTGTGATTTAAAAAGTGAAATCGCCAGTGTATTTATTAGCCACGATCATAATAAGCTTTAAAGAAGGAATTGTAAGCAGGGGAAGCCAACAAGACACTTTTCACCTGAGCACATTCGTTATCCTTCGCTTACTGCGAGATGTTGCCCCTACTTGCTGCCGAAGGATTCCTGCCCCATTTTCTGCAATTTGACGCCGTAAAACACAACACTGCGAATAATGAACGGAAATATATATGCTCGGTTACACAGAGGCCAAGGACACTTTCCGCGGTTCCTGACGGATGGTGGGTGGGATACCAAGGCCAATAGAATTCTATTGGCCTTGTGGGATACGAAACTGTGTAGTAATAGTGGTCCTTTTAATTCCGTCTACCCGCTTCATTAACAAATTCCAATAAGGGTTTTGGGCAGATGAGGCAATACGCATAGCTAGTTTGTGGTTGGGTGAAATCAATGTTTCCAATATCGTGGTCCTGAATGCGATAAAGATGCAAATTTTATCTTCATTAATATATCAGAATGATTAGAAATAGAAACTTTCTTGTTTACTTGTTTGGTTTTATGTACAGCCCTCCACAGGGATGATTCCCTGTCTGGTGGGCCCTTGTATGGTTTCAAAATAAGTTGCTCCTTATATTTTTTTCATAATAATTGTCTCTCAGTATTTTCTCGTCAGTATTTAGCTCCTCGGAATAGGAGACTGGTTTTTTTTAAAGTTTGCTTTCTTCTTGTATCATCTTCATTTCCGGCGGTGTTTTGTTGTATATTGTCATGGTGCGCAATGTTCAAATTCTCTCTCACCTGACTACATTTTTTCTAGGTTCAAATAGCCTCTATGCTTCGCTTGCTTGTCTGATCTGAATATGCTTTTGAGATCCAAAGAAGCTTAAGCAGTTTCTCAGATATGTTGGTTTGCTATTTTATAGTATATACCTTAGACTGTAGGAAGTATTTTGTTTTTTATTTTTGCTTTTACTGGGAGCCAAAGTAGCTCCAGTATACGAAGAAACCTCACACTTTCCTATTCCTTCGGCATCTTTTCCCACTTCGATGGGGGTTAATGTTTGTGGCAATATTCCTCCACCCGGCTCGGTCAAACACATCGTCCTTATTGTTTATCCCTCACACCTTCCTGTAAAGACCCTAAACATCCATATTTATATCGTTAATATAACAACTAAAGCAAAAGAAAGACGAACTTGCATCACACATTCGGTTCATATAAAACAAATAAACGGTGGCTTTCAATAACTATGCTTTACCTCACTGGGGTAGCCTTGGCTAGACATCGCCCTACGGCCACAAACAGTTCACATCATAAGATTTCCTTATCACTCAAACTTTGCCATGTGTACGATTTCTCTGCAAGAATATGAAAATCATTTCATTATTATAACAAAGTTATATCTACGTGCGGAGACTGGAAAAATAATTATTAGTGATGTTAGCCGTTAGACAACGAAACACTGATAGCCGAACGCTAGACTTATGCTACTGATTTTACTGGCCTTCTTTTAAGCACACTTACGTTTCATTTTAGTCAAAATTCCTTTGTTAGTGTAACCATTCTTTATTCATTTTGAACGTCGTTCCACTGGCTTACACACACAAACACCCACACACGCACACCACACACACGCACACACACGCACGCACACACACACACACACACACACACACACACACACATATATATATATATATATATATATATATATATATATATATATATATATATATATATATATATATATATATATATATATATATATATATATATATATATATATATATATATATATATATATATATATATATATATATATATATATATATATATATATATATATATATATATATATATATATATATATATATATATATATTTAGTTATCACTTGATGCACTGCTTAATGAACTGAAGTTAGAACCAGAAGAGTGGTTTAATTTTATACAAGTGTTCTTTTAATAGTACGTATGTATTAATATATATATATACATATATATTATATAGTATAATATATATATAGATATATATATATATATATATAATATATATATAAAGGCCTACTGACTTAATGAATCTAGAATTTACTGTGTTGCTATTATTACAAAGACATAGGTTATAAAGTAATTTTTGTTTTGATATAGAACTACCAGTTTCATCCAACTACAATATCTTAGACCTACTAATTTAATGTAGAATTTATTGTGTCCCTATCATTGTAAAGGCATAATGACTACTACATTTGTGGCCAATGGGTCTTCCTGACCTAGTTTTTCTAGTAGTGTTAGGTAAGCGTCGTTCCTCTTCCCCTTGTCACAACTTCCTTTGGATTTTACTTTCCAAAGACGAGGAAGACCTTGAAAAACTCTGATGAAATCCGTCCAAAATCTGGATCAGCGTGTGCTGTCATCGTGAAATGGCCGAACCTAGCAATGTCAGGTTGCAGGCGAGATCGTGCTATCACGAGACTCCGCCCACTTTTGGCAGCATGATAACCCCATATGTATCTTAGAGGGTTAATTAATCACTGGAGTGGCGATCTCCCAGCCGAGCGTGTTACCTCGGGCGGCCATATTGAAAGGTCTTGGTCTAGCTCATAGTAGTATACTTTATTACTTTTATTATTTTCATTTTTTTTTCTACTATTATTATCATCTTTAAATTATTATTATGATTATTATGATTTTTACTTTCATTATTATTAGTGTTGCTGGTATTATTATTATTTTTACTGGACCCAATTTCACAGAGAAAAATTACCTTACAAAAACATGTTTGCCTAAGCACTCCACCCATTGTTGTCAAGGTCTAAGCATCTGCTCTCGGATCTAAGCAGTGTCTAGCATGAATGGTTCCTGGAAATTACAGGACTTTCATTGCATAGAGTTACTAAACACTAACTAAACAGTAATGTACTATCACTAAACATTAACATTGATAATACACTTACGCCCTCTAAATACACTTACTGTACACTCACTCTCACTAAACACTCACAGTTAACATACAATCACACTAAATAACACTAAACACTCACTGAGTACTCAACACTTATAGGCACTCACTATACACAGAATGCTCACTAAACACTCACTAAATATTCACTGTACCCTAAACACTCAGTAAATATTCACTAAACACTCACTCAATCGTAGACACTCATTAAACACTAAGCATTCACTAAACACTCACTATTCACTAAACATTCACTAAGTACTCAGTATACACTAAGCATTCACTAAGCACTCGCTATACACTACACACTCATTGAACTCTAAACAATCATTAAACACTAACTACTCATTTAACCCCCACACACTCTTTAAACACTAAACAGTAAATGAACATCCCCTCGTCACTCATTGAACATTTACACACTAAAGATCCACTAAGCACTAACATTCACAAGACATTCACTAAACCCTAAAAACTCACTAAACATTCACTGAACACTTACACACTAAACATTTGCTAAATACCAACATTCACTAAACCCTAAACCCTCACTAATCATTCACTAAACCCTAAGCACTCACTAAACATTCACTGAATGCTTAAACATTCGCTAAACACTAACATTCACTAAAACTTAAACACTCACTAAACATTTACTAAACCCTAAGCACTCATTAAACACTCACTGAACACTTACACACTGCACATTCACTAAACCCTAAACACTAACTAAACATTCACTAATCCCTAAGCACTCACTAAATATTAACTGAATATTTAAACATTTGCTAAACACTAACATTCCCAAAATTCACTCAATGCCAAACATCACTAAACATTTACTGAATACTTTTATACTAAACATTCAATAAAACTTAAACACTCACTAAACATTTACTGAATACTTTTACACTAACATTCACTAAAACTTAAACACTCACTAAACAATTACTGACTACTTTTACAATAAACATTCACTAAAACTTAAACACTCACTAAACATTTCCTAATCCCTAAGCACTCATTAACAAAATTCACTGAAACACTCACACAATACACATTCACTATACACTAATATTTCACTAAATCCTAAACAGACTAAACTAAAGTATTCAACTAAACCCGCAAGCCTTACTAAACATTTACTGAATGTTTAAACATTCACTAAACATTAACATTACACAAATTCACTAAAACCCCAAAATTCATTCTAAATATTCACTGAATAATTAAACAAACATTCACTAAAAAACTTAACTCTCATTAAACACATTTACTAAACACTAAGCATTCATTTATTAAAAATTCATTGAATGCTTAAACATTGCCACAAGGTAGGTGTTAGCTGCATTGATATTTGTTTATTATGATTGCAGACATGGACAGTAATGTTAAGGACTCGGTAGTGGGTAGTTTTGCCGATGACACAAGGATAAGTAGAGAAATTACTTGTGATGAAATAGGAACTCGCTACAAAGAGACTTTAACAAAGTATATGAATGGGCAGAGGTAAATGGTCGGTATTTAACTCTGATAAATTTGAATCAATAAACTATGGAGATAAAGAAGGAAAGCTATATGCATATAGGGGACCCAATAACGAGATAGTCACTAATAAGGATGCAGTTAAAGACCTTGGTGTGATGTTGAATAGGAACATGTTATGCAATGATCAAATAGCAATACTATTGGCAAAATTCAAAGCAAAAATGGGAATGTTGTTACGGCACTTCAAAACAAGAAAAAGCTGAACACATGATTATGCTTTATAAAACGTATGTATGTAGTTAAAACCACTTGATATTGCAATATATGGTACCTACACTATCAAAAGGATATTGCACAAATAGACTACAAATTTTTTAAAATTATAGTCTAGAAAGGGAAGAGAACGCTACATGATAATACAGACATGGAAACAGATAAAAGGAATTGATTGAAAACATCATGGAGCTAAGATAGATTGATAGTGCCCAAAACTATACCAGGAAAAATAAGGAAAGCACACAGGACATTAATCCACTACGCACCAGCATCGACATGCAGCATCTATTCAATGCCGTTGCCAGCCTCATCTGAGAAACATATCAGGAGTGAGCGTAGATGTGTTAAGAATAAGCTCGACAAAGACCTAAGCTGCATTCCAGACCATCCAAGATTGGAAGA
Source organism: Macrobrachium nipponense (assembly GCF_015104395.2). Taxonomy (NCBI): domain Eukaryota; kingdom Metazoa; phylum Arthropoda; class Malacostraca; order Decapoda; family Palaemonidae; genus Macrobrachium; species Macrobrachium nipponense. The sequence goes on from NC_087216.1 coordinate 67,808,032, forward strand.
TGCAAAATATACCGGAAGATGCATTAGCAATTCTCTGGTACACATGAGAGGTGCCTCACACTGAGGGACCTGAGGCAACCCGAACGAGTTACAAGGTCTGTAAGGTAAGGGTTCCTCCTTCTCCTTTTCCTCTTCCTCCTCCTCCTTCTCCTTCTCCTCATCTTCCTCTATCCATCTTCTAACCTCATATCCTTGCTCCACCTCCTCCTCCTCCTTTCCTCCATTCTCCATCCCTTCTCCCTCCTCCTCCTTTTCCCCTTCTCCACCTCCTCATCACCTCCCCCTCTCCTTCCTCCACCTCCTCATCCCTCCTCTTCCTCCCCCTCCTCATCCTCTTCCTCAACCTCCTCCTCCTCTTCCTCCACCTCCTCATCCTCCCCTCCTCCTCCTCTCCTCTAATGAAAACATCTTGAAAATAATTGAAGAAGTTCCAAATAAAAATCCAAGTGGTCAAGAGACTCATAAAGAAAATATACATAAACCAACATATTCCGACAAAGAAAATGGAATAAGGTGAATCTTGTGAATATACTAATTGATTGCATTAGGAAAAAAGAATGCCAAAGCATGCAAAACTGTGTAAGGTTTGGTATAGCATAGTCAATCCACAAAACCTAATCAGAAATGTGCTGCATGCAACATTCCGACCCATCCACAGTGTGCTGAGGTAATACAAGATTTGAGAAAAGATACAAGAATTTTTTGTTCAACATGTCTATCATGGATAGACAAGTTATTAAATCAAGATTGAATGTACAAATAGTTGAGGATGAAGAAGAAGGAGAAGAGGAAGAAGAAGAAGAAAAGAAGAAGAGGAAAACGGAAGAGAAGTAAACAAAAATGAAATGACAGAAAAAAAAAAATAAGGAAAACAAAGAACAAGATAAAAGTATGGATGCAGAGATACTCATTGATACTACATATGAGGCAATAAAGCAGCATACCTACGAAGAATAAATTACGATATGACAACAGAAAAGCAAATCCCGAAGAGGCTCTACCCAGATCTATACATGACGGGAAAGAGGAAAAAATAGACAAGAAAGACAAAATCTGCAACCTTTTGAAAAGAGGGAATTGCAGATTTGGAGAAAGATGTTACTACAAACATCCTAAGATATGTCAAAACTATGAAATATATGGTAAATGTGCATACTAGATGGGATATATGGGGATGATTGCAGAGATCTGCATCCAAAAATATGTAAAAACCTAAAAGAGGAAAAGGATGTAAGTTCGACAAAAAATGCAAATATATGCACCCTGTAGCCATGAATCATAATCAAATAAATAACCAACCAAGTAATAAATCCAAAATAAGAAAGAAACAAATAAAGAGAGAAATCAAGAATATCAGGTAAAAGAGAAAAGCAAACCACCAATGAGATATGCAGAGGTGTCAGCAAAGAATTTCAAAGCATCAGCTCCGAAATTCTATCAAGAGATAATAACTGTATTTATTATGGCAAGAGGATATTGCAGAAAGAAACGGAGAAAATTGCAGATTCAGACACAAAATGAATAATTATGATGAAGGAAGATCAAATATTATGGAAAAGTTGGATTTTTTTAATGTCAGAATTTCTGGAAATGAAAAAAGAACAACATACCAGAACAGGAAAGAGACATGGAAAATCCTTATTACTATCAGTATTAAATGAAGGAGAAAACACGCAAACCTCATAGTGATGAATGCGCAGGGTTTAGTTACGAGTAACTCCAAACAAAAAGAAAAATAGAAGTACTTAGAAGAACTAACCCAAAATGAAAAGAAAATAGATATAATGAATATAAGTGAAACCTGGTATTCCCAAGAGATGGGAATGATGATCAAATAAAAGGGTTCCAAACTTATAGATCAGATAGAAAAAATAGGAATCAAGGGGGAACCGCAATATATGGGAAAGACAAAAAACAAGGAAAAATATATGAGAAATATAGTAACTCAGAATGTGAAACTAATAAGCGGTAGAAGTTTTAATCTGAAAAAATGATGAAACTAGTAATATATAGACCTCCTAATACTAAGATTTTGACTTAAGAATTGAAAAATTGGATGATATATGTAGAATCACAAGGGCCTGGACTATTCTCCTATCTGGTGACTTCAACTTTCCTTTCGTAGAATGGAAAAAGAACGAATAGAGACAATTGTGGTTGTACTTATACATATAAAAAAAAGAGAGTAATAGTAGTGCAGAAGATAAGAGGCAATTTGAAAAGCTATTAGATATGCTACTAGAATACAACATTCAACAAATAAATCACCTGCCAACCAACAAGAAAGGAAAATACTTTAGACCTAGTATTTGTGAACGAGATGAATATGTTAAAGAATATAGTTTATAATGCGAGTATTTCAGACCATAATGTCATAGAATTAACTGTTCATTCCAAAGCAAGTGAAAATAGAGATAAGCAAGAAATGAAAAGTGGGAAGGATATGGAAAATACAACTTCTACAGAAAAATATAAAATGGTCAGAAATTAATGAAGAATTAAACAAAGATTGGGATAACATTTTCGTAAGTGATGACATAAGGGTAAATACGGAGATATTATATAAAATATTGGAGATAATAGTGGAAAAATATATACCGAAGAAGAAAAGTAAACATCATTCATGCATATTAAGAGACAGAAGATCTTGTTCCAGAAAATCAGAAAGTGGAAAAAAGGTCTTGCAAAAGAAAAAAATGCATGGAAAGTTATATGAACTAAAAAGTAAGATAGAAAATGCAGAGAAAAAAAGATTATACAATCAAAAGAAAATGAAAAACGGGACTTGGAAGAAAAAAACCCTATTAAATATCAAGCAAAACCCCAAACTATTATACTCATATGCGAAGAAGATGAATAAAAGAAGAATAGATAGGCCCTCTGAGAATTGAAGGGAGATTAACGAATGAAAAAAAGGAAATTTGCAACATACTGGCAGAACGATATAAGAGAGAATTCACCCCTAGAATAGATAATGAAGATAATGATATAGAAGTAAGGGATGAAAAATAGTGAGATTTAGCTGACATAGATATTAATGAAGCCTGATATTGTGCAGGCTAATAATGAAATTAAAAATGGAGCTGCTGCAGGGCCTGATGGAATTCCTGCTATTTTGTTTAAAGAAAGTATTCATTCTATCGCAAAGCCACTTGCAATATTATTAAGACAAAGTGTAGATACAGGCAAGATATATGATGAGCACAAATTAGCGTATATTACCCCTACTTTCAAAAGTGGATCAAGACTAGAGGCAAGTAATTATAGGCCTGTGAGTCTAACATCACATATAATGAAAGTGTATGAAAGAGGGTAATGAAGAAAAATATTATGAAACATTTAATAAAAAATAATTTGTTTAATAAAGGACAACATGGTTTCGTACCCGAAAAAGTACACAAACCCAACTGTTAGTCCCACCGTGAAAACATATTCAAAAATATGAAAAGCGGAAATGAAAACGATGTGGTTTATTTAGACTTTGCAAAAGCTTTTGATAAAGTTAGACCATAATATATAGCGAAGAAAATTAGAAAAACACAATATCGTGGGATAAAGTAGGAAGATGGTTAAAAGAATTTTTACACAACAGAAAACAGATAGTTATTGCAAACGACGAGAAATCGGATGAAGCCAAGTAATATCCGGTGTGCCGCAAGGTACGTGTTAGCTGCAATACTGTTATTATGATTGAAGACATAGACAATAATGTTAAGGATTCGGTAGTGAGTAGTTCGCAGATGACACAAGAATAAGTAGAGAAATTACTTGTGATGAAGATAGGAACGCTCACAAAGAGACCTTAACAAAGTATATGATTGGGCAGAGGTAAATAGGATGGTATTTAACTCTGATAAATTTGAATCAATAAAATTATGGAGACAGAGAAAGAAAGCTATATGCATATAAGGGACCTAATAAATGAGACCATCACAAAATAAGGAGCAGTTAAAGACCTTGGTGTGATGATGAATAGGAACATGTTATGCAATGATCAAATAGCAACTCTGTTGGCAAAATGTAAAGCAAAAATGGGAATGTTGTTTACGGCACTTCAAAACAAGAAAGCTGACACATGATTATGCTTTATAAACATATGTTCGTAGTCCACTTGAATATTGCAATATGATATGGTACCCACACTATCAAAAGGATATTGCACAAATAGAGAGTGTACAAAGTCCTTTACAGCTAGAATAGAAGAAGTAAGGACCTAGACTACTGGAAGACTACAATTCTTAAATTAATATATGGCTGGAAAGAGAAGAGAACGCTACATGATAATTCAGGCATGGAAACAGATAGAAGGAATAGCAGAAAATATCATGGAACTAAAAATATCAGAAAGAGCAAGCAGAGGTAGATTAATAGTGCCCAAAAATATACCAGGAAAAATAAGGAAAGCACACAGGACATTAATCCACTACGCACCAGCATCGATAATGCAGCGTCTATTCAATGCGTTGCCAGCTCATCTGAGGAATATATCAGGAGTGAGCGTAGATGTGTTTAAGAATAAGCTCGACAAATATCTAAACTGCATCCCAGACCATCCAAGATTGGAAGATGCAAAATATACCGGAAGATGTACTAGCAACTCTCTGGTAGACATTAGAGGTGCCTCACACTGAGGGACCTGGGGCAAACCCGAACAAGATGTAAGGTCTGTAAGGTCTGTAAGGTCCTCCTCCCCTTTCTTCTCCCTCTCCTCCTACGGCCCAGCTTGACCTCCGCCTCATCATGCAATGAGTTTCAAAATGACCTCACAAAGAGAAATCGGTGTGTATGTGTGTGTGTGTGTGCATGGGTGGGGGCATAGATTGGCTCTATAGTATAATACAACTTGGAGTGTCGACCTCTATCCTAGCTACTACACTGTAGATTGGTGGTTTTCCACCAGGGCGGCGCTGTAAAGCCTTGCGGCTATCTTTAAAGTCTTGTAACCCGCAAATTGAACAGGGGATTAGTGCAGTTGTGAATTCTTTTTTTTAATCATTAACGTTTAATGAGCGAAATTTAATGTTTGGCTATTTTTAGGGTTCAGTGAGTAAGTGTTTAGTGAATGTTTCTATGTAAGGTTTTAGCGAATGTTTTAGTTTGGGTTTAGTGAATGTCTTGTGAATGTTTGGTGTGTAAGTATGTAGTGAATGTTTTACCGAGTGTTTATGGGCTTTAGTGCAATGTTTTTGTGAATGCTTGTGGATGTTTAGTGAGTCTTCAGGTTTTTAGGAGAATGTCAGTGAATGTTTAAAATGTGTAAGTATTTAGTGAATGTGTTTATTGAGTGGTTTTTAGGGCTTAGTGAACTGTTTTGTGATGTCTGTGCATGTTTTTAGTGGAGTCTTTTAGATTTTTGGAGAATGTGCTTAGTGAATGTTGTTTGTGGAATGTATATTAGTTGAATGTTTACTGAGTGTTTTAGGGCTTAGTGAATGTTTTCGTGGAATGTCAGTTGAAAGTTTTATTGACTCTGTTAGGGTTTTAGGTGAATGTTTTGTGAATGTTTAGTGAATGCTCCAGTGTGTAAAATATGTTTAGTGAACGTGTAGTGAGTGTTTTAGGGTTTAGTGAATGTTTTAGTGTAATTTAAGTTTTTAGGGTTTACTGCAGGTTTAGTGCCAATGTTTTGTTTAGTAAAATGTTTTTAGTGTGTAAGCATTCAGTGAATGCCTTATATGTAAGTAATCAGACCATGTTTAGTGAGTGTTTTTAGGTGGGGTTTTAGTGAATATGTTTCGTGAACGTTGAGTGTTTAGGTAAATATTTAGTTATTAAGTATCCAGTGAATGTTTAGTGGGCGTTTGGGGTTTAGTGAATCCGATTTCTCATCGTTTGCAAATCACTATTTGTTTGCTTTTCTTTGTTTTTAAAAATTCTTTTATGCCGTCCTTCCCACCTACTTAGTTCCACTAATTTAATGTTTTCTTTTTCATTTTTTCTTCGCTATAATATTGATTTGATCCTACCTTATCAAAAGCTTTTTGCATGTCTAGGTTAACCACATGTGTATCCTTTTTCGTGGTTTTCATATTTTTATTTTTATATGTTTTTCTCACGGATGGGGACTAACAGTTGGGTTTGGTGTACTTTTTCTGGTGCAAAAACCATGTTGTCCTATAGTTAAACAAATAAACAATTAAATTTTTTTCCATTGAAATGTTTCATAATATTTTTTCTTCCTTACACCCTTTCATACACCTTTTCATAATATGGGATTGTTAGACTCACAGACCTATAATTACTGCCTCTAGCCTTGATCCACTTGATGATGGAGGTGGAAGACAAATGGAGGGGAGGGGAGGAGGGGAGGAGGAGGAATGAAAGGAGGAGGAGGAAAAGGAGGGGAGGAGGAGGAAGGAAGGAAAATGGACGGAAGGAAATGGAGGATGGAAGGAGGAAGGATGAGGAAGGATGGAATGGGAGGAATGGAGGTTGGAGGAAGAGGATCATGGAGGGGGATTGATGGAGGTGGGGGAGGGAATAGGAGGAGGGGGAGGAAGAGGGGAATGATGAGGTTGATTAAAAGGAGGAGGAGGAGGTGGAGGAAGAGGTAGATGGAGGAATGATTGGAGAAGCGAATAGGCAGGAGGAAGGAAGAGGGGTGAGGAATGAGGATGAGAATGGAGGAGGGTGGGGGAGGAGGAAGATGGAGGAGTAGGATTAATGAGGAGGGAGAAGGAGGAAGTAGGAGGAGGAGGATGAGGAGAAGGAGGTGGGAGGAGGAAGATGGCAAGATGGAAGAGGAGGATAAAGAATGGAAAGGAGGAAGAGGATGGTGGAGGAGGTGGAGGGGGGAAGGGGGAAATGAGAAGTGGGAGCATGGATAATAATGAGGAAGGATGAAGAATGGAGGAAGAAGGAAGGAAAGAAAGTAGGGGAGGAGGGCTAAGAGAAGGAGGAAGAAAAGGGAAGGGGGCGGAAGAGAAGTAGAAGGAGGAGACGGAACGGAAGGATGAGAAGGAGGCAGAAGGAGGAAGGGTGAGGGAATAGGGAGTGGAAGAGAAGGAGGAGGATTTTCTTATTCCTTCCATATCAAATCATTCCTCCTCCTCCCCTTACTTACTCGTTAACTTTAAGACCCCAATCCTTTTATTGGACACGGACACCCTGCCTGATCCCAGAAATCTATTCACACCAATATCAACCATCCTCCTTCCGCTTTTTTCCCCCCCCCCCACCTCACCAACATTCCCCGCACCCTTTCTCTCTCTCGCGAATCTCGATCGAGGGAAGGAAGGGCAAGAGGTAGGCTATAATAGCCACTAGACCCGAAAAGAGGAAAACTTAGCTGTTATAATGTTTTTTCTTGGATATCTCGATGGACCTGAGTCCTAAGAGGGGAGGAGAGAGAGAGAGAGAGAGAGGAGAGGAGAGAGAGAGAGAGAGAGAGTAGAGAAATTTATTTCAATGAGGTAACTTTGTGGTATAACCCTTTCAAAATGTTAATGACAAACGCAGAAAAAAATCAATTAACTAAATCCAAAAAC